>NC_091962.1:2145963-2445963 GCF_031021105.1 Erythrolamprus reginae | reverse complement strand
TGACATTAGTCCCTTTCCCTGCACCGACATGTCCATCACATTGTCCAACCAATACACTGTCTCAATTGGATATGCCTCCCAGTCACATCCCTCCAGGGGCAGGGCAGAGTGACCTTGAGTCTCGGAGAAAGGAATGCTACTATGATTATAGTTACCACAATCAATAGGGCCTGCTACTTAAGACTGGGCTTCCCCACCACCACCAGATTTCAAATAAATCCAAGCCACAGGACATTTAACCCAGGAAAATGCTCTCTCACCTAAATCCCCCAGGTAGACCAGACATCGGTGGCAGGCTATCTGAGCCCAGTCCATCTCCTTCTCTGATGCAGAGACTGGCTTCTTGCAACCTATGGGAGAAATAATAAGCAGAAATAATAAGCATAGTGTTAGAGCAAGATGCTGGAAAATTCAAGACAGATGACAATTACTGGTCTACCTTATAATAATAATAACAACAAAAGAGTTGGAAGGGACCTTGGAGGTCATCTAGTCCAACCCCCTGCTTGGGCAGAAAACCCTACACTACTTCAGACAGATGGTTATCCAACATCTTCTTAAAAACTTCCAGTGTTGTAGCATTCACAACTTCTGGAGGCAAGCTATTCCACTGATTAATTGTCCTAACTGTCAGGAAATTTCTCCTTAGTTCTAAGTTGCTTCTCTCCTTGTTCAGCTTCCACACATCACTTCTTGTTCTACCCTCAGGTGCTTTGGAGAATAGGTTGACTCTTTCTTTTTTGTGGCAACCTTCGCAAAGAACCTTTGCTTATTATGGCTCACTGTCAGACCTGCCCCAGCTAGGTCCCTAGAAATGAAAAACCCTCGACTCCATTTGATTAGCTAAGGATTTTACTTAGGATTACTAAGCGCGGCTAGAACTGAGTATTCCCATGCACAAGTTTTCCCCTTCCATGGTCCTTTCCCCTTTGACCACATCGTCAGTGTCCCTCCATAGCTGGATTACAGCATTCCTGTCAAACAGACAAGTGGTCAAATTAGGAAGCACCCTATCCACCCAGTCCCAGTTAAAAGCGGTGTTCCCCAGGGTAGTGTACTGGGACCAACGCTCTTCATTCTCTACATCAATGACCTTTGAGATTACATCACAAGCAACTGTGTCCTCTTCGCCGACGATGTAAAATTCTTCAACACCACCGATAACACAACTACTCTCCAAAAAGACCTTGACGCTGTTTGAGTGGTCTAACACATGGCAACTCCAAATCTCAACTAGCAAATGCTCTGTCCTACACATTGGGAAGAAGAATCTGAACTTCAAATACGAACTGAATAATCAAATTAACACAGATAATCCCCACTCGGTTAAAGACCTCGGTATACTAATAACAAAAGATTTAAGTGCCAAAACCCACTGCAACAATATAGCCAAGAAGGCTTCAAGAGTTGTAAACCTAATCCTACATAGCTTCTGCTCTGGCAATCTCACACTGCTTACCAGAGCTTACAAAACTTTTGCCAGACCCATCCTCGAATACAGCTCATCTGTTTGGAACTCATATCGCATCTCAGACGTTAACACCCTTGAAAATGTCCAAAGATACTTCACCAGAAGAGCCCTTCACTCCTCCACTCGAAATAGAATACCCTACAAGACTAGACTTTCAATCCTGGGCCTAGAAAGTTTAGAACTAAGACACCTTAAACAAGATCTAAGTATTGCCCACAAGATCATATGCTGCAACGTCCTGCCTGTCGGCGACTACTTCAGCTTCAACCACAACAACACAAGAGCACACAACAGATTTAAACTTAATATTAACCGCTCCAAACTTGACTGTAAAAAATATGACTTCAGTAACCGAGTTGTCGAAGCGTGGAACTCATTACCAGACTCCACAGTGTCATCCCCAAACCCCCAACACTTTACCCTTAGATTATCCACCGTTGACCTATCCAGATTCCTAAGAGGTCAATAAGGGGCAAGTACAAGTGCACTAGAGTGCCTTCCGTCCCCTGTCCTATTGCTCTCCTATATCTCCTATACCTTTCTTCTATTCCTATATCTCTTCTTCTATTCTTTCATTGATATGTTCTATTACTATATCTTCTTTTCTATTATTTCTTAGATATATTTTACTATATCTCCTCTATAACCTTCATCATGTATTTTACTATGTGTATATAGATATATACCCACTAAAACCCTCATTGTGTATTGGACAAAATAAATAAATAAAATAAATAAAACCATTTTAATAATAATAATAATAATAATAATAAATAAATAAAACCATTTTAATAATAATAATAATAATAATAATAATAATAATAATAATTTATTGGATTTGTATGCCGCCCCTCTCCGTAGACTTGGGGCGGCTAACAACAAGGATAAAAACAGCATGTGACAATCCAATAATAAAACAACTAAAAACCCTTATTATAAAAGCAAACATACACATGGACATACTATGCATAACTTGTAATGGCCTAGGGGGAAGGAATATCTCAACTCCCCCAGGCCTGGTGGTATAAATGAGTCTTGCGGAGAGGGGCGGCATATAAATCCAATAAATCTAATCTAATCTTGAGTAGTTTACAAAAGACAGGGAGGGTGGGGGCAATTCTAATCTCCGGGGGGAGTTGGTTCCAGAGGGCCAGGGCCGCCACAGAGAAGGCTCTTCCCCTGGGGCCCGCCAAATGACATTGTTTAGTCGAGGGGACCCGGAGAAGGCCAACTCTGTAGGACCTTATCGGTCACTGGGATTCGTGCGGTAGCAAGCGGTTCCGGAGATATTCTAGGTTTTCTTAAAACAGGCTACTTTGAGATTTCGTTGGCACATTTTGGGGAGTTTATAACTCGTTCTCTGTGCGTTCAAGGGTTTTTACAGAAATTTGGGTAAAATCTTAAGGGGTAACCAAGATGCCAAAAGCCAAAGGAGTCATGCGTGGGCCTGAAAATTATTAAAACGCACTCCCATCAATTCTACAGGAACGCCAGGGAGATGCTCATGGCAACGGTTGCCAAGGACACTTGCCATCTAGCAAGTTACGATGGGGGACAACCTGACACCTTCCCACCAGCCAAGGGCTGAAAATGCGCAAATGGGATGAGCAGCTACCTAATCACAAACCAAGCTGTGATTATTATTTTTTCCAAGGCAATTCTGAATCTGGAAATTTATCTCTCCCTTAAAACTGTTGAGAAATCTCAGGCGATTGCAATAAAGGTTGTAGGTTAAGAAACATAATGATAAGATCCATTCCCTCGCCCTTTTTAAAACTACACCTAATAACTGTCCTATTAAATTAAAAGCTAGTATGAGAAATACCGGACCGTGCAGAAATGAGTAGACTGACAATGAAATTTAAAGATAAAGAAGATTCCGAATATTATAAAATATGGGTGAAATTTCACGATTGGTTAGACAGGAAGTTTAGTTAGAAAATAAACCAACTAATTAAGAATAAAAGGGGGGAATAGAAACATAGAAACATAGAAGTCTGACGGCAGAAAAAGACCTCATGGTCCATCTAGTCTGCCCTTATACTATTTTCTGTATTTTATCTTAGGATGGATATATGTTTATCTCAGGCATGTTTAAATTCAGTTACTGTGGATTTATCCACCACGTCTGCTGGAAGTTTGTTCCAAGGATCTACTACTCTTTCAGTAAAATAATATTTTCTCATGTTGCTTTTGATCTTTCCCCCAACTAACTTCAGATTGTGACCCCTTGTTCTTGTGTTCACTTTCCTATTAAAAACACTTCCCTCCTGGACCTTATTTAACCCTTTAATATATTTAAATGTTTTGATCATGTCCCCCCTTTTCCTTCTGTCCTCCAGACTATACAGATTGTGTTCATGAAGTCTTTCCTGATACGTTTTATGCTTAAGACCTTCCACCATTTTTGTAGCCCGTCTTTGGACCCGTTCAATTTTGTCAATATCTTTTTGTAGGTGAGGTCTCCAGAACTGAACACAGTATTCCAAATGGGGTCTCACCAGCATTCTATATAGCGGGATCATAATCTCCCTCTTCCTGCTTGTTATACCTCTAGCTATGCAGCCAAGCATCCTACTTGCTTTCCCTACCGCCTGACTGCACTGTTCACCCATTTTGAGACTGTCAGAAATAATAGGGATAATCCAGATGATGAAACTAGACAAGGAGGCAAAACGAGACAAATGACATATACCTAAGATAAATCTGAATAGGAGGTGGAAAAATAAGAGTATAATAAAAGTATAATGAAATTAAATAAACAGATCAAATTTTATGGCACTTGAATACTGACATCAAAATTATCTGAAATAGTAGGCAACTTCAAAAAAAAAGATATCTACACTACATAAAACATAGCGTCTCCACAAACCACAGGAAAGTAGAGGAGAGGAAAGGAAAAAAGGAAAATGAGAAAGGAAAGGAAAAAGGAAGCTGGAAGGAACCTTGGAGGTCTTCTAGTCCAGCCCTCTGCTCAAGCAGGAGACCCCATATAATCTCAGACAAATGACTGTCCAGTCTCTCTTTAAAAACCTCCAATGATGGAGCCTCCAAAACTCCTAATGGCAAGCTGTTCCACTGGTTCGTTGTCCCCACTGTTAGGAGGTTTCTCATTAATTCCAGGTTGCTGCTTTCTTTGAAGAAATGGGCGAAACACAATAAAAGGAGAGAACTAAGGAGAAATTTCCTTACAATTAATCAGTGGAACAGCTTGCTACCAGAGGTTGTGGCTGCCCCATTACTGAAAGTTTTTAAGAAAAGAGACTGGACAACTCATTTGCCTGAAACGGTGCAAGAATGCTTGAGCAGGGAGTTGGATTGGAGGACCTCAAAGGTCCCTTCCAACTCTGTTATTCCTGGCCTCAAAAGCATGAACAGACCGGAAGGACCAAGCGACTCTTGCGCAGGATCAAATCTCGAGAAGCACCGACCTATCAGGGGATCCGTAACGTGGGTCCAATCAATGCAGCACTGCAACTCCAGCTGGTAGTGCGACTGGATGTAGAGAAGCAGGTGCTGGTAAAACCCGATGCCGGCAATCAGGTGAGTCCGGTAAGCACACTCCAGGGTGCTCCGACTATGAATGTGCTGCGGATAGGGAAACGAGAGAGCAAGTTAGGGTCTATCTCTAGATCAGGGGTCTCCAACCTTGGCAACTTTAAGACTTGTGGACTTCAACTCCCAGAGTTCCTCGACCAGCAAAGCTGGGAGTAGGTCCACAAGTTTTAAAGTGTGCCAAGCTTGGAGACCCCTGCTTTAAGTACAATATCCAACCATTCCCTCATTCTGAAAGCCATACAGGCCCCCTGGATTTACCCATTTGCCTTCTCCACTTTGTTAGATCCATCCATATTTATGGGACAGTTTTCTGTCCCAGTGACCGATAAGGTCGCACAAAGTCGGTCTCCTCCAAGTCCTGTCAGCCAAACAATGCCGGCCGGCGGGACTGCGGGGGAGAGCCTTCTCTGTGGCGGCCCCGGTCCTCTGGAACCAACTCCCCCCAGAGATTCGTACTGCCCCCAGTCTCCTCGCCTTCCGAAAAGCACTTAAAACACACCTGTGTTGGCAAGCCTGGGGCCGCTAAGCCATGATCTTCCACCCTGGCCACTTGCATGTATGAGTGATGATTGTATGTTCTTTTATTGGGTGAATTTTTATTGCTACCATTTATGTAGTTTGTATTTTTAAATTGTTTATTATGCTTTATTGTAAGCCGCCCTATAAATTTATAAATAATAATTAATTACCGATTCCACAATCTCTTAATATAATAATAATAATAATAATAATAATAATAATAATAATAATAATAATTTATTAGATTTGTATGCCGCCCCTCTCCGAAGACTCGGGGCGGCTCACAATAATAATAAAAGGCAATATAACAATCATTACGAAATTTTATGAAACATGGAACAAAGTTTATACATGGATAGATAAGAAAAAATAATCTATTTTTAGTAAGCATAAGGTATTCATTTTGTCTGGGTTATATTAGTATTAGTTAAATATATTTTGTTTAAGAATTATATTAGAATTAGTTTATATATAAGTAATATGGTAACAATTTTCGTTTTATATCTGTATTAGTGAAAATGTGAAAAACTTTAATTCAAAATTTAGCAATTTTTTTATTAACATATATCTAATTATGTATTCTTTTTCTGTATTTGAATCTATACTTTCAAGATAAGCGGGGAAAATGTATCCCCACTTTGTGTTTAATGTTTGCATGTCTGTTTGAAAATTAATTTAAAAAAATTTAAAAAATAAATAACAATCATTCCATCTTTTGGCGGTGGGTTGTCATCCAAAGAAGATTTCACACCGAAACAAAAGGCCAATGGTGCCTCCAACACGGAAGGCAAGAGGTTAGGGGGCTCAGGGGTTGGGGGGGGGTTTCTTCTTCCTCCCAGTTCTTTAAACCAGGAGTCCCCAAAACTTTGGTGAATCAATGAGGTGTTTGCAACTGAGCAAAGTCAGACAAGGGGGAGCCCAGGGATGGGGGGGCTTCCATCCTCCTCCAGTGGAGAGGCAGCTGTCTTCAGGACCTGAGCAGAGTGATGAGGTGGAAAAGATGGGGGCCTATCTCAGATGGGTGTTTGCGCAGAGAGGAAAGGAGGAGGGCAAAGGAAAACAATAAGCCGGCTCTCAGGAAAAGGCAGGTATTGACACTAGCCAGGCTCTCCCTGACTGAGAAATAGCAATAGCATTTAGACTTATACAGTGATCCCCCGATTATCGCGAGGGTTCCGTTCCAAGACCCCTCGCGATAATCGATTTCTCGCGATGTAGCGGTGCGGAAGTAAAAACACCATCTGCGCATGCGCGCCCCTTTTTCCATGGCCGCGCATGCACAGATGGTGTTTTTACTTCCGCACCTGGGAAGACCCAGCAGCTGAGGAGCCGCTTGTCCGCCGCTTTTCCGCTTGTCCGCCGCTCTGGGAGTTGAAGACCCAGGGAAGGTTCCTTCGGCCGCCCACCAGCTGATCTGCTCGGCAGCGCAGTAGCAGCGAGGAGCCGAAGATGGGGTTTCCCCGTTGCCCACGCAAAGGGGAAACCCCATCTTCGGCTCCTCGCTGCTACTGCGCTGCCGAGCAGATCAGCTGGTGGGCAGCCGAAGGAACCTTTCCTGGGTGCCACCCGCCGCTCGAGAGCAAGAGGGGGAGATAGAGAAAGAGAGAGAAGGAAAGAGATGAGAGAGGGAGGAAGAGAGTGTGAGAGAGGAAGAAGCAAGATAGAGAAAGAGAGAGAGAAAGAAAGATGAGAAAGGAAGGGAGTGACGTCATCGGGTGGAAAAATCGCGATATAGCGTTTCGCAAAGATCGAGATCGCGAAACTCGGGGGATCACTGTATACTGCTTCCTAGTGCTTTTTATTTATTTATTTTTAATTATTATTTTTTTATTTTATATCGACAAACATACAAACAACATTAAACATTTATACTTATCTATATGCATACTGATTAATATTTTACAATTCTGGGGGGGGGGGGGTTACATTATATTTCCTTAATACTAATTCCTTTTCTTGGTTTTTTCTTCTTATCCAGTTATACAGTTTCTCTCACACTTTGTAGCAGTTCTTATTTTGTTTATCCTGTAATTCATACGTTAATTTACTTAGTTTAGCGCAGTCTAACATTTTCTTGATCACCATCTCTTCATTCCGTGTCTTTCCTTGTTTCCAATTTTGTGCGAATGCCAATCTTGCTGAAGTTAGCTTCGTAGTGCTTTTTAAAGCCCTCTCTAAGCGGTTTGGAGAGTCAGCCTCTTGCCCCCAACAACCTGTTGTGATTCCGTCTGAGGCCCCTCAGGGAACGGCTGATCCTCTTCCTGCTCAGAGGGGGAGGATGAGGAACAGGAGGTTCAGACACACAGGGAGGAGGAATCTCAGGCTGAGGGAGAGGGAGCTCTCCCCAGCAAGCAGCCTGGATTCCTTAGATGAAAATGCACAAGCAATAATCGATCTCCGGCAGAGAAGAGCAACACAACGAAGGGGACAATTAGCCAGGTACTTTCAGCACTAAAGAGGCAACAGCTGGGTTTGGGTGTGGTGCTCTCTGGAAAGGATGAAAAGGCAGACCCACCCTTCCTGGCTTGTGGAGTATTATCTTTGGGAGTCCTGGGACCTGGCTGTGATCTTTGGTGTCTTGGAATTCTGGTTTGAGACTTTGAATACTGAAACCTTGGGGGAAAAAGGTGTGGGTCTTATTCTCTACAGTGGTGGGTGTGCCAGCAAGAAGTCTGCTGTATTGTCTGGCCATCAGGACTCTGCTGTGAAGTCTCATAGCCTGCCTGTTGGGAAGAACAGGTTTTTCTCTGTGTTTATTTTTCAAACTATAAAGTGCTTTTGCTTTTACCAGTGTGTCTGGCTGCTTTTTCCAGTTGGTGTTGAAGTCTGGGGGCACCCAGACAGAACACAACCTAGGTCCTCATTTGACCCACCTCGGAAGGATGGAAGGCTGAGTCAACCTTGAACCGGTAGTGAGATTTGAACTGCTGAACTACAGCTACTGATTAGCTGAAGGAGCCTGCAGTGCTGCACTCTAACCACTGCGCCACCCTGATCAAGTTAAGAGTCAAATAAATAAGTGGGGTTTGGGAGGCAGCCGGTTACTGCAGATAATCGTTGGTCTTCTACAGCAAGTAATTTGGATTTCATGGCCATAAACCAGGTTTGTTGGGACTGATGACATTTGATTTGCTGTTTATCCACATGAAGAAGAAAAAGTGTTATAAAAAGGGGGGGGTTGTTGTACTCCTGAGTAAACGGCTTATTGTTTACTCACGAAGGCTGGGTCAGTGCAGCAGCTAGGGTTGTGGAAATGGTAGACAAGCATGTGTGTGTGTGCATCTTTGTTTGCCTAAGTGCACCCCCATGCTCCATTTATGTGAGCTCACGCAAATGGGAGCTGTGCGACAATAGGAACCTGGAACCCTCCCCTCTCCTCCCGGTCTGCAAAGCCAAAAAGTTTTGAAAACCAAACAAATGGTATTCCGAGAAACAGCTCTGCAAACTCTCTGACCACCATTCCTGGCCACAGCAAACCACGAAGGCTGAGAGCAGAAGTCTGTCAAGTACAGTGGTACCTCTACTTATGAACTTAATTTGTTCCATGACCAGGTTCTTAAGTAGAAAAGTTTGTAAGTAGAAGCAATTTTTCCCATAGGAATCAATGTAAAAGCAAATAATGTGTGCAAACCCATTAGGAAAGAAATAAAAGCTCGGAATTTGGGTGGGAGGATGAGGAGGAGGAGGAAGACAGTCGCTGCCCAGAGTGAATGTAGTGTTTCTTTTCTCTGGGTGCTGGCAGTGGTTTATTCCCTCTCCAAGCGCCCAGAGAAAGGAAAATGCTTCGTTCGCTCTGGGCTGCCAAAGCCTCCTTAAGCGCCACCGAAAGGCTCCTCTGGCAGCCCAGAAAAGCCCAAGATGATCAGGATTAAAAGGGGAATGGCAGGAAACTGGCCGGGCCTTCGTTCTGCTCTCAAATTTCCTGCAAAATATTTCCAGGCTCATGTTCTTAAGTAGAAAATGGTTCTTACGAAGAGGCAAAATAATCTTGAACATCCGGTTCTTATCTAGAAAAGTTCTTAAGTAGAGGAGTTCTTAAGTAGAGGTAGAACTGTATTGCTGTGGACACCAGCCAAGTTCTGCTGCTAATACAAAACATTATCAGAAAGCATCGCATACCTTTTTATTTGTTTTGATCAGCTGAATGACTTCATAGTACACTTTCCGCCACAGCAGTTCCTCCGCTTTCCTCCCATAGTCCACAGGGTGCAGGAACATCAGCTTTACACACAGTTCGCGGAGCCTGGGGAAGGAAGGAAAGAGGGAGGGAGGGAGGGAGGGAGGGAAGGAAGGAAGAAGGAAGGGTGGAGAGAGAGAGAGACGCTATTTACAATTTGCCTCAAAACCACTTTTTTTTAGCCCTAATCATATTTACAGGTGAAACTCAAAAAATTAAAAGATCGTGCAGAAGTTCATTTATTTCAGTAATGCAACTTAAAAAGTGAAACTTAGTATACAAGAGAGAGTCATTACACGCAAGATAATTCAAGCCGCGATTTATCATAACAGACTGTGGAAACAAATCTACACAGGTTGTGGAAACTTTTGCATCTCATTTGCAAACCAAGGACCCAGAGTATGGAGGAAGAATGGAGAGGCACACACTGCAAGATGCTTGAGGTCCAGTGTGAAGTTTCCACAGTCTGTGTTGATTTGGGGAGCCATGTCATCTGCTGGTGTTGATCCACTGTGCTTCATTAAGTCCAGGGTCAATGCAGCCATCTACCGGGAGATTTTGGAGCACATCATGCTTCCTTCCGCAGCTGAGCTTTATGGGGATACTGACTTCAGTTTTTCAGCACCTGCCCACACTGCCAAAAGTACCAAAACCTGCTTCAATGACCGTGGGATTACTGTGCTTGATTGGCCGGCAAACTCACCTGACCAGAACCCCATAGAACCCCATTGCCAAGAGAAAGATGAGACATAAGACCGAACAATGCAGAAGAGCTGAGAGCTGCCATTGAAGCATCCTGGCCTTCTATAACACCTCAGCAATGTCAGGCTCATAGCTTCCATGCCACGCCGCATTGAAGCAGTAATTGCTGCAAAAGGGGCCCAAACCAAGTACTGAGTACATGTGCATACTTTCAGAGGTCCAATTTTCTTCTAAGTACAATCCTTGCTCTATTGATTACATGTAATATTCTAATTTTCTGACACGGTGGATTTGGGGCTTTCATGAGCTGTACCCCACAATAATCACCACAATTATGACAAATCACGGCTTGAACTATCTTGCCTTGCATGTAATGAGTCTCTCACATATATTATATTTCACCTTTTAAGTTGCATTACTGAAATAAATGAACTTTTGCATGATATTCTAATTTTTTGAGTTTCACCTGTACGTGTGCGCCTAAGATCTGAACGAAGGATGTAGTTAAAAAAATTTTGGATTGTGCAGAGATGGATATGATGACAAGAAGGCTGAATGATCAAGAAGAATCTGACTTTTATACTATTTGGACAAAGTTTATACATGGATAGATAAGAATAAAGTAGAATATAAGGTTATGAAAATTGTATGAATATAATCTAATGTTATCAATTTAACTCTACGTTTATTAGAATATATAAACAAAATTCTTCTTTTCAATTAGAATATTATTTTGACTTAAAGATTTAAAACTTTATCCTTTCTTCTGTATTAAAAATTGACTTCAAGAAAAGAGGGGTAATTGTAACCCCTACTATGTGTTTAAATGTTTGTAAGTCTGTCTGTCTTTTTATTGAAAATTAATAAAGTTTTTTTTTTTTAAAAAAAAGATCTGAACGAAGGAATCAAAAGGACCTTACTTCCACTGATCTTGCTGTGACAAATGAGCTGCCAGTCAGATGACTTCAAGATCCCTTGGCTCACAAGCAAACTTCTTGCATAGCAATAATTAGCAATAGTACTTAAGACTTATATACCACCTCCCAGTACTTTACAGCTCTCTCTAAGCAGTTTACAGAGGCAGCCTATTGGCCCCAACAATGTGGGTCTTCATGTTACCAACCATGGAGGGATGGAAGGCTGAGTCAACTTTGAGCCAATCAGGATCGAACTAATGGCAGTTGGCAGAGTTAGCCTGCAATACTATATTCTAACCACTGTGCCACTATGGCAATACAATAGAATAAAAATATTTTCAGTTTAACAAACATTCAATCAACAATCAATAATTAGTAATATTAATTCCATAAAAAATGTATTTTGAGAAATGAAAATTCTGGTAAATCATTGAGGATATTGTAAGAGATAAGAAATTAAGGATGCATAGTATAGAGTGATTAATATGTTTGAGAAGAAAATTAAAATAGGTTATAGATTAATAGACATAATATTAATTGATAGAATGGTAATAGTATTATAAATTTTTGATGGAGAAAAAATGGTTCTTAGTGTATGTAAAATTGAAGTAAGATAAACTATGTTATAGATAACGAAATACTTCAGTAAATGAAACCTGAACTGAAATTTGAATTGGTTTTGAGTATAAATTAAGATGTAAATTTAGATGGTTAAAGTATTAGAGGGGGAATTTAAAACGTGTTTAGAGAAATGAAACTGCAGTAAATAATTGGGGTTAATATACTAGATTAGAAATTAAGGATGTATAGTGAAATATGATAATAAGCATGTATAAAAATAAATAAGGATAAAGAATTATGGAAAAAGAATATTATGGCTAAAATTGGAAATAAGATGTATTATTGATTATGTATAAGAAATTATGTAAGAAAAGAGATCTGGACAACATTTTGTCCATAAAAGATGTATTTGTTTTGTAAAAAATATTATTTAAAAAAAAATAGAATACAAATAATACTTAGACTTATATCCCGCTTCACAGGCTTCACAACCCTCTCAGAGCATTTTACAAAGTCAGCATATTGCCCAACAATCTGGGTCCTCATCTAATTGACCTTGGGATCAAACTGGTCAGGATCTTATTATTCAAAGTCTAAGGACTGCTATTCTGCTAAAAGTCAGGAGATAATCTTCCCCACCCACCGAGGCCATTCAATCTGCAGAGCAGGACCTAGATCAGAGATTATTAGGCTGCTTATCTATGAAACTGCTTCTGTGTAATGGAATTACATTGTGGCTGAACCACCATTCATAGGAATATGAACCCTAGACAGAGTCCTCTGCTATGAATGGATGGAGGGAGGGAGGGATGTATGAATGAATGGCTAGTTTTGCCATTATTATTATTATCATTATTTATTAGATTTGTATGCCGCCCCTCTCCGAAGACTCGGGGCGGCTCACACGATACAATATAAAACAGTGAATGCAAAATCTAATGAATTAAAAAAAAACTACGCAAGTTAAAAAACCCAACATATTAAAATAAGTCAAACAAATTCAATCGCATACATTGGTTGCTGATCAGTTTCCGGTCACAATTCAAAGTGTTGGTTATGACCTATAAAGCCCTTCATGGCATCGGACCAGAATACCTCCGGGACCGCCTTCTGCCACATTAATCCAAGTGACCAGTTAGGTCCCACAGAGTTGGCCTTCTCCGGGTCCCGTCGACTAAACAATGTTGTCTGGTGGGACCCAGGGGAAGAGCCTTCTCTTTGGCAGCCCCGACCCTCTGGAACCAGTCCCCCCTGGAGATCAGAATTGCCCTCACCCTCGCCTTTCGCAAACTCCTTAAAACCCACCTCTGCCATCAGGCATGGGGGAACTGAGACATCTCCCCCAGGCTTATATAGTTTTATGTATGGTATGTTTGTGTTGTACACTGTTTTACTATTGTGGTGAGCCGCCCCGAGTCTTGTTCCAAGTGAGGATGTGGGCAGTGCAAATCTCTGGGGGGGGGGAGCTGATTCCAGAGCCCCCCCCCCCCCCCAGAGAAGGCTCTTCCCCTCAGCCCCACCATATGACATTGTCTGTTTGACAGGACCTAGAGAAGGCCGACTGTGGGACCTAACCGATCGCTGGGATTCATATGGCAGAAGGCGGTCCCGCAAGTAATCTGGCCCGATGCCATGTAGGACTTTGTAGGTCATTACCAACACTTTGAATTGCATCCGGAAACCAATCAGCAACCAATGCAAACCGCGGAGTGTTGGAGAGACATGGTTATGTCTGGGGAGGACCATGACCGCTCACACGCCTGCATTTTGCACGATTTGAAGTTTCCGAACACTCTTCAAAGATAGTTCCACATAGAGAGCATTGCAGAAGTCAAACCTCAAGGTGATAAGGGCATGAGTGACTGTGAGTAGACTCCCTGTCCAGATAGGGCCGCAACTGGTGCGTCAGACGAACCTGGGCAAATGCCCCCCTCGCCACAGTCAAAAAATAATGGTCCAAAGTCAGCTGTGGATTGACGAGGACACCCAAGTTGCAGTCCCTCTCTGAAGGGGTCAGGCGTTCCCCCCCAAAGTAATGGATTGACAGATGGAAGTGCCCTTGAGAGGCAGAACCTACAGCCACTCCGTCTTGTCGGGATTGAGTCTGAGCCTGTTAACACCCATCCAGACCCTAACAGCCTCCAGACACTTCCACTACTTCACTGAGTGGGCACAGGGTAGAGATGTATAGCTATCATCAGCATACTGATGGTAACTCACCCCGTGCCCCTGGATGATCTCACCCAGCGGTTTCATGTAGATATTAAATAGCACGGGGTAGAGAACCAACCCCTGAGGAAACCCACACAGGAGGGACCTAGGAGTCGATATCTGACCCACTGCTAACACCGACTGCGACTGACCAGAGGTAGGAGAACCACCGTAAAACGGTGCCTCCCACTCCCAACCCCTTCAGCCGGTGCAGAAGGATACCATGGTCGATGGCATATATGAATATGATGTTTTTATGATATTCTGTATTTCAATGAAACTCAATTTTTTCCAGCAATTTTTCACTCAGACTTATTCCCTTCGAGTTAAGACTGCTGCATCCTGTCCTTTCAAGATCATACATCTGATTGAAATCCAGAACATGGGATAAAGAAAGGCCCCAACATTCCTTACTTGTTTCTCAGGCTGATGTTCTCCGGCTTAAATACTTCTTGATAAGCTGCCTTGTTTCCAAGAATGAGGTCCAATCGATGCACTGCTTCAACCACAGCTCTACGAAAAGCACAGGAGACATTCAAGTTAGGGAGTTGCTGATGCTGGGAAGTTCTTCCGTTGGGCCCAAGACATAGTGTGGAGCCGTTATATACCACCCCGAGCCCCTCTACACCGCTCAGAACCTCTTTGTCAGTTCTGCCATCTTCAGTTTGGCGCCTTGTCAGCATTCTGCCATTATAAGCTAGGAGGGAGGGGAGAAACTGGTGGATATACCTCCAAAAGACGCAATAATTAAAAAGATTAAATACTGTGCAGAGATGACAAAATTAACTATACTAGTTAGGAATGAAACAACGTCCTCATTTAATAATTGTTGGGATCCTTTCTACAGTTGGTTAGAGAAAAAAAGAGAACACCACGTTACATAATTGAAATGATGGTTACAAACTCGACCAGATACAAATCCGATATATAGCTTTCTCATATTTTTGGCTATAGAGAGACTTTAGATATACAGTATATTGATAGAATACTTACTACTAAATTTTATAATCTCTATGTTTAGATTAATTCAACACTTGCACTTAAATACCCAGACGACTAACCTGATATTAGGGAATGAGCTAATAAATTAGGAACTGGTTCCCGTTTTCAATACAGCTCCCCCGGATATTCACCAACCCCTTTACTTTTTCTATGTCCTTTGTTCTCTCTCCCCTTTCCCCTCTTTTTTCTATTCCCTTCTTTCGCACTCTTTCTATAAATTCCTATATTCATAAATTGTTGTACCATGCTAAGACTTCATTGTTTTCTCTTTTGATCAATTTTTATGTTTTGTATATTTGTAAATAAAATAAAAAAATAAAAAAAAATAAAAAACAAGAATGGGGAAGGGAAGGGGGATAACAACTTGATGAAGGCCAGGGAAGCACAGGACCAGTTTGTGCCAATCTTCAAGGACACACACCCTGAGAGTGGAACGTGTATTGCAAACATCACAGCAATTGTCAAAGCATCTATGTGGCTCTCCATTGGCTGAAGACAAAGTGGTTGGGGGGGGGGGTGAGGAGAAAAATGTGTAACTCTGTGGGGAAATATTAGTTCTAGCCTGACTTTACTGCAACTCGCAACCTTTAGTAAAGGGAACCCAAATGTAGTCAAGGGTTTTTCTTTCCTAGGAGCCCTGATTGGGGCAGGTCTGACACTCTTCTCTGATGAAGATGGACAGATGAGTAGGAAAATGTAAATAAAATGCACTTTGACTATCTATTGCTTAGCATGTTACACAAACTCACTCATAGCAATTTGTATACCACAATTATAGCTTAGTGTGCAATTGTGGGTTTTTGTGCCAGTACCTAACACAGCCACCTTTCTGGAATGCATAGCTGGAGGGATATAAAATTCCCATCCTGCAATGGCTTCAGTTGACATGAAAAAGCCACAATCCAATCTGACTATGGAGATTTTCAATCATGGCTGTCCCAAACATGCTTTTCCAAAAGCCAACTAGATTTTTTCTTGGGGCTTTTTCCCTTGAAAATGTTTCAGTTCTCAACCAAGAAGCTTCTTTAGTTCAATCAATATTGAAGCATTTTCTTGGATGAGAAATGAAAAAAAAAATATTTTTTTTGAATATATTTTATTGATTTTCATAAAATGGACAAAACTGACACACATACATATAACATAAAAGTGGGGTTGTATCTTCCCCGCTTATTTTTGAAGTAAAATTTCAATACAGAAAAAGAATACATTTAAAAAATACTTAGATTCAAACTTATTACTTTAAATGAAAAGAAGAGATTTGTTTTCCCTTACATGATAAATTTTCATACATAAACTAATTCTAACATAACTCTTAAATCATCTCAATGCTATTTCTAACGTAAATCTTAAATCATATCACTGCTAAATTTTTAAAGGGGGGGGGGAGAAACCCCAAGGCACTTCCGTTGCCTTTTGGAAAAACACCTTGTAGGGGCGAAGGGCACAATCTAAGCCCTTTGCCTTCCCAAAGAAGGAACACGGTTGAATTCTACCAACACCCCACCCCACCCCACCGCCCGCTTAAAAGCAGCTCTTCTCTGAGATGCGAAGAGGCTTGCTGGCTTTGCTCCTTTGCAAGCCATGTGCCGGGGTCTATTAAAAGACCTCACAGTGGCACCAGCTGCCAAGCTTTATGGCCACAACCCAAGCATTCCAAAACCAGGAAACGGGACAGATCAAGCCATCCAGACTGTGCCATATAGTACATTCAACCACTGGCATCAGAAGCAACCTTTGCAAAGTCATCCTTACAAGGCAAGTGTCAAAACCTTGACTAGAGATTCATGTCATGGTGTGTTGCTTTTTTGAGGGGTGGGGAGATACCTCTAGCTTATTGCTTATTTGTACCATATGTCACGTTTCTACTTCATGGTTGTATCTTTTCTTTAATGTACACTGAGAGCACCTGCACCAAAGACAAATCCCTTGTATGTCCAATCACAATTGTCCAATAAAGAATTCTAATTCTTCTAAGACCTCTGGAAAATAGGAGCACAATATCCTCTCAACCAAAAACCGAGAATGCTTTTGGCAGGACAAAAGAAGGAATAGAAGAAGAATTAACTTGGAAGAAGTTGAAGGAACTGCGTAAAGTTCTTGGGAACTGTCTGGGAAAGGAATCTCCACAGAATCAAGGAGGGAAGATGCTCAGTAGCCTAATTAATACCACTGAGCACATGTCACATTTCTCTTGCAGGCCGTAGCAGCCCTGCATGGCAAACTGGCAAATCGTGGAGTAGGGTTTATAGGTGGATTAGTGGCCTGTGGGTTGCCCGCCCCCTAACATGCCCTCCAGACTCCTCCAATCTAGAGTCTAAAAGAGTCAGACTCCATCACTGTCTATGAATAACAACATAAACTCTGATGTGTTCAAGAGGGGAAAGTCAAAGAAGCTTATAGGCTAGTTTGAGTCCCGAGACTGCAAAGGAGAACATTTGTAGCTCAGGGTTGAAATGAGGAGTCTCTGAGCTAGATGTCTCATGACCCAACTAGGTGATATTATCAGTGCTAGAAGGAAGGGGGTTGTAAGCAGGAGGAGTACAACAATCCTAGGTACTCTGTGAGCTTGGTTGTTTTCTTGCAGACATTTCATGACCTAACTAGGGAATATTATCAGCACTAGAAGAGAGTGGGGTTTGCAAGGGGTGGGGGAGAAGGAAAACTGTGGGGTCCTTGATACTCTCTGAGCTTGGCTGTTTTCTTGCAGATGTTTCATTACCAACTGAGTCATGAAATCAGGGCACCAATGATGTTCTCTAGTTTGGGTAAAGAATGTCTGCAAGAAAACAACCAAGCTCAGAGACCCCCAAGATCCCCTTCTCTCCATAACACCCTCTCGCTTTTTAGCATTGATAACGTTCCCTAGTTGGGTCATGAAATGTCAACAAGAAAACAGCCAAGCCCAACAGACCACTCAGGATTCCTCCTAAGACTGTCCAATTCCCCCTTCACAGAGGCTATGACAAAAAAAAAACATTATTGGCTGCTGGTTTGGGGCAGGCAAGCAGTAAAAGGGGTGGGTGGGGTGCTAGCTGGGGCCAATAGGGAGGTGGTTTCAAATGGGTGGATGTCACGCTGGTGAGAGAGTCCCTGCAACCCTCAAAAATTTCAGAGCAGATGGAGGCAGCAAGAGCTGTAAGATATACACACACACAAAATATCTAGTATATATCTAACATGTGTACATGTGTATGTTACACACACATACATATGTCTATTATATATCATGCATGCGTATACATATGTTACACACACACACTATAGATCTAGTATATATACCATGTGTGTATATGTATATATATTTGCATATGTGTGTGTGTGTTACATGTTTCTGTTGAATTTGAAAATTAAGGGAGATGAGGATAAATCCAGTGTTCCCTCTAATTTTTTTGCGGGGTGGGCGGAAAAGTATAGTGTCTGAGCGGCAGTCCCTTCGGGACTGGGCGGCACAGAAATAATAAATAAATAAATAAATAAACAAACAAATAAATAAAAAACCCACCCTGTTTTGCCTCAAGAGAATTTCAAAATAAAATACTGTACTGTGTGTCTATAACGGTGAGCTCATAATAGGGCAACTCTATCAATATCAAAATGCCACTTAAATAGTTGAGCTAGTTTCAAACTAGATTTTGATTTTCTTTCTCTCTTCCTTACTCCCATTCTTTTTCTTTCTCTTTTCCTTCCTCTCTTTTTTCTATCTGTTTCTCTCTCTTCCTCTCTCTCTCCTTCCCTCTCACTCTTTCCCTCTCGGCTTCTGGGCAGGTTTGGAAAACTCTGAGTTGATGATGATTTTTAAGTGAGCGATTGCTCACTGCTCAGCTTAGAGGGAACTATGGATAGATCTATATATATGTTACACGCACACACACAAAATATTTAGTATATATCTAGTATGTGTGTGTATATGTTACACACACATATATACCTATTATATATATATAATACATATTGTTTGTGTGTATATGTTACACACACGCATACATGCACACTATAAATCTAGCATGTAGTATGTACTAGATATATAGCATATACCATAGTATATGCCATATATGTAGTATATATTCATATATACTAGATATATAGGAAGTTCTCCACTTAATGACCAAAACTAACCCACCCACCCCAATTGATGTTGCTAAGTGAGTTTTAGCCGCAGTCTTACAGCCATTCTGAAAGTTAACAGTCATTAAATAGATCTGGCTTTATCTCCCAGGTCTCAAAAGGGGAATTCTGATACCTCCCCACCCTACCTGAAGAGGACACCGCAATGCTAATCAGTATGAGTGTCCCTATTTCGATCACGCAATCCCAACAGTCCTTAAGTGTGAAAAACTGGCTCTAAGTTACATTTTTTTCCTAACCCTGTTGTCACCAAACGGACCACTGTAAATTGAGGACTACCTGTAGTCATGAGTGCGCACGCTCACACACACTTACACACTCTGCAACACTTGAGAATATTCAAGGGGAGATTGAATGGTGTAGGGACTCCTGCTTAAGTGGGGGAGAGCGGGGAGTTGGATTAGATGACCTCCAAGGTCCCTTCCAACTCTAATAAATAAAAACACCCTTCCACTGGGAATAAGGCGAAGATGAAACCCATCATCCCCCCTCTGCTGACTAGGAGGGACCCACGTGCCCTACTCCACCAGGCCTGCTAGGGATAATGGTTTCTGGGGTCCCGCGGGCCAAAAAAAGGGGGCATTTCCCCCCCCCCATTATCCCCCCTGCGGTGTATGGGAGGCAGGGAAGGTCTTTCTAGCCGCGGGGGATAATGGGTGCTAGAGTCCCGCATGGTTTCCACGCCGGCCCAAAAAAGGGGACATCCCCCCACCGCGGTGTATAGGGGCAGGGACGGCCTTTCTAGCCTGCGGGGGATAATGGGTTCTGGAACCCCGCATAGTTTCCACGCGGGCCAAAAGAGGGGGTCATGAGGCGTTTATTCCCCCTCCCCCGCGGTATATGGGGGCAGGGAGGGCCTTTCTGGCCTGCGGGGATGATGGAACCTGGAGCCCGGCGTGGCTCCACGCGGGCCCAAAAAAGGGGCCATGAGGCGTTCATTTTCCCCTTCTCCCGCGGTGTATGGGGGAGCCATTCCTGGCCTGCGGGGATAATGGGACATGGAGTCCGGCACAGCCGTTTTGGGGCCGTTCGCTCACCGGTAGAGCCTCTTGGTGTGGAGAGCCTTGGCCTCCGGCTCGCCGCCGCCGCTTCCGCTGCCTTGGCTCATGGCGCCCGGCAGGCCTGAGGCCCCTCAGCACCCCCTGCCGCCCCGCCAGGCCCGGCCCGCCCCTCTCGGCCGCCGCCTCAGCCCGGCCCTGGAGCGCTGCTGCTGTTGCTGCCGCCGCCTCCGCCGCCGCTGCCCTGGAGCCTCCGGGTCCTGCTGCCGCCAGCGGCCCCGCTCGGCCGCCATCGCGCTCCGGCTGCCCGCCGCCGCTTATGTCCCCTCAGCCAAGTCCCGCGAGACCGCGCCCTCGGGTCTCGCGAGAGCTCCGTGGCAGGAGACGAGGAGGGGGGAACTCTCGCTCCGCGCGCGAGCGGGAGCTGCGTCCCTTTCGGACCTCTCGCGAGGGCTGAGAGACTCATTCAGAAGGCTGAGGGGAATCAGGGGCAGGGTGGGCAGAGTTGGCTCTTCTATATGACGTGTGGACTTCAACTCCCAGAATTCCTGAGCCAATCATGCTAGCTTAGGAATTCTGGGAGTGGAAGTCCATATGTCATAGAAGAGCCAACTCTGCCTACCCGTGATGGGTTTCAACATTCTTGCCTTTTCGTTGACTTTTTTTTTTCTCCCTCCCCTCCCCTTTCTGGACAGGCGGGAAAAACAGCAAGCAGTGTTTCCCAATCTTGGCAACTTGAAGACATTTTCATATCTTTCATATCTTCAAGTTGCCAAGGTTGGGAAGCACTGCACTAAAGGAAGGGGAATCTCCCTATGCAACTTCCCCCAAAAATATATTTTCTCATATTTGTTATATGGTGCAATATATATCCATATCTACTCTATTATGTATAACTATTTCATTTCAATACTATATCTCTATCTATCATTGTCTTTCTCTCAACTCTATATCTATCATCTCTTTATCATCTCTCATCTATACTATAGCTATCATCTATGTATCTATCTCTTGTCTCTATTCATCTACCTATCTATCAATCATCTCTATCTATATATCATCTATATCTGTCATCTATATCTATCCATCTCTCATCTATATCATCTCTATCTATTTATCCCTCATCTCTATCTATCTATATCTATCTATCTATCATCTAATCTATCTATCTGTTGTGGTTGGCTCTGGCCCAGCTCCTGCCTCAGGGAATGGAGAGATGGATGCAGGGGAAACTTCAACATGTCACAGGCCTGTGTTATTGCCGACAGAATCAGTTCAGAGTTCAGTTTCCTTGGACGAAGAAGAAGGTGGGAGTGACTCGGCAGAGGAGGGCTTGGCACACAGCCCAGGCAGTCAATCTTCCTTATCTTCTATAGCTTCAGATGATGACATTTTGGACCCACGCAAGCGCAGAATTATGCGTAGAAGAGACCAAGTAAGAACATATTACAAGAAATAAGGGAGGCCACCTGTGTTTGGGTGGGGCTCCAGTAATTAGGGCTACTGATATAAATAGCAGCATGTGGGTTTGCCCATTGTGGAAGAATATCTGTTGCAGTTTCGTCAGGAATCTTGTGTGCTGGACTTTGATGCTTTTTCACACCTTTGAAACCAAAGCAGAGCAGTGTGTGTGTGTGTGTGTCTCCCTTCGTTGGAAGAAGAAGGGGTGTGAAGTTTCTCCCCAACTGCGGGCTAAGTACTTAATGACTACTTAAGGGAAATTGTACAGACTACCTGGTTGTTTTGGGAAGAATGCTCTTTGCAATACAAAAAGAGTGCTTACTTTATTTTGACTTTTGTGATAAAGAACATTGTTTTGAATTTTCAAACGTGTGTGTGTGTGTGTCTAAAATTTGTATCCTTGAATTTTTGGGAATTTACCAAATGTTGAATTTACCCCTGCATCCACCTCCCCATTCCCTGGGGCAGGAGCTGGGCCAGAGCCAACCACAACACAACCAATGCAGACTGCAGAGTGTTGGTGTAACATGGGCATACCTAGGGAAGCCCATGATTGCTCTCGCAGCTGCATTCTGCCCAATCTGTAGTTTCCGAACACTCTTCAAAGGTAGCCCCATGTAGAGAGCATTACAGTAGTCGAACCTCGAGGTGATGAGGGCATGAGTGACTGTGAGCAGTGATTCCCGGTCCAGGTAGGGCCGCAACTGGTACACCAACGCTATGATTCTGTGAGTCTATGAGAGAGATAAAATGATAAGAGATGAGATCAGGGGTCTCAAACTCGCAGCTTCCAGGACAATAGTTTGCGGCCCCCACCTCAATATCAAAATGTAATGTTGGTGCGGCCCGAGTTTCATACGAATGTAAGGTGACCACAGGGTGGGGACAACCCCAGATTGGCAAAGCAAGTAGCCCCAGGAAAGCCAGGGTGGCGCAGCAGGTAGAGAGCTGTACTGCAGGCCACTGAAGCTGACTGTAGATCTGAAGGTCAGCGGTTCAAATCTCATCACCGGCTCAAGGTTGACTCAGCTTTCCATCCTTCCGAGGTGGGTAAAATGAGGACCCAGATTGTGGGGGCAATAGGCTGGCTCTGTTAAAAAGTGCTATTGCTAACATGTTGTAAACCGCCCTGAGCCTAAGGAGAAGGGCGGCATAAAAATTGAATAAATAAATAGGTAGGTAGGTAGGTAGGTAGATGATAGATAGATAGATAGATGATAGATAGATCAATAGATAGATGATAGATAGATAGATAGATAGATAGATAGATAGATAGATAGATATAAATAAATGCCACCCGCCCCGCTCTTCTCTTCCCCATTAGAGGGTGGTCAACTCGAGGGTGCTTGCGCGAAGCAGGCTTTTTGGGCAGAAAGTGGTTCTTCCTCCTCCTCAGTTGCGAAGCCCGCTTCTCTTTTCCCCCTGCAGGTTGCTGCCACCGCCGGCGCCCCCCCCCCCGCCCCCGGCATGTCAGAGAGGCTCAGCAAGCTGACGTACCTCATTGTGGCCAGCGCTGCTGCAACAGGTGAGGCCTGCAGGTCTGGCTCTCCTCCTTGCCCGCCCGCCCGCTTCTTCGGCTTTTCCGGGCGAAGGCGATGGGTCCAACTGGTGAACAGAAAGGCGAGGTGGGTGTTTAGATCGGGGAGGGTGAGGTGTCTCTCAACCTTGGCCGCTTTAAGAGTTATGGACTTCAACTCCCAGAATTCTCCAGTCAGCTATGCAATGGCTATTCCTCAGCTATGCTGGCTGAGGAATTCTGGGAGTTGAAGTCCACAAGTGGCCAAGATTGGAGACCTCTGGTTTAGGGAATCGCCTCTGAAAAGGCGTGTTTGATTGACATTTGATAACATTGGAATGATTTTGTAAGAGCTTTTCTTGTGGAAAACCTGATGCGGCCCAGCCTCACTCAGACTCTACCTCCAGCGGCCCCCAGGTAAATTGAGTTTGAGACCCCTGGATTAGATAGATAGATGATAGACAGACAAGACAGACAGAGGTGGATAGATTATAATTGAAAAATGGAGGTGGATGGATGAATGGATAGATAAATAGACAGACAGGTATGATAGATAATGATAGATATGATAGAGATGGAGCGATAGATGAGGTAGATATGATAGAGATAGACAGAGCGATAGATTAGGTAGGTAGGTAGACAGAGAGATAATGATAGATATGATAGATAGATATGATAGAGATAGAGCGATAGATTAGAAAGATAGATAGATAGATAGATAGATAGATAGATAGATAGATAGATAGATTAGACAGACAGACAGACAGACAGATAGATGATAGAAATGGAGCGATTGATTGATAGATATTGTTGTGGTTCAACCTGAGGCTGCTCAGGGACCGGCTGTGTCTCTGCTGGCTCCATGCCCGGAGGAGGATGACAGCGAAGAGGAGGGGACTGAACAGTCGGATGGGGGAGAGGAAAGTCAGGAATGGGACGAAGGAGAACAGCCAGTAGCTTGGAGTCATTAGGTGATGACGCACAAGCCGTCATTGACATGCGACAGAGACGTTCAGATCAAAGAAAGGAGCAATTAAAGAAGTATTATCAGCACTGAATTAGGAACAGCTGGGCTTGGTTGTGGTCATCCTTAGCAGGGTTTAAAAGGCAGGCAAGCCCTTGAAGCCATGTGGAGTGTTATCAATTGGAGTTACGGTGTCTTGCTTTGTTCTCGGCGTCTCTGTTCCTGGCTTGTGGCCCAGCAGTTTGGAAGACCCGTGGGAGGTGTAGGTCTGCTATCTACAGCCGCGTATTGGCAGCAAGAATCCTGTATTGCTGCATGGACTTTTGCCTTCGTGGATATATCTGAAGATACAGCATTTTCCTGTTTGTAAGGACATTTTCTGTTACCTGTGTTTTTTCTTGAATTTTATAAATTGCCTTTGCCTTTTATCGGTTTGTCTGGCTTCTCTTTTTGGGTTGGTATTGGCTTCAGGAGTGACCCAGACAGAACAGATATGATATAGATTAGATAGATTAGATAGATAGATAGATAGATAGATAGATAGATAGATAGATAGATAGATAGATAGATAGATAGATATGAGAGAGCGAGAGAGATGGGTAAGTAGGTTGGATGGAAGAGAGAGAGGTGAGTGAGAAAGAGAGTTGTAGGTGTTCCAACTCTGGATGTTTCCTGGACAACCATTTGCCATGGACAGGGGGTCAGATTGGAAGACCTCCAAAGTCCCTTCCAGCTCTAGGACTCTATGATTCTGTGAGATGACAAGGAGTCCCCCAAAGGTTGGGTTCACACAACCCACTCAGCTAAATCAGAGGAAGATGTACAATAGCTCCAGCCTCCATGCAACCGGCTCATTTAAATGGCTTCCTCTTTAAGCGGCTTCGTTTAGATGGCTTTGTATCGTCTTTTTAATTTATACCCGTTTTATTCTAAGGTAACTGTATCACTGAAATCGGTTCCATAAAAAATTAACAAAAGTTGTTCTTGTTAATGTGAGAGGGGTGGACTTTTGGGGGGGGGCTAACGTGGTTCAAACACATTTTTGTGGCAGTTTGTGGTCCTGAACAAAAGCAGGTAGGGTGAAGGTACCATATAGATCAGAAAAGCGATTAAGAAATTAGGAGTGGTTATCCATTAAAGAAAAAAACTTGCCATTAATTAATGAAGAAACTGTGGCTGGTCAGTTTTTTTTATTAAAATATACTTTATTAGGTTATATAAAAAAACAGGGAAAGGGGGGATGGGAATACAAAAAAGAGAAGTAGGAGTGGGATGGGGTAAACAGTATTTTTATACAGCAGTTTACATATATTGTTGTACTGTATATACATTCCAAATATTTGTCTATATGTAATTATTTTGTATTCATACTGTATTCTTATTTGGATAATCTTATAATTGTAGTATTTAATAGTCCGAGGGTGACGTGGAAAGGAAAGATAGTTGGAGGTGGGATAGAAAAGAAAAGAAGAAGGAAAGGAAAGAAGGAGAAAGAAAGAGAGAAAAAGAGAGGGGGGTAGTACCTGCAAATTAGCAGGCATATGGATTAGTTTGATTATGTTTGTTATTTTTGTTAGTAAGAAGTATTTGTGAGTTATGATATTAGTAAGTTATTAATAATTATCAAGTGGATTGAACTCAGACAGAGATTGTATTGATTTTGGTCCGAATTTCTATTGTGTATATCTTTATTTTGATTTATATTAAGAGATTTTGATTGGTTTTTGTTTTATTGTTTTTAAAGTTAGATAACCACCCGAACCATTTCTCCCAGGCCTTGTAGAACTCTGAATCGTTTTTGTTTTGTATTTCCATTGTTATTTTTGATAGTTCAGCACATTCCATAATTTTACTAATAATGGTTAAGTTTGTCGGAGTGTCTTCTTTTTTCCAATGCTGTGCGTATGTTAGTCTGGCGGCCGTTAGTATTTGAATAATAAGGTATCTGTCTTCTTTGCTTAGTTTCTGTCTAAAAATGCCTAGATGGAATAGTTCTGGTTTAATTGTAATTTCTGACAGTCTCAAAATGGGTGAACAGTGCAGTCAGGCGGTAGGGAAAGCAAGTAGGATGCTTGGCTGCATAGCTAGAGGTATAACAAGCAGGAAGAGGGAGATTATGATCCCGCTATATAGAATGCTGGTGAGACCACATTGGGAATACTGTGTTCAGTTCTGGAGACCTCACCTACAAAAAGATATTGACAAAATTGAACGGGTCCTAAGACGGGCTACAAGAATGGTGGAAGGTCTTAAGCAGAAAACGTATCAGGAAAGACTTCATGGACTCAATCTGTATAGTCTGGAGGACAGAAGGAAAAGGGGGGACATGATGGAAACATTTAAATATGTTAAAGGGTTAAATAAGGTCCAGGAGGGAAGTGTTTTTAATAGGAAAGTGAACACAAGAACAAGGGGACACAATCTGAAGTTAGTTGGGGGAAAGATCAAGAGCAACATGAGAAAATATTATTTTACTGAAAGAGTAGTAGATCCTTGGAACAAACTTCCAGCAGACGTGGTAGATAAATCCACAGTAACTGAATTTAAACATGCCTGGGATAAACATATATCCATCCTAAGATAAAATACAGAAAATAGTATAAGGGCAGACTCGATGGGCCATGAGGTCTTTTTCTGCCGTCAGACTTCTATGTTTCTATGTTTCTATATGACCTGGTCCATTATTCTTTTGATTTGTGTCCAAAATGTTTGGGCGTATGTACAAGTCCAGCACATATGATAGTATGTTCCCTGGTTTTCTTTACATTTCCAACATAGAGATGATACGTTTGGGTACATTTTAGAAAGCCTAGCTGGTGGAAGGTGCCATCTGTATATCATTTTGTATAGACTTTCCTTGTAGGATACAGCAAGTGTCATTTTATAATTAATTGTAAATATTTTTTCCCATTCTGTAAGTTTTATTGTGTATCCAAAGTTTTGTGTCCATGCAATCATGGGTCCTTTAACTTGCTCTTCTATAGTATCCTGCTTTAATAGATAGCTACATAATTTAGAGATCATTTTTATGTTAGATCCAAATATTATTTAATCGAGAGGATTGGTGTTTTGAAAGCCAAGTGTACTTTTGTGTTGTTTGTATTTTGTGTTTATTTGTATGTATGTGAACCAGTCTATAGGTACTCCGTTGTCTTCTAATTGTTATCTAGTGAGGAGATTATCATTAGAGTCTAGCAATTTGGAGTAGGTTATTATTTTTTGTACTGAAAGAGGGGTCTGGTAAGTAAGAGATTCATTTGGGGATAGCCATTTTGGAAGTGCTAAATAATGTTTTTTTTTTAATCTGTTGCCATGTAGATATTAATGTGTTTCTAATATAATGGTTTTTAAAGTATTTTGTTATTTTGTTTGGTTCTACCATTAGGAATGTGTGCCATCCTGATTGTAAGTTAAATCCTTCTAGGGAAAGCAATCTTGTGTTTTGTAGTGTTATCCAATCTTTGAATTTAGTTAAAATAGTGGCTTGATAGTAAAGATAAAAGTTGGGGAGGCCAAAGCCTCCTCTTGATCTGTGATCTTGCAGATTTTTTAACTTTATTCTTGCCTTTTTTTTTTTGTCCAAATGAATTTCCGAATTAGTTTGTGTAATTGTTCAAAGAATGACTTGTTTAATTTGATCGGAGCTACCTGAAATAGATATAGATATCTGGGGAGAATGTTTGATTTTATTGCAGCAATCTTACCCATCAGTGATAATTTTAAATTTGTCCATCTATTTAAATCCTTCTGTATGTCCTGTGTGAGTTTGTCGTAATTATCTTTTTTCAAAGTACAGTTGTTCGCTGAGATCGTAATGCCCAAATATTTGGGGGTTTTCCCACTATTTTTACATTAAGAGCTTGCTCTAATATGGAGTTTTGTTCTGGTGTCATGTTTTTAGTTATAATTTGGGTTTTGTCTAGATTAATTTTGAGACCAGTTATTTCCCCAAATCTATGGATTTCACTCATTAAAATATGGACTGATTTAAGAGGATCTTGAATTGTGAATACTGTACTATGTCGTCTGCAAAAGCTTGGAGTTTTTTTTATTTTAAGTCCATTTATTATTTTTTTTTATTTTATTTCCTTTTTTATTTTAAGTCCATTTATTTGCTCATTGTTTCTTATATTTTTAAAAAATGTTTCTATAGCTAATATAAAAATTAAAGGTGCTAAAGGACATCCCTGGCGTACTCCTCTCATTACTGTTATTCTGTGATAGTTTTGTTAAAAAGTATTTTTGCTGTTTGTTGGGAGTAAATAGATTTTATTAGGTTGATAAAGTTGTCTCCAAATTTCATGTGTTCTATTTGTGTTATGAAATATTCCCAGAGAGAATCAAAGGTCTGTAAACATGAGCGCCAGTGGTTTATCACAATTTTCGTTATAGTATTCTAAGGTGTTGAGTATGGTTCGGGTATTATTACAGTACTTATATTTCTTTTTGGTAGAAATCCGTTTTGATCCGGATGTATAATGTTGTTTAATATATTTTTGAAGCGTTCTGCAATTATTGATGAAAAAATTATGTAATCCGTGTTTAGTAGTGAAATTGGTCGGTAATTTTCTAAATATTTTTTATCTTTATTTTCTTTTGGTATGGTGGTAATGTAAGCTTCAGACCATGTTTTCGGAAGCTTGCCTTGTTGTAGTGCCTGAATACAGTGATCCCTCTATTATCGCGAGGGTTCTGTTCCAAGACCCCTCGCGATAATCGATTTTTCACGATGTAGGGTTGCGGAAGTAAAAACACCATCTCCGCTTGCGCGCCCTTTTTTCTATGGCCGCGCATGCGTAGATGGTGGAGTTTGCGTTCCCCGCCGCCCACGCAAAGGGGAAACCCCGATTCGGCTCCTCGCTGCTGCTGCGCTACCGAGCAGATCAGCTGCTGGGCGGCCGAAGGAACCTTCCCTGGGTCTTCCCCCTCTTGCTGGCGGGCGGGCGAGCGGCGGGCATCAGCGAGGAGCCGGGGTTTCCCATTTGCGTGGGCGGCCGGGAAGACCCAGGTTGGGGGTTCGGGGGGTGCTGGGAAGCCCCCCAGGCCGGCTGCGACCTTTTAAAACAGCCGCGCCGCTTCCCAGCTGACTCCCGAAGCCAAACCCGGAAGTGGTTTTTTAAAAAATTAATATTTTTTTTAAAATCGCGATATAGCGTTTCGCGAAGATTGAGATCGCGAAACTCGAGGGATCACTGTATATAGTTTTAGCATTATTGGTTCTAGTATGTCCTGGTGGTGTTTATAAAATGGCCAGTTTAATTTCTGTAGGAGTGATATTCCCATTTAGTTTTGTTCTTTCTTCCTCTGTTATGTGTAGTGTTTTGTTTAGAGCTAAGTATTTCTTAATTATCTGGTTTGTCTGAGTTATATAGGTCCTGATAAAATTGTTGTATTATGTTTTCCTTTTCTTCTGTGTTTGTTTTCAGTAGGCCCAAGTTATCGTAAAGAGATTCTATGGCTTTGTCGGCTTTTTGTTGCGCCAATTTAAAAGCCAACCATCGACCAGGTTTATTAGCGGATTCAAAATTTAGTTGTTTTAAAGTTTTGTATTTGGCAGTGAGTTGTTGTTGAGTTTCTAGGTTTATTTAATGTTTTATAGTTTTGATTTTAATTAGTGTTGCTGTATCATCCGGATATTTCCCCCTTGCCCATGTTATTTTGCCATTTGATTGATTGACTGTGTGTCTGTTTTTATATATATTGGGATTGTTTTATGAATTTATTAATTTTAAATTGTAATTAGATTGGTGGGCATTGGATTTGTTATTATGTACTGTTTTTTATTATTGTTGTGAGCCGCCCCGAGTTTGCAGAGAAGGGCAGCATATAAATCCAATAAATCTAATCTAATCTATATTGCTGTAATGTTGTTTCTGCTTCCTGTAATTTAGTGTTGAGATTGTTAAGTTTCTCTCTTTTTTGTTTATTGGTGTAGGCTGAATAAGATATATATATTCCACGTATATAGGCTTTCATTGTATCCCAAACTACCTGTAGTGTCGTGTCTCCTTCACAATTAATCGTTATAAAAGGTGGTAGTTCGTTTTCTATTTTAGTTTTGAAATGTTTTTCATTTATGGTGGAGTAGTTCATAGTCCATCTTTTGTACGTTATGGAATCCTGGTTGTTGAGAGTATGGGATTGTGATCAGCCCAAGTGGCAGGTAGGATCCTTATTTCTCCTGTTTGGTTTATAATATAAGAATTGGACCAAGCCATATCTATGCGCGACCAAGACTTGTGTGGGTATGAGAAAAAAGTGTAATGTGTATTTTCCGGGTGATGTGTTCTCCATATATCCTTAAGCGCAAATTCGTATGTTAGATAGTCAAATGTGGCTGGGAGGGGTTTTCGAAAACAGTGGTGTTTGTCTTCGTTTTTATTGTGTATAGCGTTGAAGTCACCCATTATAATAAAGTTTGTTAAATTCAATTCAAGAATTTTTTTGTGTAATGGTGTGTAGAATTCTGGTTGATTGATAGTGGGTGCATATATTCCTATTATTGTTAATTGTTCGTTTTTTATTGTTATTTTGGCTGGTCGGTTTCTATATCAATTAGGAAATGACAACTGGTCCTTAAGTAACCAAAAATTATTTTTTATTAATTAAATTTTTAAAACGGTCATTTATGAATGAAGTAACCTCAACTTGTCATTGATTAAATAATAAAACATTTAGGACTGGTAAGTATAGATTAATGAAGTCTACGGAGAGGGGCGGCATACAAATCTAAATAATAATAATAATAATAATAATAATAATAATAATAATAATAATGAAGAAACTCCAACAGTCATTGTGACATTATGAATGGCCAACTGGTCGTGAATGAATGAATGAAGAAACTATGAATGGTCATTAATTAATTTGAGAAACTACAACTGTTAACTGATCAATTAAAACAAGTCTCCCCTCATTCTCCATCATTAGTGCAGGAGGTCCAGACGTTCTGTCCAGAGAAAGATATGGACCAATCGTGTGGCTGCCAATCTCAAGTCTTCATCTCAGCCCAGCCCGAGTTCGGATCCAGCCCTCTGGACACCAACTCCACCAGCTGGCCTGGCTGGAGCATGAACTGCAGCATTTCCTGAGGTAGGTGTGCAACCAGCTGGGCATACCTGGGGGCCAAGGAGGGAAGAAGAGCGGAAACTCCTCCCCCCTGTTGTGGTTGGCTCTGGCCCAGCTCCTGCCCCAGGGAATGTGGAGGTGGATGCATGGGAAACGTCAACATGTCATGGGCCTGTTTTGTTGCCGACAGAGTCAGGTAGTGCAGTTTCCTCGGGCAAAGAGGAGGGTGGGGGTGACTTGGAAGAGGGGGGCTTGGCACACAGTCCAGGAAGCCAATCTCCATTATCTTCGGTTGATTCGGATGAGGAAGTGTTAGACCCAAGCATGCGCAGAATTATGCATAGAAGAGAGCAATTGCAGAAATATTACAAGAGATAAGAGAGGCCACCTGTGTTTGGGTGGGGCTCCAGTAATTAGAGCTGCTGATATAAATAGCAGTGTGCTGGCTTGGCCATCGTGGAAGATTATCTGATCGTTGTTCTTCAGGACCGTGCCTTGCTGGTTCCCGACTTTGTTGATGGATGGATGGATGGATGGATGGATGGATGGATGGATGGATGGATAGATGGATAGATAGATAGATAGATAGATAGATAGATAGATAGATAGATAGATGCTAGATGGATGGATGGATAGATGGATGGATGGATGGATAGATAGATAGATAGATAGATAGATAGATAGATAGATAGATAGATAGATAGGTTTCACGACTTTGAAACCAAAGCAGAGCAAAATGTTTGTGTGTGTGTTTCACTTCATGGAAGAAGGAGGGCTGTGACATTTCTTCACCGCTGCTAGCTAAGTACTTAAGGACTGCCTAAGGGGATTGTACAGACTACCAGGTTGTTTTGGGACGAGTGCTCTTTGCAATACAGAAAGGGTGCTTTGTTTCTTTTGAATTTTTGTGATAAAGAACATTGTGAACTTTCAAGTGCGTGTGTGTCTGAAATTTGTACCCTTGAATTTTGAGACTCATACCATAGAGCCCGGCAGAACACCCCCGAATCTGAAGAAGTGGGGCTTGGACAAATTGTGTATTGCCATATATGAAATTGCTGACGTGAGCAGCCGGACTTGGCGTAGGGCAGAGGACGTAAGAGGAAGCTCAAGTAGAGAAGGGGGCACCGAGAAACTTGGATGGGTGCTCAGTGGGAAACTGGCAGCTGGAATGAAGGCAGTTCGAGAGTAACATAGAGCCGGGGTGGCGCAGCAGGTAGAGTGCTGTACTGCAGGCTGCTGAAGCTGACTGTAAATCTGTAGGTCAGCGGTTCAAATCTCATCACCGGCTCAAGGTTGACTCAGCCTTCCATCCTTCCGAGGTGGGTCAAATGAGGACCCGGATTGTGGGGGCAATAGGCTGGCTCTGTTAAAAAGGGCTATTGCTAACATGTTGTAAGCCGCCCTGAGTCTAAGGAGAAGGGCGGCATAAAAATTGAAAAATAAATAAATAAATAAATAAACTAGGTATCGTGATTTGTCTTAGCACATTTATTAGGGATAAATTATGAATCCAATTGAGACGAGTCCAGGTAGATTTCTTCTGTGTGCCGGTCAGGTCATTGTGAAGCTCTGTCTGGTGCCAGGCATTGGGGTAGGGTGGCAGAGATGCCCTTGGGGGTTGCCATATATGTTCACAGGGCCTCCTGGATGCTCCTGGTCCATAGTTCCCTCTAAGCTGAGCAGTGAGCAATCGCTCACTTAAAAATCATCTTCAACTCAAGAGTTTTCCAAACCTGCCCAGAAGCCGAGAGGGACAGAGTGAGAGGGAAGGAGAGAGAGAGGAAGAGAGAGAAACAGATAGAAAAAAGAGAGGAAGGAAAAGAGAAAGAAAAAGAATGGGAGTAAGGAAGAGAGAAAGAAAATCAAAATCTAGTTTGAAACTAGCTCAACTATTTAAGTGGCATTTTGATATTGATAGAGTTGCCCTATTATGAGCTCACTGTTATAGACACACAGTACAGTATTTTATTTTGAAATTCTCTGAGGCAAAACAGGGTGGGTTTTTTATTTGTTTGTTTGTTTGTTTATTTATTATTTCTGTGCCGCCCAGTCCCGAAGGGACTGCTGCTCAGACACTATACTTTTTCGCCCACCCCCCAAAAAAATTAGAGGGAACACTGTCCTGGTCCATTTTATTTTGACGAGTCCGGCGGGAAAAGTCAGCTGCCCACAGCCATTTGGAGTCAGGGAGCCTCCTAAATCGGTGTCTCCGACTTGGCGACGTTGAAATGCGGGGACTCCAACTCCCAGGATTCCCAGCCAGCTTGCCCAGATGGGTTTGGCTCAGATTCACGGGTTGTCAGTTGACACGACATCAAGTGGTCGTGGCTCATTTAAGCAATCGCCCGGTGAAACGGCTGGGATCCCACGTCAGTCGTTGACTTCAGATCGTGCAATGGTTAACTGTTAGTCCTGCCCAAGTCTGATCTCCCAGGGAAGGGAAACCCTCGATTCCACTTGGTTGAAGCCAAAAGGCACTTTTACTAACAGATGCTCATTACAGGAGAGTCAGGAGGAACCTGAAGTTCCAACACATCAATTCAGCACTAATTCCTTGGTTCCCCCCCCCCCACATAGTCCGTTCAAGAGCAGCCAATCAGGCACCGCCGAGATGTTTTGGGAAGCGCTGAGATGTTTAAGCTGTTGAAATTCCACTCTCGGGACACGCGGCCTTGAAGATGCTAGCATGCACTGGATTCTAAACCGCTCTGTTCTTCTTCTACTGTCAATTCCCCCCCTCCCAAATTCCCACATAAAAACACACAGACTTTTAATGCCCGTTTTCCCCCCCTCCCTTTCCCCCTGTGGATGGCAGCCAGGCAGGCACCAGGCCGAAGGTGATGGATCTGATAGGGATGTTGGTCTGTTTCGGAGCTGAGGGGGCCTCGGGCCGGTCTCATTGTGGTCATAGCCGGGAGGGTCCCTTCCGTCTTCATCATCCGTTGCTCTTCTTCTCTTCCTGTCCATCGGGAGTCTCTGAGACTTTCTAAACAAGTACGGTCCTTTTTCTCGGAGACCTTCTTGAGAAGTGGATTGGCACTGCCTCCTTCCTAGGGCTGAGAAAGAGTGATTGGCATAAGGTCACTGACATTTTTATTTATTTATTTATTTATTCTTTGTCCAATATACAATACATATGAGAGAGAATATACATTAGGAATATATATATAAAGATAGGAAGTAAAAAGAAGGGAAGTGGATAGGAAGAGAATATATATAGAGGAGAGAATATATAAGATAAAAGAGGTAAGAAAAGAGAATTGGACAGGGGACGATAGGCACATCAGTGCACTTATGTACGCCCCTTACTGGCCTCTTAGGAACCTGGAGAGGTCAATCGTGGATAGTCTAAGGGAGAAATGTTAGGAGGTTAGGGGTTGACACTATTGAGTCCGGTAATGAGTTCCACGCTTCGACAACTCGGTTGTTAAAGTCGTATTTTTTGCTGACAAGTTTGGAGCGATTGATATTAAGTTTGAATCTGTTGTGTGCTCTTGTGTTGTTGCTGTTGAAGCTGAAGTAGTCGTTGACCGGAAGGACGTTGCAGCGTATGATCTTGTGGGCAATACTTAGATCGTGTTTTAGACGCCGTAGTTCTAGGCTTTCAAGGCCCAGGATGGTTAGTCTATTTTCGTAGGGTATTCTGTTTTGAGTGGAGGAGTGGAGGGCTCTTCTGGTGAAGTATCTTTGGACGTTTTCGAGAGTGTTGATGTCTGATATGCGGTGTGGGTTCCAGGCAGATGAGCTGTATTCGAGAATGGGTCTGGCATAGGTTTTGTAGGCTCTTGTGAGTAGTGTGAGATTGCCGGAGCAAAAGCTGCGTAGGATCAGGTTAACAACTCTGGAGGCTTTTTTGGCGATGTTGTTGCAGTGGGCTTTAGCACTTAGGTCATTTGAAATGAGCATTCCGAGGTCATGGCCTTCTGACATGGCCTTCTGACAGGGGGAGGAAGAAACGAAGGAAGGAAGACAGACAGACAGACATACAGACAGACAATCAAACAAACAAACAAACAGACTTTAGTGCTCTTTGGAGGACTAGAACTCACCATCTCCTGAGGCAAATTGGCCCAAGGTGACACAGCCGCCTCTCATGACTATTCCAGGAGTAGAACCCACCATGCCTGTTGCAGGAAGAAAAGACACCGTTTCTTGGTTATTGGTCCAAAGTCACTAAGCCACCCACTGTGAGATTGAAGGATTAGAACTGACCGTCAGTTCCGGGTTAAAAGTCATTCAGGTGCCTGTCATACTTCAGATACTCACCATCTCCTGGGTTTTCCTCCAAAATCATTAAGGTAAATCACCTGCATAAAATTGACTGCTTCAGATACTCACCATCTTCTGCCTGTTTCTCCAAAATGATAAATCTCCTGTGTTTTCCTCCATAATGATGAATGTCCTGTTTTTTTCCCTCCAAAATGACATAGTTAAATCTATATAAAGTTAAGACCTTCAGATATTCCCTATCTTTTGCTCTTTCTGTAAAATTCTGAAGGTAAATCTCTTGTATAAAGTTAAGACCTCCAGATACTCACCATCTTCTAGCTGTTTCTCCAAAATGATGAATCTCCTGGTATTTATCTACAAAAGGTACATCTTTTGTAGATAGTTAAGTCCTTCAGGAACTCCTCATATTCTGGCTGTTTCTTTACCATCTCCCATGTTTTTCTCCAAAATAATGAAGGTAAATCTTCTGTATAAAGTTAATCCCTTCAGATACACACCATCTTCTGATTGTTTTTCCAAAATGATGAATCTCCTCTGTTTTTCTCCAAAATGATCCAGTTAAATCTGTATAAAGCTAAATCTGTCAGATATTCACTATCTTTTGCTATGTCTATAAAACTCTGGAAGGTAATTTTTTTTAATAAAGGTAAGTCCTTCAGATACCGACCATCTCTTTGCTGTTTCTCCGAACAGATGAACCTCCTGTATTTTTCTCCAAAATGATGAAGGTAAATCTATATAAAGTTAAGACCTTCAGATACTCACCATCTCCTGGGGTTTTCTCCAAAGTGATGGAGATAAAACTCCAGTATAAAGTTAAAACCATCAGATACCCATCATCTTCTGGCTGTTTGTCCAAAATGATAGAGATAAAACTCCTGAATAAAGTTAGAAACTTCAGAAACTCATCATCTTCCGGATGTTTCTCCAAAATGAAGGAGTTAAAACTCCAGTGTAAAGTTAAAACCTTCAGATAGCCATCATCTTCTGGCTGTTTTTCCAAAATGATGGAGATAAAACTCCAGTATAATTTTATTTATTTATTTTATTTATTTATTAGATTTGTATGCCGCCCCTCTCCGAATAAAGGAGATGATGGAGATAAAACTCCTTAATAAAGTAAAAACCTTCAGATACTCATCATCTTCTTCCATTTTCCCCAAAATGATGGAGATAAAACTCCAGTATAAAGTTAAAACCATCAGATACCCATCATCTTCTGGCTGTTTGTCCAAAATGATAGAGATAAAACTCCTGAATAAAGTTAGAAACTTCAGAAACTCATCATCTTCCGGATGTTTCTCCAAAATGAAGGAGTTAAAACTCCAGTATAAAGTTAAAACCATCAAATACTCATCATCGTCTACAAGTTTCTCAAAATGATGGAGATAAATCTCCGGTATAAAGTTAAACCATTCAGATACTCGTTATCTTCTGCCTGTTTCTCCAAAACGATGGAGGAAAAACTCCAGTATAAAGTTAAAACCATCAGATACCCATCATCTTCTGGCTGTTTTTCCAAAATGATGGAGATAAATCTCCGGTATAAAGTTAAACCATTCAGATACTCCTCATCTTCTACCAGTGTCTCCAAAATGATGGAGATAAATCTCCGGTATAAAGTTAAACCATTCAGATACTCGTTATCTTCTGCCTGTTTCTCCAAAACGGTGGAGGTAAAACTCCAGTATAAAGTTAAAACCATCAAATACCCATCATCTTCTGGCTGTTTTTCCAAAATGATGGAGATAAATCTCCGGTATAAAGTTAAACCATTCAGATACTCGTTATCTTCTGCCTGTTTCTCCAAAACGATGGAGGTAAAAATCCTGTATAAAATAAAGACGTTCAGATACCTACCATCTCCTGGGTTTTTCTGCAAAGTGGTTCTCCTCCTACCTCTCCGGTCAGTCGCACTCGGTGTTAGTTGGTGGCCAGAGGTCAACCTCTAGGTCCTCTCCCCCCTACTATTTAATAGCTACATGAAACCACTGGGTGAGATCATCCAAGGGCATGGGGTGAGGTATCATCAGTACGCAGATGATACCCAGCTTTACATCTCCACCCCATGTCCAGTCACGGAAGCAGTAGAAGTGATGTGCCGGTGCCTGGAGGCTGTTGGGGTCTGGATGGGTCAACAGACTCAAACTCAACCCTGATAAGACGGAGTTGCTGTGAGTTTTGCCTCCCAAGGACAATTCCATCTGTCCGTCCATTACCCTGGGGGGGGGATCACTGACCCCCTCAGAGAGGATCCACAATTTCGGCGTCTTCCATGATCCACAGCTCATATTAGAGAAACATCTTTCAGCTGTGGTGAGGGTGACGTTTGCCCAGGTTTGCCTGGTACACCTGTTCCGGCCCTATTTGGACCAGGGGTCACTGCTCACAGTCACTCATGCCCTCATCACCTCAAGGCTCGACTACTGTAACGCTCTCTACATGGGGCTACATTTGAAAAGTGTTCGGAAACTTCAGATTGTGCAGAATGCAGCTGCGAGAGCAATCATGGGCTTCCCTAAATATGCCCAGGTCACACCAACACTCCGCAGTCTGCATTGGTTGCCGATCAGTTTCCGGTCACAATTCAAAGTGTTGGTAATGACCTATAAAGCCCTTCATGGCATCGGACCAGAATATATCCAGGACCGCCTTCTGCCGCACGAATCCCAGCGACCTGTCAAGTCCCACAGAGTTGGCCTTCTCCGAGTCACGTCGACTAAACAATGTCGTTTGGCGGGACCCAGGGGAAGAGCCTTCTCTGTGGCGGCCCCAACCCTCTGGAACCAACTCCCCCCAGAGATCAGAATTGCCCCCACCCTCCTCGCCTTTCGTAAGCTCCTAAAAACACACCTCTGTCGTCAGGCATGGGGGAACTGCGATATTCCCTCCCCCTAGGCCTATACAGTTTATGCATGATATGATTGTATGTATGTTTGGTTTCTTAAATAAGGGTTTTTAAAATTATTTTAAATATTAGATTTGTTATATGTTGTTTCATTATTGTTGTTAGCCACACCAAGTCTACAGAGAGGGGCAGCATACAAATGTAATAAAGAAAGAAATAAAGAAAGAAAATAAATAAATAAATAAATAAATATAAAAAATCTGAGAAGGAAAATTTCCTGTGTAAAAGGAAACCCTTCAGATACTCACAATCTTCTAGCTGTTTCTCCAAAATGATGAAGATAAATATCCTGTATGAAGTTAAGCCCTTCATATATTCACCATCTCCTGCATTTTCCTCCAAAATGATGAATGTAAATCTCCTGTATGAAGTTAAGCCCTTCAGATACTCACCAACTCCTTCCATTTTATCCAAAATGATGAGGGTGAAACACCTGTATAAAGTTAAGCCCTTCATATATTCACCATCTCCTTCCCTTTTCTCCAAAATGATGAGGGTGAAACACCTGTATAAATTTAACTCTTCAGATACTCACCATCTCCTGCGTTTTTCTCCAAAATGATGAAGGTAAATCTCCTGTATAAAGTTAAGCCTTTCATATACTCACCTTGTCCTCTGATTTTCTCCAAAATAATGAAAGTAAATCTTCTATTTAAAATTGAGCCCTATAGGTACTTCAGTCCTTTTATTCAAATATGATGAATCTCTTGTGTCTTTCTACAAAATAATACAGTTAAATTTCTATTAAAAAACACCCTTCAAATATTCATTGTTTTTTGTTCTGTCTATAAATCTCTAAAGGGTACATTTTTTTTTCTATAATGTTAAGGCCTTGAGATACTCACCATCTCCTGGGTTTTTCTCCAACATGATGAAGATAAATTTCCTGTATGAAGTTAAGCCCTTCAGATACTCACCTTGTCCTCTGATTTTCTCCAATATAATGAAAGTAAATCTTCTATTTAAAATTGAGGCCTATAGGTACTTCAGGCCTTTTATTCAAATATGATGAATCTCTTGTGTCTTTCTACAAAATGATATAGTTAAATTTATATAAAAAACACCCTTCAAAAATTCACTGTTTTTTCTTCAGTCTATAAATCTCTGAAGGGGACTTTTTTCTTTTTAATGTTGAGGCCCATAAGATACTCACCATCTCCTGGGATTTTATCCAAAATGATGAAAGTAAATCTCCTGTTTGAAGTAAAGCCATTCAGATACTCACAATCTCTTGGGTTTTTCTCCAAAATGATGAAGGTAAATCTCCTTTATAAAGATAAACCCTTCAGATACTCACCAACTCCTTCCCTTTTCTCCAAAATGATGAGGGTGAAACACCTGTATAAAGTTAAGTCCTTCATCTATTCACCATCTCCTGCCTTTTTCTCCAAAATGATGAAGGTAAATCTCCTTTATAAAGATAAGCCCTTCAGATACTCACCATTTCCTGGGTTTTTATCCAAAATGATGAAGATAAATATCCTGTATAAAGTTAAGCCATTGAGATACTCACCATCTCCTGCGTTTTTCTCCAAAATGATGAAGATAAATCTCCTGTATAAAGATAAGCCATTCATATACTCACCTTGTCCTCTGATTTTCTCCAAAATAATGAAAGTAAATCTTCTATTTAAAATTGAGCCAATAGGTACTTCAGGCCTTTTATTCAAATATGATGAATCTCTCGTGTCTTTCAACAAAATATATAGTTAAATTTGTATAAAAAAACACCCTTCAAATATTCACTGTTTTTTGTTCTGTCTATAAATCTCTGAAGGGTTTTTATCCAAAATGATGAAGGTAAATCTCCTGTATGAACTTCAGCTCTTCAGATACTCACCATCTCCTGGGTTTTTCTCCAAAATGATGAAGGTAAATCTGCTTTATAAAGATAAGCCCTTCAGATACTCACCAATTCCTTCCCTTTTCTCCAAAATGATGAGGGTGAAACACCTGTATAAAGTTAAGCCCTTCATATATTCACCATGTCCTGCGTTTTTCTCCAAAATGATGAAGGTAAATATCCTGTAGGAAGTTAAGCCTTTCAGATATTCACAATCTCCTGCGTTTATCTCCACAATGATTAAGGTAAATCTCCTGTATAAATTTAAGCCCTTCAGATATTCACCATCTCCTTTCCTTTTCTCCAAAATGATGAAGATAAATCTCCTGTATGAAGTTAAGCTCTTCAGATACTCACCATCTCCTACTTTTTTTCCAAAATAATGAAGGTAAATCTCATGTATGAAGTTAAGCACTTCAGATACTCACCAACTCCTTCCATTTTCTTGTCCTCTGATGTTCTCCAATATAATGAAAGTAAATCTTCTATTTAAAATTGAGGCCTATAGGTACTTCAGGCCATTAAATTCAAATATGACGAATCTCTTGTGTCTTTCTACAAAATGATATAGTTAAATTTATATAAAATAACAACCCTTCAAATTTCCCCCTTTTTTTGTTCTTTCTATAAATCTCTGAAGGGTACTTTTTTAAAAAATATTGAGGCCTTAAGATACTCACCATCTCCTGGGTTTTTATCCAAAATGATGAAGGTAAATCTCCTTTATAAAGATAAACCCTTCAGATACTCGCCAACTCCTTCCCTTTTCTCCAAAATGATGAGGGTGAAACACCTGTATAAAGTTAAGGCCTTCATATACTCACCATCTCCTGTGTTTTTCTCCAAAATGATGAAGGTAAATCTCCTGTATGAAGTTAAGCCCTTCAGATACTCACCAACTCCTTCCATTTTCTCCAAAATGATGAGGGTGAAAAACCTGTATAAAGTTAAGCCCTTCAAATATTCACCATCTCCTGCATTTTTCTCCAAAATGATGAATGTAAATCTCCTGTATGAAGTTAAGCCCTTCAGATACCACCAACTCCTTCCATTTTCTCCAAAATGATGAGGGTGAAACACCTGTATAAAGTTAAGGCATTCATATATTCACCAGCTCCTGCGTTTTTCTCCAAAATGATTAAGATAAATATCCTGTACGAAGTAAAGGTCTTCGGATACTCACCATCTCCTGGGTTTTTCTCCAAAATGATGAAGGTAAATCTCCTTTATAAAGATAAGCCTTTCAGATACTCACCAATTCCTTCCCTTTTCTCCAAAATGATGAGGGTGAAACACCTGCATAAAGTTAAGCCCTTCTTATATTCACCATGTCCTGCGTTTTTCTCCAAAATGATGAAGGTTAATCTCCTGTAGGAAGTTAAGCCTTTCAGATACTCACAATCTCCTGCGTTTTTCTCCACAATGATTAAGGTAAATCTCCTGTATAAATTTAAGCCCTTCAGATATTCACCATCTCCTACGTTTTTCTCCAAAATAATGAAGGTAAATCTCATGTATGAAGTTAAGCACTTCAGATACTCACCAACGCCTTCCATTTTCTCCAAAATGATGAGGGTGAAACACCTGTATAAAGTTAAGGCCTTCATCTATTCACCATCTCTTGCGTTTTTCTCCAAAATGATGAAGGTAAATCTCCTTTATAAAGATAAGCCCTTCAGATACTCACCATTTCCTGGGTTTTTATCCAAAATGATAAAGATAAATATCCTGTATGAAGTAAAGCCATTCAGATCCTCACCATCGCCTGCCTTTTTCTCCAAAATGATTACGATAAATCTCCTTTATAAAGATAAACCCTTCAGATACTCGCCAACTCCTTCCCTTTTCTCCAAAATGATGAAGATACATCTCCTGTATAAAGATAAGCCATTCATATACTCACCTTGTCCTCTGATTTTCTCCAAAATAATGAAAGTAAATCTTCTATTTAAAATTGAGCCAATAGGTACTTCAGGCCTTTTATTCAAATATGATGAATCTCTCGTGTCTTTCTACAAAATGATATAGTTAAATTTATATAAAAAAACAACCCTTCAAATTTCCCGCTTTTTTTGTTCTTTCTATAAATCTCTGAAGGGTACTTTTTAAAAAAATATTGAGGCCTTAAGATACTCACCATCTCCTGGGTTTTTATCCAAAATGATGAAGGTAAATCTCCTGTATGAAGTTAAGCCCTTCAGATACCACCAACTCCTTCCATTTTCTCCAAAATGATGAGGGTGAAACACCTGTATAAAGTTAAGCCCTTCTTATATTCACCAGCTCCTGCGTTTTTCTCCAAAATGATTAAGATAAATATCCTGTACGAAGTAAAGGTCTTCGGATACTCACCATCTCCTGGGTTTTTCTCCAAAATGATGAAGGTAAATCTCCTTTATAAAGATAAGCCCTTCAGATACTCACCAATTCCTTCCCTTTTCTCCAAAATGATGAGGGTGAAACACCTGCATAAAGTTAAGCCCTTCTTATATTCACCATGTCCTGCGTTTTTCTCCAAAATGATGAAGGTTAATCTCCTGTAGGAAGTTAAGCCTTTCAGATACTCACAATCTCCTGCGTTTTTCTCCACAATGATTAAGGTAAATCTCCTGTATAAATTTAAGCCCTTCAGATATTCACCATCTCCTTTCCTTTTCTCCAAAATGATGAAGATAAATCTCCTGTATGAAGTTAAGCTCTTCAGATACTCACCATCTCCTACGTTTTTCTCCAAAATAATGAAGGTAAATCTCATGTATGAAGTTAAGCACTTCAGATACTCACCAACGCCTTCCATTTTCTCCAAAATGTTGAGGGTGAAACACCTGTATAAAGTAAAGCTGTTCAGATACTCACCATCTCCTGCCTTTCTCTCCAAAATGATGAAGGTAAATCTCCTGTATGAAGTGAAGCCATTCAGATACTCACAATCTCCTGCATTTTTCTCCAAAATGATGAATGTAAATCTCCTGTATGAAGTTAAGTCCTTCAGATACTCACCAACTCCTTCCATTTTCTCCAAAATGATGAGGGTGAAACACCTGTATAAAGTTAAGGCCTTCATCTATTCACCATCTCTTGCGTTTTTCTCCAAAATGATGAAGGTAAATCTCCTTTATAAAGATAAGCCCTTCAGATACTCACCATTTCCTGGGTTTTTATCCAAAATGATAAAGATAAATATCCTGTATGAAGTAAAGCCATTCAGATCCTCACCATCGCCTGCCTTTTTCTCCAAAATGATTACGGTAAATCTCCTTTATAAAGATAAACCCTTCAGATACTCGCCAACTCCTTCCCTTTTCTCCAAAATGATGAAGATACATCTCCTGTATAAAGATAAGCCATTCATATACTCACCTTGTCCTCTGATTTTCTCTAAAATAATGAAAGTAAATCTTCTATTTAAAATTGAGCCAATAGGTACTTCAGGCCTTTTATTCAAATATGATGAATCTCTCGTGTCTTTCTACAAAATGATATAGTTAAATTTGTATAAAAAAACCACCCTTCAAATATTCACTGTTTTTTGTTCTGTCTATAAATCTCTGAAGGGTTTTTCTCCAAAATGATGAAGGTAAATCTCCTGTATGAAGTTCAGCTCTTCAGATACTCACCATCTCCTGGGTTTTTCTCCAAAATGATGAAGGTAAATCTGCTTTATAAAGATAAGCCCTTCAGATACTCACCAATTCCTTCCCTTTTCTCCAAAATGATGAGGGTGAAACACCTGTATAAAGTTAAGCCCTTCATATATTCACCATGTCCTGCGTTTTTCTCCAAAATGATGAAGGTAAATATCCTGTAGGAAGTTAAGCCTTTCAGATACTCACAATCTCCTGCGTTTATCTCCACAATGATTAAGGTAAATCTCCTGTATAAATTTAAGCCCTTCAGATATTCACCATCTCCTTTTCTTTTCTCCAAAATGATGAAGATAAATCTCCTGTATGAAGTTAAGCTCTTCAGATACTCACCATCTCCTACGTTTTTTTCCAAAATAATGAAGGTAAATCTCATGTATGAAGTTAAGCACTTCAGATACTCACCAACTCCTTCCATTTTCTTGTCCTCTGATGTTCTCCAATATAATGAAAGTAAATCTTCTATTTAAAATTGAGGCCTATAGGTACTTCAGGCCATTAAATTCAAATATGATGAATCTCTTGTGTCTTTCTACAAAATGATATAGTTAAATTTATATAAAAAAACAACCCTTCAAATTTCCCCCTTTTTTTGTTCTTTCTATAAATCTCTGAAGGGTACTTTTTAAAAAAATATTGAGGCCTTAAGATACTCACCATCTCCTGGGTTTTTATCCAAAATGATGAAGGTAAATCTCCTGTATGAAGTTAAGCCCTTCAGATACCACCAACTCCTTCCATTTTCTCCAAAATGATGAGGGTGAAACACCTGTATAAAGTTAAGGCATTCATATATTCACCAGCTCCTGCGTTTTTCTCCAAAATGATTAAGATAAATATCCTGTACGAAGTAAAGGTCTTCGGATACTCAACATCTCCTGGGTTTTTCTCCAAAATGATGAAGGTAAATCTCCTTTATAAAGTTAAGCACTTCAGATACTCACCAACTCCTTCCATTTTCTTGTCCTCTGATGTTCTCCAATATAATGAAAGTAAATCTTCTATTTAAAATTGAGGCCTATAGGTACTTCAGGCCATTAAATTCAAATATGATGAATCTCTTGTGTCTTTCTACAAAATGATATAGTTAAATTTATATAAAAAAACAACCCTTCAAATTTCCCCCTTTTTTTGTTCTTTCTATAAATCTCTGAAGGGTACTTTTTAAAAAAATATTGAGGCCTTAAGATACTCACCATCTCCTGGGTTTTTACCCAAAATGATGAAGGTAAATCTCCTTTATAAAGATAAACCCTTCAGATTCTCGCCAACTCCTTCCCTTTTCTCCAAAATGATGAGGGTGAAACACCTGTATAAAGTTAAGGCCTTCATATACTCACCATCTCCTGTGTTTTTCTCCAAAATGATGAAGGTAAATCTCCTGTATGAAGTTAAGCCCTTCAGATACTCACCAACTCCTTCCATTTTCTCCAAAATGATGAGGGTGAAAAACCTGTATAAAGTTAAGCCCTTCAAATATTCACCATCTCCTGCATTTTTCTCCAAAATGATGAATGTAAATCTCCTGTATGAAGTTAAGCCCTTCAGATACTCACCAACTCCTTCCATTTTCTCCAAAATGATGAGGGTGAAACACCTGTATAAAGTTAAGGCATTCATATATTCATCAGCTCCTGCGTTTTTCTCCAAAATGATTAAGATATATATCCTGTAGGAAGTAAAGGTCTTCGGATACTCACCATCTCCTGGGTTTTTCTCCAAAATGATGAAGGTAAATCTCCTTTATAAAGATAAGCCCTTCATATACTCACCAATTCCTTCCCTTTTCTCCAAAATGATGAGGGTGAAACACCTGTATAAAGTTAAGCCCTTCATATATTCACCATGTCCTGCGTTTTTCTCCAAAATGATGAAGGTTAATCTCCTGTAGGAAGTTAAGCCTTTCAGATACTCACAATCTCCTGCCTTTTTCTCCACAATGATTAAGGTAAATCTCCTGTATAAATTTAAGCCCTTCAGATACTCACCATCTCCTGCCTTTCTCTCCAAAATGATGAAGGTAAATCTCCTGTATGAAGTGAAGCCATTCAGATACTCACAATCTCCTGGGTTTTTCTCCAAAATGATGAAGGTAAATCTCCTGTATGAAGTTAAGCCCTTCAGATACTCACCAACTCCTTCCATTTTATCCAAAATGATGAGGGTGAAACACCCGTATAAAGTTAAGCCCTTCAAATATTCACCATCTCCTGCATTTTTCTCCAAAATGATGAATGTAAATCTCCTGTATGAAGTTAAGTCCTTCAGATACTCACCAACTCCTTCCATTTTCTCCAAAATGATGAGGGTGAAACACCTGTATAAAGTTAAGGCCTTCATCTATTCACCATCTCTTGCATTTTTCTCCAAAATGATGAAGGTAAATCTCCTTTATAAAGATAAGCCCTTCAGATACTCACCAACTCCTTACATTTTATCCAAAATGATGACGGTGAAACACCCGTATAAAGTTAAGCCCTTCAAATATTCACCATCTCCTGCATTTTTCTCCAAAATGATGAATGTAAATCTCCTGTATAAAGTTAAGTCCTTCAGATACTCACCAACTCCTTCCATTTTCTCCAAAATGATGAGGGTGAAACACCTGTATAAAGTTAAGGCCTTCATCTATTCACCATCTCTTGCGTTTTTCTCCAAAATGATGAAGGTAAATCTCCTTTATAAAGATAAGCCCTTCAGATACTCACCATCTCCTGCATTTTTCTCCAAAATGATGAGGGTGAAACACCTGTATGAAGTAAAGCCATTCATATACTCACCTTGAACTCTGATTTTCTCCAAAATAATGGAAGTAAATCTTCTATTTACAATTGAGCAATTTAGGTACTTCAGTCCTTTTATTCAAATATGATGAATCTCTCGTGTCTTTCTACAAAATGATATAGTTAAATTTGTATTAAAAAACACCCTTCAAATATTCACTGTTTTTTGTTCTGTCTATAAATCTCTGAAGGGTACTTTTTTTTTTTGTATACTGTTGAGGCCTTGAGATACTCACCATCTCCTGGGTTTTTCTCCAAAATGATGAAGGTAAATCTCCTTTATAAAGATAAGCCCTTCAGATACTCACCAATTCCTTCCCTTTTCTCCAAAATGATGAGGGTGAAACACCTGTATAAAGCCCTTCATATATTCACGATCTCCTGCATTTTCCTCCAAAATGATGACGGTAAGTTTCCTGTATGAAGTTAAGCTCTTCAGATACTCACCATCTCCTACGTTTTTCTCCAAAATAATGAAGATAAATCTCCTGTATGAAGATAAGCCATTCATATACTCACCTTGTCCTCTGATTTTCTCCAAAATAATGAAAGTAAATCTTCTATTTACAATTGAGCCAATAGGTACTTCAGGGCTTTTATTCAAATATGATGAATCTCTCGTGTCTTTCTACAAAATGATATAGTTAAATTTGTATAAAAAAAGACCCTTCAAATATTCATTGTTTTTTGTTCTGTCTATAAATCTCTGAAGGGTACTTTTTTTTTTGTATAATGTTGAGGCCTTCAGATACTCACAATCCCCTCGGTTTTTCTCCAAAATGATGAAGGTAAATCTCCTTTATAAAGATAAACCCTTCAGATACTCACCAACTCCTTCCCTTTTCTCCAAAATGATGAGGGTGAAACACCTGTATGAAGCCCTTCATATATTCACCATCTCCTGCATTTTCCTCCAAAATGATGAATGTAAATCTCCTGTATGAAGTTAAGCCCTTCAGATACTCACCACCTCCTGTGTTTTTCTCCCAAATGATGAAGGTAAATCCCCTGTATGAAGTAAAGCCATTATAGATACTCACCATCTCCTGGATTTTTCTCCAAAATGATGAAGGTAAATCTCCTTTATAAAGATAAACCCTTCAGATACTCACCAACTCCTTCCCCTTTCTCCAAAATGATGAGGGTGAAACACCTGTATAAAGTTAAGCCCTTCATATATTCACCATCTCCTGCATTTTCCTCCAAAATGATGAATGTAAATCTCCTGTATGAAGTTAAGCCCTTCAGATACTCACCAACTCCTTCCATTTTATCCAAAATGATGAGGGTGAAACACCTCTATAAAGTTAAGCCCTTCAAATATTCACCATCTCCTGCATTTTTCTCCAAAATGATGAATGTAAATCTCCTGTATGAAGTTAAGTCCTTCAGATACTCACCAACCCCTTCCATTTTCTCCAAAATGATGAGGGTGAAACACCTGTATAAAGTTAAGCCATTCAGATACTGACCATTTCCTGGGTTTTTCTCCAAAATGATGACGGTAAATCTGTAGGAAGTTAAGCCCTTCAGATCCTCACAATCTCCTGCGTTTTTCTCCAAAACGATTAAGGTAAATCTCCTGTATGAAGTTAAGCCCTTCAGATACTCACCATCTCCTTCCCTTTTCTCCAAAATGATGAGGGTGAAACACCTGTATAAAGTTAAGCCCTTCATATATTCACCATGTCCTGCGTTTTTCTCCAAAATGATGAAGAATAATCTCCTGTATAACGATAAGCCATTCATATACTCACCTTGTCCTCTGATTTTCTCCAAAATAATGGAATTAAATCTTCTATTTAAAATTGAGCCAATAGGTACTTCAGGCCTTTTATTCAAATATGATGAATCTCTCGTGTCTTTCTACAAAATGATATAGTTAAATTTGTATAAAAAAACACCCTTCAAATATTCACTGTTTTTTGTTCTGTCTATAAATCTCTGAAGGGTACTTTTTTTATATATAATGTTGAGGCCTTGAGATACTCACCATCTCCTGGGTTTTTCTCCAAGATGATGAAGATAAATTTCTTGCATGAAGTTAAGCCCTTCAGATACTCACCAATTCCTTCCTCTTTCTCCAAAATGATGAGGGTGAAACACCTGTATAAAGTTAAGCCCTTCATATATTCACCATCTCCTGCATTTTCCTCCAAAATGATGAATGTAAATCTCCTGTATGAAGTTAAGTCCTTCAGATACTCACCAACTCCTTCCATTTTCTCCAAAATGATGATGGTGAAACACCTATATAAAGTAAAGCTGTTCAGATACTCACCATCTCCTGCCTTTCTCTCCAAAATGATGACGGTAAGTCTCCTGTATGAAGTTAAGCCCTTCAGATACTTACCAACTCCTGTGTTTTTCTCCCAAATGATGAAGGTAAATCCCCTGTATGAAGTAAAGCCATTCAGATACTCACCATCTCCTCGGTTTTTCTCCAAAATGATGAAGGTAAATCTCCTTTATAAAGATAAACCCTTCAGATACTCACCAACTCCTTCCCTTTTCTCCAAAATGATGAGGGTGAAACACCTGTATAAAATTAAGCCCTTCATATATTCACCATCTCCTGCATTTTCCTCCAAAATGATGAATGTAAATCTCCTGTATGAAGTTAAGCCCTTCAGATACTCACCAACTCCTTCCATTTTATCCAACATGATGAGGGTGAAACACCTGTATAAAGTTAAGGCCTTCAAATATTCACCATCTCCTGCATTTTTCTCCAAGATGATGAATGTAAATCTCCTGTATGAAGTTAAGTCCTTCAGATACTCACCAACCCCTTCCATTTTCTCCAAAATGATGAGGGTGAAACACCTGTATAAAGTTAAGCCATTCAGATACTGACCATTTCCTGGGTTTTTCTCCAAAATGATGACGGTAAATCTGTAGGAAGTTAAGCCCTTCAGATCCTCACAATCTCCTGCGTTTTTCTCCAAAACGGTTAAGGTAAATCTCCTGTATGAAGTTAAGCCCTTCAGATACTCACCATCTCCTTCCCTTTTCTCCAAAATGATGAGGGTGAAACACCTGTATAAAGTTAAGCCCTTCATATATTCACCATGTCCTGCGTTTTTCTCCAAAATGATGAAGAATAATCTCCTGTATAACGATAAGCCATTCATATACTCACCTTGTCCTCTGATTTTCTCCAAAATAATGGAATTAAATCTTCTATTTAAAATTGAGCCAATAGGTACTTCAGGCCTTTTATTCAAATATGATGAATCTCTCGTGTCTTTCTACAAAATGATATAGTTAAATTTGTATAAAAAAACACCCTTCAAATATTCACTGTTTTTTGTTCTGTCTATAAATCTCTGAAGGGTACTTTTTTTTTGTATAATGTTGAGGCCTTGAGATACTCACCATCTCCTGGGTTTTTCTCCAAGATGATGAAGATAAATTTCTTGCATGAAGTTAAGCCCTTCAGATACTCACCAACTCCTTCCCTTTTCTCCAAAATGATGAGGGTGAAAAACCTGTATAAAGTAAAACTGTTCAGATACTCACCATCTCCTGCCTTTCTCTCCAAAATGATGACGGTAAATCTCCTGTAGGAAGTTAAGCCCTTCAGATACTTACCAACTCCTGTGTTTTTCTCCCAAATGATGAAGGTAAATCTCCTGTATGAAGTTAAGCCCTTCAGATACTCACCAACTCCTTCCATTTTCTCCAAAATGATGAGGGTGAAACACCTGTATAAAGTTAAGGCCTTCAAATATTCACCATCCCTTGCGTTTTTCTCCAAAATGATGAAAGTAAATCTCTTTTATAAAGATAAGCCCTTCAGATACTCACCATTTCCTGGGTTTTTATCCAAAATGATGAAGATAAATATCCTGTATGAAGTAAAGCCGTTCAGATCCTCACCATCTCCTGCGTTTTTCTCCAAAATGATGAAGGTAAATCTCCTGTATGAAGTAAAGCCATTCAGATACTGACCATTTCCTGGGTCTTTCTCCAAAATGATGATGGTAAATCTGTAGGAAGTTAAGCCCTTCAGATCCTCACAATCTCCTACATTTTTATCCAAAACCATTGAGGTAAATCTCCTGTATAAAGTTAAGCCCTTCAGATACTCACCATCTCCTTCCCTTTTCTCCAAAATGATGAGGGTGAAACACCTGCATAAAGTTAAGCCGTTCAGATACTCACCATCTCCTGCGTTTTTCTCCAAAATGATGAAGGTAAATCTCCTGTATAAAGTTAAGCCTTTCATATACTCACCTTGTCCTCTGATTTTCTCAAAAATAATGAAAGTAAATCTTCTATTTAAAAATGAGCCCTATAGGTACTTTTATTCAAATGTGATGAAACTCTCGTGTCTTTCTACAAAATGATACAGTTATATTTGTATAAAAGTTAATCCCTTCAGATACTCACCAACTCCTTCCCTTTTCTCCAAAATAATGAGGGTGAAACACCTGTATAAAGTTAAGCCCTTCATATATTCACCATCTCCTGCATTTTCATCCAAAATGATGAATGTAAATCTCCTGTATGAAGTTAAGTCCTTCAGATACTCACCAACTCCTTCCATTTTCTCCAAAATGATGATGGTGAAACACCTGTATAAAGTTAAGACCTTCATATATTCACCATCCCCTGCGTTTTTCTCCAAAATGATGAAGGTAAATCTCTTTTATAAAGATAAGCCCTTCAGATACTCACCATTTCCTGGGTTTTTATCCAAAATGATGAAGATAAATATCCTGTATGAAGTAAAGCCATTCAGATCCTCACCATCTCCTGGGTTTTTCTCCAAAATGATGAAGGTAAATCTCCTTATAAAGATAAACCCTTCAGATACTCACCAACTCCTTCCCTTTTCTCCAAAATGATGAGCGTGAAACACCTGTATAAGTTAAATTTCTATTAAAAAAACACCCTTCAAATATTCATTGTTTTTTGTTCTGTCTATAAATCTCTGAAGGGTACTTTTTTTTTGTATAATGTTGAGGCCTTGAGATACTCACCATCTCCTGGGTTTTTCTCCAAGATGATGAAGATAAATTTCCTGTATGAAGTTAAGCCCTTCAGATACTCACCAACTCCTTCCATTTTCTCCAAAATGATGGTGAAACACCTGTATAAAGTTAAACCCTTCAAATATTCACCATCTCCTGCATTTTTCTCCAAAATGATGAATATAAATCTCCTGTATGAAGTCAAGCCCTTCAGATACTCACCAACTCCTTCCATTTTCTCCAAGATGATGAGGGTGAAACATCTGTATAAAGTTAAGGCCTTCATATATTCACCATCTCCTGCGTTTTTCTCCAAAATGATGAAGGTAAATCTCTTTTATAAAGATAAGCCCTTCAGATACTCACCATTTCCTGGGTTTTTATCCAAAATGATGAAGATAAATATCCTGTATGAAGTAAAGCCATTCAGATCCTCACCATCTCCTGGGTTTTTCTCCAAAATGATGAAGGTAAATCTCCTTATAAAGATAAACCCTTCAGATACTCACCAACTCCTTCCCTTTTCTCCAAAATGATGAGCGTGAAACACCTGTATAAGTTAAATTTCTATTAAAAAAACACCCTTCAAATATTCATTGTTTTTTGTTCTGTCTATAAATCTCTGAAGGGTACTTTTTTTTTGTATAATGTTGAGGCCTTGAGATACTCACCATCTCCTGGGTTTTTCTCCAAGATGATGAAGATAAATTTCCTGTATGAAGTTAAGCCCTTCAGATACTCACCAACTCCTTCCATTTTCTCCAAAATGATGGTGAAACACCTGTATAAAGTTAAACCCTTCAAATATTCACCATCTCCTGCATTTTTCTCCAAAATGATGAATATAAATCTCCTGTATGAAGTCAAGCCCTTCAGATACTCACCAACTCCTTCCATTTTCTCCAAGATGATGAGGGTGAAACATCTGTATAAAGTTAAGGCCTTCATATATTCACCATCTCCTGCATTTTTCTCCAAAATGATGAAGGTAAATCTCCTTTATAAAGATAAGCCCTTCAGATGCTCACCATTTCCTGGGTTTTTATCCAAAATGATGAAGATAAATATCCTGTAGGAAGTAAAGCTCTTCAGATGCTCACCATCTCCTGCGTTTTTCTCCAAAATGATGAAGGTAAATCTCTTGTATGAAGTTAAGCCCTTCATATACTCACCATTTCCTGGGTTTTTATCCAAAATGATGAAGATAAATATCCTGAATGAAGTTAAGCCCTTCATATACTCACCATCTCCTGCGTTTCTCTCCAAAATGATTAAGATAAATCTCCTGTATAAAGTTAAGCCATTCATATACTCACCTTGTCCTCTGATTTTCTCCAAAATAATGGAATTAAATCTTCTATTTAAAATTGAGCAATTAAGTATTTCAGGCCTTTTATTCAAATATGATGAATCTCTCGTGTCTTTCTACAAAATGATATAGTTAAATTTGTATTAAAAAACACCCTTCAAATATTCACTGTTTTTTGTTCTGTCTATAAATCTCTGAAGGGTACTTTTTTTATATATAATGTTGAGGCCTTGAGATACTCACAATCCCCTTGGTTTTTCTCCAAAATGATGAAGGTAAATCTCCTTTATAAAGATAAACCCTTCAGATACTCACCAACTCCTTCCCTTTTCTCCAAAATGATGAGGGTGAAACACCTGTATGAAATTAAGCCCTTCATATATTCACCATCTCCTGCATTTTTCTCCAAAATGATTAATGTAAATCTCCTGTATGAAGTGACGCCCTTCAGATACTCACCATCTCCTGCATTTTTCTCCAAAATGATGAATATAAATCTCCTGTATGAAGTCAAGCCCTTCAGATACTCACCAACTCCTTCCATTTTCTCCAAGATGATGAGGGTGAAACATCTGTATAAAGTTAAGGCCTTCATATATTCACCATCTCCTGCGTTTTTCTCCAAAATGATGAAGGTAAATCTCTTTTATAAAGATAAGCCCTTCAGATACTCACCATTTCCTGGGTTTTTATCCAAAATGATGAAGATAAATATCCTGTATGAAGTAAAGCCATTCAGATCCTCACCATCTCCTGGGTTTTTCTCCAAAATGATGAAGGTAAATCTCCTTATAAAGATAAACCCTTCAGATACTCACCAACTCCTTCCCTTTTCTCCAAAATGATGAGCGTGAAACACCTGTATAAGTTAAATTTCTATTAAAAAAACACCCTTCAAATATTCATTGTTTTTTGTTCTGTCTATAAATCTCTGAAGGGTACTTTTTTTTTGTATAATGTTGAGGCCTTGAGATACTCACCATCTCCTGGGTTTTTCTCCAAGATGATGAAGATAAATTTCCTGTATGAAGTTAAGCCCTTCAGATACTCACCAACTCCTTCCATTTTCTCCAAAATGATGGTGAAACACCTGTATAAAGTTAAACCCTTCAAATATTCACCATCTCCTGCATTTTTCTCCAAAATGATGAATATAAATCTCCTGTATGAAGTCAAGCCCTTCAGATACTCACCAACTCCTTCCATTTTCTCCAAGATGATGAGGGTGAAACATCTGTATAAAGTTAAGGCCTTCATATATTCACCATCTCCTGCATTTTTCTCCAAAATGATGAAGGTAAATCTCCTTTATAAAGATAAGCCCTTCAGATGCTCACCATTTCCTGGGTTTTTATCCAAAATGATGAAGATAAATATCCTGTAGGAAGTAAAGCTCTTCAGATGCTCACCATCTCCTGCGTTTTTCTCCAAAATGATGAAGGTAAATCTCTTGTATGAAGTTAAGCCCTTCATATACTCACCATTTCCTGGGTTTTTATCCAAAATGATGAAGATAAATATCCTGAATGAAGTTAAGCCCTTCATATACTCACCATCTCCTGCGTTTCTCTCCAAAATGATTAAGATAAATCTCCTGTATAAAGTTAAGCCATTCATATACTCACCTTGTCCTCTGATTTTCTCCAAAATAATGGAATTAAATCTTCTATTTAAAATTGAGCAATTAAGTATTTCAGGCCTTTTATTCAAATATGGTGAATCTCTCGTGTCTTTCTACAAAATGATATAGTTAAATTTGTATTAAAAAACACCCTTCAAATATTCACTGTTTTTTGTTCTGTCTATAAATCTCTGAAGGGTACTTTTTTTATATATAATGTTGAGGCCTTGAGATACTCACAATCCCCTTGGTTTTTCTCCAAAATGATGAAGGTAAATCTCCTTTATAAAGATAAACCCTTCAGATACTCACCAACTCCTTCCCTTTTCTCCAAAATGATGAGGGTGAAACACCTGTATGAAATTAAGCCCTTCATATATTCACCATCTCCTGCATTTTTCTCCAAAATGATTAATGTAAATCTCCTGTATGAAGTGACGCCCTTCAGATACTCACCATTTCCTGGGTTTTTATCCAAAATGATGAAGATAAATATCCTGTAGGAAGTAAAGCTCTTCAGATGCTCACCATCACCTGCCTTTTTCTCCAAAATGATTACGGTAAATATCCTGTAGGAAGTTAAGCCCTTTAGATACTCACCATCTCCTGGGTTTTTCTCCAAAATGATGAAGATACATCTCCTGTATAAAGATAAGCCATTCATATACTCACCTTGAACTCTGATTTTCTCCCAAATAATGAAAGTAAATCTTCTATTTAAAATTGAGCAATTTAGGTACTTCAGGTCTTTTATTCAAATATGATGAATCTCTCGTGTCTTTCTACAAAATGATATAGTTAAATTTGTATAAAAAAACACCCTTCAAATATTCACTGTTTTTTGTTCTGTCTATAAATCTCTGAAGGGTACTTTTTTTTTGTATAATGTTGAGGCCTTGAGATACTCACCATCTCCTGCCTTTTTCTCCAAAATGATGAAGTTAAATCTCCTTTATAAAGATAAGCCCTTCACATACTCACCAATTCCTTCCTCTTTCTCCAAAACGATGAGGGTGAAACACCTGTATAAAGTTAAGCCCTTCAGATACTCACCATCTCCTGCGTTTTTCTCCAAAATGATGAAGGTAAATCTCCTGTATAAAGTTAAGCCTTTCATATACTCACCTTGTCCTCTGATTTTCTCCAAAATAATGAAAGTAAATCTTCTATTTAAAAATGAGCCCTATAGGTACTTCAGTCCTTTTATTCAAATATGGTTGAAACACCTGCATAAAGTTAAGCCCTTCATATACTCACAATCTGCTGTGTTTTTCTCCAAAATGATGAAGGTAAATCTCCTGTATAAATTTAAGGCCTTTAGATACTCATCATCTCCTGTGTTTTTCTCCAAAGTGATGAAAGTAAATCTTCTATTTAATATTGAGCACTGTAGGTACTTCTGGCCTTCTTTTCAAATATGAATCTGTGTTTTTCTCCAAAATTATACAGTTAAATTTTTAACAAATTTTTTAAATTTGTTTTAAAAAGCACCCTTCAAATATTCAGTCTTTTTTGTTCTGTCTATAAATCTCTGAAGGGTACTTTTTTTTTTTGTATACTGTTGAGGCCTTGAGATACTCACCATCTCCTGGGTTTTTCTCCACAACGATGAAGGTAAATCTCCTATATAAAGTTAAGCCCTTCAGATATTCACCATCTCCTTCCCTTTTCCCCAAAATAATGAGGGTGAAGAACCGTTGTACCTACCTGAACGGTCTTCTCAGTGCACTGGAAGGAGAGTCCAATATGGGTTATTCTCAATCCTATTGGTCGAGACTGAGTTTAAAATTAGCATAATATTAGGCACCGCCCCTTGCCTGCCCCCAGTGAGCTCAATTTTAAAAACGACAGGTAATGTAATCCAACACCATTTTATTGAACTAATATATATATAACATTAACCAAACCCAAACAAACCCAGCGTCCCTGAAACAATCCACTGCTGGGTGGGTTTGGACTCTCCTTCCAGTGCAGTGAGAAGACCGTTCAGGTAGGTACAACGGTTCTTCTCCATTGCATCTGGAAGGAGAGTCCAATATGGGATATACCCAAGTTCCAAATTAAATGGGAGGGAGATTGTTAAGTCAGGGCAGCTGGAGAGGAACACACCCTCTGTAATACCCTTCTCCCAAAAGATGCCTCAGCTGAAGCATAGGCATCCATTCTGTAATGTCTGGTAAAAGTAGAAGGAGTCTTCCACGTCGCAGCCCGACATATATCCTCAATTGAGGCTTGAGTTCTCCAAGCTGCTGACGTGGCTGCGCTGCGAGTAGAGTGCGCCGTGACCCCCTGAGGTGGATTCTGAGCTCTAGCCTTATACGCCTCCCCTATGCAGTCCCGGATCCATCGGCTGATTGAACTGGGAGAGACGCCCAGGCCTTTTTTTTGGTTCTACAAATGAGACAAACAATGATTCGGACCTTCTAAAGGACTCGGTCCTTCTAATGTAGATTTTAACTGCTCGCCTAACATCTAGTTTGTGCCACCTAAGTTCTGTAGGGTGACTTCCGTGCGAGCAAAAGTCTGGCAAGATTAGTTCTTGTTTCCTGTGGAACAACGAGTTGACCTTAGGAAGAAAGGTCGGATCCAAACGTAGGACTACTCGGTCCGGATAAAAGATACAAAGGTCTGGTCTGATGGACAATGCAGACAAATCCGATACACGTCTGGCAGATGTGACCGCCACTAAAAAGGCCGTCTTGATGGAAATAAATTTGAGCTGAATGGATCTCAGAGGCTCAAAGGGTGGACCAGTCAGAGCCTTCAGCACCAGAGATAAGTCCCACGATGGAAACCTATGAAGAGGTGGAGGGTGTCTGTTAGTAGCACCTCTAAGAAAGTCCCGTATCCAGGGGTGAATTGCCAAAGATCGGTATTCCGGTAGCCGAATAAAAGTTGCCAATGCTGCCACTTGTCTCCTAAGGGTGTTTGGAGACAGTCCCTTTTCAAGGCCTGATTGCAAAAATTCTAGGACCGTCAGTATTTGGGCTCTTTCTGGTTGCATGTCTTTCCCGTTGCAGAACTTACAAAAGGCCGACCACGTAGCCTGGTAAATCCTGGACGTGGATGGCCGGCGGGCGGCCTGCATTGTGGCAATGATGCTGTCCAGTAAGCAATGCTCCCTCAGTTTGTTCCTCTCAAATGCCAAAAGGCTAATTGGAACCATTGAGGGTCTGGGTGAGAGACTGACCCTTGACTGAGTGAGATTATCTTGTCCGGGATCCTCCAGGGTGGGGAGATCGACAGCGCTACTAAGTCCGAGAACCACGGGCGGCGTGGCCAATGTGGTGCAACAAGTAACACCTCCGCTTCCTCCAGCAGAATCTTGTCTATCACTCTCTGGATCAAATTTGTCGGAGGGAAGGCATACAAAAGGCCGCGAGGCCAGCTCGACCTGAGGGCGTCGACCTTCTCTGCCATGTGTGAGTGGAACCTGGGGAATAGAACCTGGGGAGCTGTGTATTGGTGTGAGAGGCGAACAAGTCCACCAGCGGTGTCCCGAATCGTAGTGTGATCCTGTGGAACAACTGCGGATCCAGCCTCCACTCCGTGGGGTCTAAGGTGGTTCGACTCAGCCAATCGGCCTGGACGTTGTTGACGCCTGCTATGTGCTCCGCAGATAGAGAAGCCAGGTTGTACTCGGCCCAGTTGAAAAGGGCCATGGTCTCCCTCATGAGGCGAGGTGATCTCGTGCCTCCTTGATGGTTGAGGTAAGCTTTTGTTGCCACATTGTCCGTTAGGACTAACACATGTTTCCCTTGTACCAAGGCCACAAAATGTTGGAGCGCTAAAAACACAGCCCTGAGCTCTAGGAGGTTGATGTTCACCGGGTTGAGGTCCTCCTCGGTCCAGAGTCCCTGTGCCACCTGGGGGCCGATGTGTGCGCCCCAACCCGACAAACTTGCGTCTGTTGTCATGACCAATTGGTCGTGAGTCTGGAAGGAACAGCCCTGGAATAGGGCTGGTGAAGTCCACCAGGCCAAGGAGGTTTTGACCCTCTGTGGTAGCCTGATTTGCCGGTGTGACTGACTTAGCTTCGCCTTCTGGGCTGGTAGCAGAAATCCTTGTAATGGGCGAATGTGATGCCTGGCCCATGGCACAATCCCCGAGTTTTCGGAGAGGGGCGGCATATAAATCCAATAAATGAAATACAGGAAACCATGGTTCCCAGCACCCTGGACAAAAGGGCTAGGGATACCCTCGGTTGCCTCTGGATGGAGGCTATCAAGGCCAAGATATTGTCCGAGTTTTCGGAGAGGGGCGGCATATAAATCCAATAAATGAAATACAGGAAACCATGGTTCCCAGCACCCTGGACAAAAGGGCTAGGGATACCCTCGGTTGCCTCTGGATGGAGGCTATCAAGGCCAAGATATTGTCCAGTCTGTCTGGAGAGAGTGACACGATGCTCGTAGTGGTGTCTATCACTGATCCCAGATGTAGCAGCCTTGTAGAGGGGATCAATTGGCTCTTTGGAAAATTGATGGTAAAGCCGTGTTCTTCCAGAAACGTCATTGTAAGGTGGAGGTCTCGGTGTGCCCCTGCCTGGGACTTGGACAAAACGATAATATCGTCCAAGTATGCCATCAGGCGGACGGATCGCGCACGCAGATGCGCTGTGAGCACATCCAGCAGCTTCGTGAAGGTGCGAGGAGCCGACGATAGGCCGAATGGCATGGCCCGGTATTGATAATGCTTCCCTTCCACACAAAATCGGAGATACTTGCGATGTGGAGGGAATATCGGCACGTGCAGATAAGCCTCCTTTAGGTCTAAAGAGGTAAGGAAGTCTTGAGGACAGACTGCCGCTAGAATGGTATGTAGGGTGTGCATCCTGAATCTCCGGTATAGAATGAATTGATTTAATAGCTTCAGATTCAGGATTAAGCGGCAGCCCCCAGATGCCTTGGGGACGATGAACACCATAGAGTAAAACCCCGTGCCTTCTGCGTGTTTCGGCACGGGCTCTATGGCTTGGATCTGCAGGAGATGACCTACCTCTTGGAGTAGTTCCTTCCTTTTGGCAGGGTTCCGTGGCCTTGGACAGTGACGGAATCGGTTGGGTGGGGGCTGAATGAACTCCAACCGCAGTCCGTGTGTTACTGTAGACAGTGCCCATTTGTCTGAGGACGTGGCACGCCAGGAGGTACTGAAAAGATGGAGCTTCCCTCCTACTGGCTGTGTCATAGCAAAGTCACTTGGGGCGTTTGAAACCCCGCTGGCTGGAACCACGAAATGGGCGTCTAGTCGACTGGTAGCCCCTTGTCCTGTCCTGAAAGGGGGCACGGTCAGTTCTGTAGGCACTTTGATTGAAATTGCCTTGAGAGAAGGACCGAAATGGCTGGTTTGACCGTGAGGTGTCCCAGCGAAAGGACTGGCGCCGGTTGTAAGGAGTTTGGCGACGATCTTGTCCTCTCCTGGATCTTGGAAGTATCTTCCGTTTGTCCTTGTCCTCTATGAGGACTTTTTCCAATATGTCTCCAAACAGTTGAGACCCCTGGAAGGGTGATGATGCCAGGCGCCATTTAGATTTGGTGTCAGCTTGCCAGCTGCGCAGCCACAGTAGTCGGCGTGAAGCAAGGGTGGCGGACATCCCTCTACCCGCGAATTTGGAGGCATGTAAGGTGGCATCGGCGGAAAATTCTGCCGCTGCCAACAACTTACTAAGATCCTGGCGCATCCGTCCCTCATCTGGCCCCAAGCGAGACAGCATATCCTCGATCCAGACGATGGAGGCTCTATTAAAAAACGATGCAGCCGCTGCTGCACGGAACCCCCATCCGGCCATCATATGGGTCTTCCTCAGAAGCACCTCAGCCTTTTTGTCTTCTGGCTTTAAGTTGTCTCCCATTTCAGCAGGGACCAGAGCGTTGGAAACCAGTGTCACCACTGGTGAATCTATTGGAGGGAATTGTAGGAGAGCCTCTATTTCGTCGTCAAACATGTAGAACTTCCTCTCTATCACTGATGGTCCCTGGGCTGCCGCCGGATACTGCCACGGTCTCTTAATACTTTGGACAAAGATCTCAGATGCCGGGACATGGTCTGTTTCAGGCTTAGGCTCCTTCAACAGAGTAGATGATCTGGATGGCAAGGTTTGTGAAGGTTGAGCCGGATCCTTCAATTCCATTGTCTGTTTTGCCTTATATAATAGTGTCCTGAAGGAGGACTGTTTAAACAGGCCTGCTACCTGCGGTTGCTCTGGAGGAGCTTCATCCTCTGACAAATCATTGTCCTTGTCACTATCCTCCATTAACACAGGCTCTTCAGTCACAGATCCTAAACCTGAAAGGGGCGGTGCAGACCAGAGATCCCGGCTTGTGGCTTGTTTTGGTTGCTGAAGTCCTTGTTGGGCTCCAACTGCTATGCCCTGTGAGTAGGCATTAGAGATTAAGTCCTGAATGGCTGGTGACATATTCTGCCACGTATCAGGCTGAGCCCTGAGTCCCGCAGCTGTAGGGGTAAAGGTAGCTGCTGGAATCACGTTGGGCTGAGGGGAGCCTCTCCACACTGATCTTTCCTGGCCTGCTGAACCAGGCCTACTTCGAAGAGCATGCAGCAGAGGCAATACTTGATGGTCTGGAGACCAATCCATCTCGGTTCTGGCCTCCCCATGAGCACTTGGGGTAGTCATGACACCCAGCCCAGGCTCCAACGATGGACCAGCTCTGGCTAAAGGAACAGCATTAAGGGCTGCCTCCAACTTCTGCTCAAGGGCTTGGATTCGCCTCTCGGCCTCCTTGATAGCAGAAGAAGATGACTGTGAGGACTTGGCCTTCATCTTTCCCTTATCCTTGGGCTTGGGCACCAGGGTAGGAGGGAGGCTTTGCTCTCCACTGCCACTAGGCTCCATATTACTCACAATTCAGCAATGTCTGTGCAGAAAAAGAACGGATCTCAGACAAGTAGTCTCTGTCTTTCATTGCTATGCTGATTAACGATCTCAAAATGGCTCCCCGGACTGTCAATGGAATGCGCATGCGCATTCCGGTCCTGTCAGCCAGTCTTCGCGCCCTTTCAAGCGGTTATTAGGCAGATTGTAGGAAGGGGGGGCTTCCCGCCAACCGTCCAAAATGGCGGGCGCGGTGCACTGTCCTCATTAATATGGGCCTTGTCCCTCACCCCGCCGCTGGCTCCCAAGTAGGAGAAAGGGATCATGCTTCCGCATTCCCTTAGCGCTTTTATGCAGCCACCAGACATATGGGAGGTGGCCGCCTCCGCTTCCCCATGGCCGATTCAGGCGAGCGAGTCCCTCGGTTGGAGCAAGAGACCGCAGTCTCCCTCCCTCACTCTCAGGCGGCGGCGGCCAGGCGCTTGCGGCTTAGCCGCTAACCATATGGGCGGCGGGTCTTTGAAGTCTGCCGCGTTACTGTAAGCGGCGGCTGCACGCTCCGGTGGCTTCCAAGCAGCCGCCGAGCCTATGATCCGAGTCAGCCCGTCCTGCAGAGATCGTGGCCAATGCCAGACAAATGACATAGTCTTCGGGGGACTCCGTGTCCCCGAGCCTCCCAGTGGTGGGGGCGGACCCCCCCACCTTTGGCTCTCAGCCGAGCTTGGCCGCGGAGGCCAGTGACACCAGGCTGACACCCCTCCATGAGACGGTACCCTCTGAGGGAAGAGGACTCCAGGGGGAAAAAACCGATGGGGGTGCTGTCCACGGAGGACAGAAACCCCTCCTGATCTTCAGCAGCGTCTGAAAAACAGAAAAAACACAAAGAAAACAGGTTAAACAAATCAACATAAATATTTTATTATTAACCAACTAACTCATACGTCTCGTTCCATGACTGAGTTTTTAAAACTGGGCTCACTGGGGGCAGGCAAGGGGCGGTGCCTAATATTATGCTAATTTTAAACTCAGTCTCGACCAATAGGATTGAGAATAACCCATATTAGACTCTCCTTCCAGATGCAATGGAGAAACACCTGTATAAAGTTAAGCCATTGAGATACTCACCATCTCCTGAGTTTTTCTCCAAAATGATGAAGATAAATCTCCTGTATGAAGTTAAGCTCTTCAGATACTCACCATCTCCTACGTTTTTCTCCAAAATGATGAAGGTAAATCTCCTATATAAAGTTAAGCCCTTCAGATACTCACCATCTCCTGCGTTTTTCTCCAAAATGATGAAGGTAAATCTCCTGCATGAAGTAAAGCCATTCAGATACTCACAATCTGCTGCGTATTTCTCCAAAACGATTAAGGTAAATCTCCTGTATAAAGTCAAGCCCTTCAGATACTCACCATCTCCTTCCCTTTCCTCCAAAATGATGAGGGTGAAACATCTGCATAAAGTTAAGCCGTTCAGATACTCAGCATTTCCTGCGTTTTTCTCCAAAATGATGAAGGTAAATCTCCTGTATAAAGTTAAGCCTTTCAGATACTCACCATTTCCTGGGTTTTTATCCAAAATGATGAAGATAAATCTCTTGTAGGAAGTAACGCTCTTCAGATGCTCACCATCGCCTGCCTTTTTCTCCAAAATGATTACGGTAAATCTCCTGTATAAAGATAAGCCTTTCATATACTCACCTTGTCCTCTGATTTTCTCCAAAATAATGGAAGTAAATCTTCTATTTAAAAATGAGCAATTAAGGTACTTCAGGCCTTTTATTCAAATATGATGAATCTCTCGTGTCTTTCTACAAAATGATATAGTTAAATTTGTATAAAAAAACCACCCTTCAAATATTCACTGTTTTTTGTTCTGTCTATAAATCTCTGAAGGGTACTTTTTTTTTTTGTATAATGTTGAGGCCTTGAGATACTCACCATCTCCTGGGTTTTTCTCCACAATGATGAAGGTAAATCTCCTTTATAAAGATAAGCCCTTCACATACTCACCAATTCCTTCCTCTTTCTCCAAAATGATGAGGGTGAAACACCTGTATAAAGTTAAGCCCTTCATATATTCACCATGTCCTGCGTTTTTCTCCAAAATGATGAAGGTAAATCTCCTGTAGGAAGTTAAGCCTTTCAGATACTCACAATCTCCTGCGTTTTTCTCCACAATGATTAAGGCAAATCTCCTGTATAAAGATAAGGCATTCATATACTCACCTTTCTCCTATGATTTTCTCCAAAATAATGAAAGTAAATCTTCTATTTAAAAATGAGCCCTATAGTTACTTCAGGCCTTTTATTCAAATATGATGAATCTCTTGTGTCTTTCTACAAAATGATACAGTTAAATTTCTATAAAAAAACACCCTTCGAATATTCATTGTTTTTTGTTCTGTCTATAAATCTCTGAAGGGTACATTTTTTTTAATGTTGAGGCCTTAAGATACTCACCATCTCCTGGGTTTTTATCCAAAATGATGAACGTAAATCTCCTTTATAAAGATAAACCCTTCAGATACTCGCCAAATCCTTCCCTTTTCTCCAAAATGATGAGGGTGAAACACCTGTATAAAGTTAAGGCCTTCATATATTTACCATTTTTGCGTTTTTCTCCAAAATGATGAAGGTAAATCTCCTTTATAAAGATAACCCCTTCAGATAGTCACCATCTCCTGGGTTTTTATCCAAAATGATGAAGATAAATTTCCTGTATGAAGATAAACCCTTCAGATACTCACCAACTCCTTCCATTTTCTCCAAAATGATGAGGGTGAAAAACCTGTATAAAGTTAAGCCCTTCATATATTCACCATGTCCTGCGTTTTTCTCCAAAATGATGAAGGTAAATCTCCTGTAGGAAGTTAAGCCTTTCAGATACTCACAATCTCCTGCGTTTTTCTCCACAATGATTAAGGCAAATCTCCTGTATAAAGTTAAGCCCTTTAGATACTCACAATCTCCTGCGTTTTTCTCCACAATGATTAAGGCATATCTCCTGTATAAAGTTAAGCCCTTCAGATATTCACCATCTCCTGGGTTTTTCTCCAAAATGATGAAGATAAATCTCCTGTATAAAGTTAAGCCATTCATATACTCACTTTGTCCTCTGATTTTCTCCAAAATAATGGAAGTAAATCTTCTATTTAAAATTGAGCAATTAAGGTACTTAAGGCCTTTTATTCAAATGTGATGAATCTCTCGTGTCTTTCTACAAAGTGATATAGTTAAATTTGTATAAAAAAACACCCTTCAAATATTCACTGTTTTTTGTTCTGTCTATAAATCTCTGAAGGGTACTTTTTTTTTTGTATAATGTTGAGGCCTTGAGATACTCACCATCTCCTGGGTTTTTCTCCACAATGATGAAGGTAAATCTCCTTTATAAAGATAAGCCCTTCACATACTCAACAATTCCTTCCTCTTTCTCCAAAATGATGAGGGTGAAACACCTGTATAAAGTTAAGCCCTTCATATATTCACCATGTCCTGCGTTTTTCTCCAAAATGATGAAGGTAAATCTCCTGTAGGAAGTTAAGCCTTTCAGATACTCACAATCTCCTGCGTTTTTCTCCACAATGATTAAGGCAAATCTCCTGTATAAAGTTAAGCCCTTTAGATACTCACAATCTCCTGCGTTTTTCTCCACAATGATTAAGGCATATCTCCTGTATAAAGTTAAGCCCTTCAGATATTCACCATCTCCTTTTTTCTCCAAAATGGTGAGGGTGAAAAACCGGCATAAAGTTAAGCCGTTCAGATACTCACCATCTCCTGCGTTTTTCTCCAAAATGATGAAGGTAAATCTCCTGTATAAAGATAAGGCATTCATATACTCACCTTTCTCCTATGATTTTCTCCAAAATAATGAAAGTAAATCTTCTATTTAAAAATGAGCCCTATAGTTACTTCAGGCCTTTTATTCAAATATGATGAATCTCTTGTGTCTTTCTACAAAATGATACAGTTAAATTTCTATAAAATAACACCCTTCGAATATTCATTGTTTTTTGTTCTGTCTATAAATCTCTGAAGGGTACTTTTTTTTTGTATAATATTGAGGCCTTGAGATACTCACCATCTCCTGGGTTTTTCTCCACAATGATTAAGGTAAATCTCCTGTATAAAGTTAAGCCCTTCAGATACTCACCAATTCCTTCCTCTTTCTACAAAATGATGAGGGTGAAACACCTGAATAAAGTTAAGCCCTTCATATATTCACCATGTCCTGCGTTATTCTCCAAAATGATGAAGGTAAATCTCATGTATGAAGTTATGCAGTTCAAATACTCACAATCTCCTGGGTTTTTCTCCCAAATGATGAAGATAAATCTCCTGTATAAAGTTAAGCCCTTCAGATACTCACCATCTTCTACGTTTTTCTCCAAAATGATGAGGGCGAAACACCTGTATAAAGTTAAGCCCTTCATATATTCACCATCTCCTGCATTTTTCTCCAAAAAGGTGAATGTAAATCTCCTGTATGAAGTTAAGCCCTTCAGATACTCAATAACTCCTTCCATTTTCTCCAAAATGATGAGGGTGAAACACCTGTATAAAGTTAATCCCTTCAAATATTCACCATATCCTGCGTTTTTTTCTCCAAAATTAGGAAGGTAAATCTCCTGTATGAAGTTAAGCCCTACAGATACTCACCAACTCCTACCCTTTTCTCCAAAATGATGAGGGTGAAACACCTGTATGAAGTTGAGACCTTCATATACTCACCATCTCCTGTGTTTTTCTCCAAAATGATCAAGGTAAATCTCCTGTATGAAGTAAAGCCATTCAGATACTCACCATCTCCTGGGTTTTTCTCCAAAATGATGAAGGTAAATCTCCTGTATGAAGTTAAGCCCTTCAGATACTCACCAACTCCTTTCATTATCTCCAAAATGATGAGTGTGAAACACCTGTATAAAGTTAAAGCCTTGATATATTCACCATCTCCTGCGTTTTTCTCCAAAATGACGAAGGTAAATCTCCTTTATAAAGATAAGCCCTTCAGATACTCACCAACTCCTTCCGTTTTCTCCAAAATGATGAGGGTGAAACACCTGTATAAAGTAAAGCTGTTCAGATACTCACCATCTCCTGCGTTTTTCTCCAAAATGATGAGGGTGAAACACCTGTATGAAGTTAAGCTCTTCAGATACTCACCATCTCCTGCGTTTTTCTCCAAAATGATGAAGATAAATCTCCTCTATAAAGTTAAGCCCTTCAGATATTCACCATCTCCTTCTCTTTTCTCCAAAATGATGAGGGTGAAACATCTGTATAAAGTAAAGCTGTTCAGATACTCACCATCTCCTGCATTTTCCTCCAAAATGATGAATATAAATCTCCTGTATGAAGTTAAGCCCTTCAGATACTCAATAACTCCTTCCATTTTCTCCAAAATGATGAGGGTGAAACACCTTTATAAAGTTAAACCCTTCAAATATTCATCATCTCCTGCATTTTTCTCCAAAATGATGAATGTAAATCTCCTGTATGAAGTTGAGCCCTTCATATATTCACCATATCCTACGTTTTTTTCTCCAAAACGATGAAGGTAAATCTCCTGAAGTAAAGCCATTCAGATACTGACCATTTCCTGGGTTTTTCTCCAAAATGATGACGGTAAATCTCCTGTAGGAAGGTAAGCCCTTCAGATACTCACAATCTGCTGCGTTTTTCTCCAAAACGATTAAGGTAAATCTCCTGTATAAAGTTAAGCCTTTCATATACTCACCTTGTCCTCTGATTTTCTCCAAAATAATGAAAGTAAATCTTCTATTTAAAAATGAGCCCTATATGTACTTCAGTCCTTTTATTCAAATATGATGAAATTCTTGTGTCTTTCTACAAAATGATACAGTTAAATTTCTATTAAAAAACACCCTTCAAATATTCATTGTTTTTTGTTCTGTCTATAAATCTCTGAAGGGTACTTTTTTTTTTTAATGTTGAGGCCTGAATTCTGACTGACAATCTCCGGTTTAAAGATAAGCACGTCATATACTCACCATCTCCTGGGTTATTCTCCAAAATAATGAAAGTAAATATCCTGTATAAACTTTAGCCCTTCAGATTCTCACCATCTTCCTTTGTTTTCCTCCATAATGATGAACGTCCTTTTTTTTCCCCTCCAAAACAACATAGTTAAATCTATATAAAGTTAAGACCTTCAGATATTCACTATCTTTTGCTCTTTCTATAAAATTCTGAAGGCAAATCTTTATAAAGTTGAGCCCTTCAGATACTCACCATCTTCTGGGTTTTTCTACAAAATAATGAAGGTAACTCTCCTGTATAAAGTAAAGCCCTTCAGATACTCACCATTTCTGACTGTATGTCCAAAATCATGAATCTCCTGTGTTTTCCTCCATACTTATGAATGTCCTGTTTTTTCTCCAAAATGACATAGCTAAATCTATTTAAAATTAAGACCTTCCGATATTCATTATCTTTTGGTCTTTCTATAAAATTCTGAAGGCAAATCTTTATAAAGTTGGGCCCTTCAGATACTCACCATCTCCTGAGATTTCTCCAAAATAATGAAGATAAGTATTCTGTATAAAGTAAAGCCCTTCAGATACTCACCATTTCTGCCTGTTTGTCCAAAATGGTGAATCTCCTGTGATTTCCTCCATAATGATGAATGTCCCGTTTTATTCTCCAAAACGACATAGTTAAATCTATATAAAGTTAAGACCTTCAGATATTCATTATCTTTTGGTCTTTCTATAATATTCTGAAGGTAAATCTCCTGTATAAAGTTGAGCCCTTCAGATACTCACCATTTCCTGGGTTTTACTCCGAAATAAAGAAGGTAAGTCTCCTGTGTTGTCCTCCATTATGATGAATGTCCTGTTTTTTCTCCAAAATGACATAGTTAAATCTATATAAGGTTAAGACCTTCAGATATTCACTGTCTTTTGCTCTTTCTATAAAATTCTGAAGGTAAATCTCTTGTATAAAGTTGAGGCCTTCTGATACTCACCATCCTCTGAGCAATGTTCCCTCTAATTTTTTTTTTGGGTGTGAGCGGAGACATATAATGTCTGAGTGGCACATTTTCATGCCTGGGTGTGGATTGGTTGGAAACATGGTCCTTTAAGTGAATCTGGCTTCTCCCTCCCCACTCCTCCATTGTCTTTGCTTATGAGACTGTCGCAAACGGGGATGTCACGTGACCTCAGGACACAGCAACCGTCATACAGTTACTTTGAAGGTCATAACCTCCTTCCTTCCTTTTCATTCCTTCCTTCCTTCCTTTTCTTACCAGATTTTGGGTAAGTGACTGAATATATCAGTATCTTGACTTCGAATTTTTCCACTGCCTCCAGGTGCTCAGGTTTCACCAAATCTTCTGCGAAATTAAGCCCTTTAAGATCCAAAAATTCTGCAAAACTCCACGAAGCTGCTCGGGGTCCTCTCCAGGGCTCAGCCCCACCTCCTCCTCGGCTCCTCACGGTGCCAGCTGCTACGGTCGCCCCCGAGCAACATTCAGGAGTCGGCATCTAACTTGACTAAGAGGTAATGAGGCAACACCGTCTAACACTTTAAATGTTTGCAGCCGGGCCGTGAAAATTGAGGAAAATATTATTGAAATGTAGGTACCATAAAGACGCCAGGTCACTTATCGGCTGGGAAGAAACTATAAAGGGGTTTATTGGACGGGATTAAAAGATCAGGATTGTGCTTTGGTTAGGTACAAGCGAGGAAGACCCACCATAATTTTTTTCCCCTCCGTGGTGCCCTTTATGGGTTTAATTACAACTCCCTTCCCTTCAGATAATTCTACTGGATACACCTGCATTTGCTCAGATGGAGCAAAGTTTCTCGGAAAGCAGAACACAAACTGTGCCCTTTGGTTTCCCACGGGGGCCAAACAGTGAAGCAAGAATCTGAGTTTGGAGAAGGGGAGGGGGAAAGAAGGACTTTAAGCTCCCAGAACCGCCACCTGACCGAGCCTCGCAACAGGGACCGCCCTCAGACCTTGGCAAGATGAGTATGTCTACTGCCAGAAGGGGAAGAGCTGCCACTAGTGCAGTTTCTCCCATCCCGGGAATCTTTCGTCGGTCCCTAGCGACAAGGGCCCGAGGCTTGGGTCGGACTCGGGGCACCACCGCGCGCCGCCCTGACCTCTTGCCCTTCGCCCCTCCCTATTGATTTCTACGGCTTCCTAAGAGCTCCGCAGCAGATTGACTCAGAAGTAACTCAGCCGAGGAGAAGGGATGGGAGAGCGAGCACATCAGAAAAGGGAAAGAAACCGAGTGAAAGACCTAGCGGAGACAGACTTTGGCCGCCCTGAAATTGAGCATCAGTGGCTGACGACGCTGCCCACACCCAATCTTCTGCCTTCGTGGTTGCCTTTGGGAGGTCGCAGATTATGTGGGCGCACGTGACGGCAGCCCCAGAGCCGGAGAAGCCAGGCGGGGCTCAGAGCTCACAGGGGTTTCTCCCTGGCCGACAGCTTGGGAGGGGCAGATCAGCTGTCGGGCAGGGAGAAACGGCGCCTGCACGGGCTTGGAAAAAAGTGCACTGAGCTTAGCTTTTGTGTGCGCCACAGTGCACTGCGCACGTTAGAGGGAACAGTGCTCCTGAGTTTTTCTCCAAAATAATGAAGGTGCGGAGTAAGAACATGGACAACAAGTAGCTGGAATTAAATGGGGTCACTTTATTATTATTTATTATTATTTATTATACTTGTATGCCGCCATTCTCCGTAGACTTTATTGTATAAACGAAGAAGAAACATATAACAATTATTTTCAAATGAGTTGGACCTGCAGAGGCCACTGAAAACTTTGGGGTGGAAAATAATTTGCATAACATTCCTGGGCAACTCTGGGCGTAACTCCTTGCTGAAACATGTGAGGGGGCCAATGCCTTTGCCTGTTACCTGCCCACGCTAAGTGCGTGGGAGGACTCAACGTCCAATCCCCGTCCAGTTATTGGATTAGGTGAGTCCCAAGGGCATCCCGCCTCCAACTGCCCTGGCCACTAGGGACCTTGAGTTCCTGGCGAGAGGCTGCCCTTCATCTTTAAAAACTGCCCAAAGGAGAATACGCAGTTGCTATACTGCCCTTTTTCCACCCCATACCTGCCAAGGAGGGGGTCTGATTTCTATCATGGCCCCTGACTCCCCCCTAACCCTGCATCAGCTCACGCAGGCACCCCTGCAGGTCCTCCAGGAAAATTGCATTTCCCTCCTCTGAGAGGTGAATGGCGTCGGCTCTATAGAGTCCGCGAGTATCAAATTTGATTCAGGGGCATGTTACTACAATGTCCCCCAATTCTCACATGGTCCTGCCAATGGCACTGTTGGCCTTCCCTCTGGTTCTGTCCACAGCTCTCGGGGATAAGGCGTTCCACCACACAATCCTGGGAAGGATCTCAGACCATATCAAACGTGTCTGGCCACACTTCAGAAAGAGCCCCGAGGTCCTCGCGGGCTTGTAGAATTAACGTCAAATCGCTCAAAGCAGACAAGTCATTGCCGCCTAAGTGCAATTCCAACTACTTGGAGGCTGTTGCCAGGTGGCGCTTGCCAAACCACAAAGGCCTCCCTTCGAAGGCCTCTCCTTCCCAGCCAGGTCACATTGATCCAATGGTGTTCCAGCTGCTGACTTCGCTGCAGATCGACCAGCCCTGAAGACCATGCTGTGACCGCAAAGTAAAGCTGTAGGCTTCTCCCCTTGTGGCAAGTCTAGAATCAGAAAAGAAAGTTAGTCCTTATAGAGAATATGTATATATATATAATGTTTTACAGGTGGCATTTGCCACCAGTGCGTTTAGCTAAGATGTACCCAAAACTCTCCCCAAAGTGCTGGAAGTGCAAAGTGAAAATAAGTACATATTACCACATGTGGTGGACGTGTTCACTAGCCAAGAAATTTTGGAAAAAAATTAAAAATATGATGGAGGAAATTATAGGAGAAAAAAAATACCATTAAAACCGGAGCTCTTTCTTCTTGGAATAATTAGACATAGTTACAATAAATGACAGGCATCTAATCCTAATATAACGACCGCGGCAAGAATTATATATGCAGAAACCTGGAAACAGGAGGTCACTTCTTGTGCCAGCGCCCAAACGCACCCAATGATGCGGTGCCCGCAGCCCCTTCATGGCTGAATACAGCCAGCGTACAAATGCCTGACCCGGGGCAACCACTCTACAAGCGAAGTTCAGCAAACCAGTCAATTCCTGTAACTGCCAAAGTGTGACCTTACGCTGACCCAAAACAGAATTGATCCTATCCTTAAGTTTTTCCAGCTTGTCTGAGGGAAGTCTGCAGGATTGTTCAACTGAGTCAAGTTCAATACTTAGGAAGGTAATCCTGGTGGCGGGCCCCTCAGTTTTCTCAGGGGCTAAGGGGACCCCCAGATATTTGCAAAAGCTGTCATGAGTGATGCGCATTGACCCATACGTGCGGACCCCGCCAACAGTAAATCATCCAGGTAGTGAATGACTGACTTAGACCCAGTCCATTGCCTCAGTGCCCACTTGAGAAATGAGCTAAAGCTCTCAAAAAGAGCGCATGATACCGAACAACTCATGGGCAGTGCCTGGTCTATGTAAAAAAACCCCTCAAATTGGAAACCCAGGAGGTCAAAATCATCGGGGTGAATAGACAAAAGGCGAAATGCTGACTTAATATCACACTTGCCCATTAAGGCTCTTGGGCCACACTTTTTAACCATAGACACTGCCGCGTCAAAAGAAGCAAATTTAACCGAACAAACGTCTTCAGGGATGAAATCATTTACTGATTCGCCCCTTGGGAAGGACAAGTGATGAATTAAACGAAATTCACCACTAACCTTCTTGGGAACTACCCCCAAAGGAAAGACCCTGAGTGTGGGGATGGGTGGTTCTGTAAACGGGCCTAAAACCCGACCTTCCAAAACCTCCTTTTCCCATTTGCGCCTAACAATCTCCTCCTAATTGACCACTGATTTAAGGTTGCTAGAGGTGAAGGCCTTGTGTGGGATACGGAAGCCTTCAGAAAACCCCTGAAGAAAGGCAAAAGCGTGCTCCTTCAGGCGATATCCTTGTAACAAGGCCTCCAAGCGGTCCAGTTTAAGTGGACTGGGCCCCTTTTCCCATAGGAGAAGGCTGCTGCTTTCCTTGCAGTGGGTTATCCCTCCCGTTCCTTGTCCCTTTGGCTCGAGGGCATGCAAGGGAAGCGTGTGAGCCACCGCAACTCGCACAGGTGTGTCTAAACTTGCATGATGGGTGAAAACAAGTCCCTTTTGCTCTCTCTCGATCACAACAGACATATAAGTCAAGAAAGCATACAGCCAAGAACTAAAACATCTCTCACCTTTAACCTTCTTAACCCGTTCAGCTCGTGCTTCCCCGTCGTTTTCCTTCTTAAGAACCTCCCTATTTAATTGGGATAATATATCCACGTATTCCCCTTTCCAGATTCTCTCCTTAATCGACAGGTGTAAGTGAAAACCTAATGAAGTAGAGGGCAAGCGCCAGGATATTGCTCCAAGCCTCACGGCTGCTAATGGATCTATTGCACCAGGCACAGTTGTCTGGCTACCACTCACCACCTCTGAATTTAAAGTAGGTGCTGAGCCCATGGGCGTAGTGGCCGTATTAATCGGGGAAATGGGGGCAGTAGCCGCCCATACTTGAGCGCAAGTGGCTACCACTCCCAAACCTTGTGTGGGGGGAACCTGAGCTCGTAGGTGAATTACTAGGTGTTGTGTTATCTGCTTGAGCAGTGACATGTAGTGCTACATGCTCACCTGAAGGCATCTGTTGAATCCCTGAAGTTCCTGCTAACATGGCAACTGCGCTCGCTGCTGAGTTGACCACGACGGCGGTGTTAAGCCCAGGTTGCGTAGTTGGCTCGTCCTCACAACGAGGCCGAGGGGGCAGGCAGCCGACACTCTGTCCCCTGACCGAAGACTGACATCCAACGTGCATCCATGGACTCCAAGAGGTCAATTATCCTAGATAGGGATTGATCGGGAAGTGTTACCTCATGCCTACGTGTCCCACTAGGCCCACATTCGATCCTAGAGGCCTGCTCCTGTTCTGCGCTTTCAGCCTGCCTTTCCCTGGCAGAAGGCCGGGCCGTTCTTTTAGGGTGAACGTTAGGAACAGGGGGCCCTGATGAGGCCTTGTGTTTTGTGGGCGCCATCCCAAAATGCTTTACGTAGAAAAAACAATTTCTCTTGCTAAGAAAACAAGGCTATAGCCCTTGACGACCTGGTTCAAAGCTGGTTTAAAATGCAAAAGAACCGTTATGAGCCTCACCACCCCAGAAACAGAACTTCCTGTCTGCACCAAAGCCCTACTCCAATGGAAGCTCCCGAAATGCAGTTGCCTGATGTTGGAGCAGGCTGACCACTTGGAGATTGGTGGCTCGGATTGGGGCAGGGTGATCACAGGCTAAGAGGCTCGCGAGGCCTCCCCCTACCTCACTCAAATTTCTTTAACCGATTCCTGCTCGATTCTCTCCTCGCCAATCCGGGCTCTGGTAATCCGTGTGTCCCTAGCAGTCCTGGTTTTCCTGGCCACTCATGAAAAGAAAACAGGGCCAAGAGTGCTACGCAGAACTTGCTCTGGTCGCCCTTCCAAGTGGGCCCCTAGCAAGCTGCTGGCCGAGCTGGTAAAGGCGCACAAATGCAAGGGAAGGGTGTGTGAAGGATTGGCGCCTTATCCCTCCTCCCTATGACCTAGAAACCAAGCGGCCCGAAAAGCTCTCCGCGTTTGACCTTGGCTCGGGAACAGCAGTATCCTGTATAAAGTTAAGCCCTTCAGATACTCACCATCTCCTGGGATCTTCTCCAAAGTGATGAAGAAAAATCTCCTGTATAAAGTTAAGCCCTTCAGATACTCACCATCTCCTGGGATCTTCTCCAAAGTGATGAAGAAAAATCTCCTGTATAAAGTTAAGCCCTTCAGATACTCACCATCTCCAAAACGACATAATTAAATCTATCTAAAGTTAAGACCTTCAGATATTCACTATCTTTTGCTTTTTCTATAAAATTATGAAGGCAAATCTTTATAAAGTTGAGCCCTTCAGATACTCACCGTCTCCTGGGTTTTTCTCCAAAATAATGAAAGTAAATCTCCTGTATAAATTTTAGTCCTTCAGATTAACACCATCTCCTCTCTTTTCCTCCATAATGATGAATGTCCTCTTTTTCCCCTTCAAAACGACATAGTTAAATCTATGTAAAGTTAAGACCTTCAGATATTCACTATGTTTTGCCCTTTCTATATAATTCTGAAAGCAAATCTTTATAAATTGAGCCCTTCATATACTCACCATCTCCTGGGATTTCTCCAAAATACTGAAGGTAAATCTCCTGTATAAATTTTAGCCCTTCAGATAATCACCATCTCTTCTGTTTTCATCCATAATGATGAACGTTCTGTTTTTTCCTCCAAAACGACATAGTTAAATCTATCTAAAGTTAAGACCTTCAGATATTCACTATCTTTTGCTCTTTCTATAAAATTCTGAAGGCAAATCTGTATAAAGTTGAGCCCTTCAGATACTCACCCTCTTCTGGGATTTCTCCAAAATAATGAAGGTAAGTCTGTATAAAGCAAAGCCCTTCAGATACTCAACATATCCTGGGGTTTTATCCTAAATAATGAAGGTAAATCTCCTGTATATAGTTGAGTCCTTCAGATAATCGCCATCTCCTCTGTTTTCCTCTATAATGATGAATGTTGTTTTTTTCTCCAAAACAATGTAATTAAATCTATCTAATGTTAAGACCTTCAGATATTCACTATTGAAGAGTCCGGAGACAGCAGGCTAAACTGACGGTTCCTTTATTTCAGCTCTTAGTGAAAGTGACATTCAGCTGGAACACGTCTGAATTTACAGAGAACAGAAGCTCCTTATATACTTTTCAGGCTCCCGCCAAAACAGAACTGTCAGCGTCTTAGCCAATCACGCGCGACTTCTATTTTTAACCATTTTAGAGCAAAGACAGCTTTTTTCATAGACACAGCTATTTACATAGGGATTCAACACCCCTCCCTCCTTAGTCAGAAAAAAAAGTTATTCAGCAAGCCATGTGACAAAGTCCTCCAATCGGCTTGGTCTGCGTACAGTCCTTTCTGACCTGCGCAGATCATTTGAGTCTTCGCTTTCAACAGAAGAGGAGGTCGGTTCGCTAGTACCTCCACTGGTTGGCCAGGGCCGAGGCTGCGCTACGGCCTCCAGTGTTGAGTCGGCAGGCACAACACCGACCTCCGAGGAAGAATATGGCTCGGCGTCGCTGGAGGAAACCCCCCGTCGTGGTGAGTCGATTTGAAAGTCTGTTAAAACTGGTTGCGTGTTACAATCTAGCGAGGGGGAAGAATCTGTATTAGAGTTTGGTACAAGCGAGGCCTCTTGGCGCCTCCGTAAGTGGTCGATGTGCCGTTTCCACATTCGGCCATCGTCCAAATGTACAATATAAGTCTTGGGTGCTGCTTGTTGCACAATTGTTCCCTTCATCCAATTTAATCCCCCATCAAAATTCTTTGCAAAAATACTTTGACCCAAGTACAATTGTCTTTCAGGATTTACAGACATAAAAGTATGTGTACAATACATAGGATGCAGTCTATCCAGTGGGGATCTAAGTTTTCTCCCCATCAGAATTTCAGCAGGACTTTTGTGGGTGGTAGAGTTAGGGGTGATATGTTGTGCCAACAAGAATTGGCAAGATGTTGTTGCACTTCCCCAGGACCTGGATTAATTCCCCCCTGAAAATCCTTAATAATTAAAGCAGTAGGAAGAAGAGCAGCTTTTGAGAGATGAGGCATATACAATTTTAGCTTCTCCCAAGGCATAATGGTATACTTAGACCCAGTGTCCAGTTCCATGCTGCACGGCTGGTTGTTAAGGAGCAGCGAAATTACAATTTTGCTCCTGTCATTTGTTACCGTGCTATTGACAGAATAAGGTTCCTTACCTCTTGTGTAGTCGCGGTTGAAGTTGGAGTAGTTTCTGCGGCCGGAAAACCGAGGAGGTCGGTTTTCGCGGGACTGGGCCGGTTGGTTCTGGAACCGAGGAGGACGCTGGGCAGAGGAAGAGTCTTCCGGCATGGGGGCTCTGCAGGCTTCGGCGATGTGGCCCCGGCGGTTGCAGGGGCGGCAGATGGCGTCCCAGAAAGGGCAGCGTTGGCCCGGATGGTTCCCTCGGCAGCCGGAGTAGGGAGCGACGGGGTGAGGTTGTCTGGGTTGTCTCGTCTGGTCCTGTTGGAGCAGGAAGCAGCTGTCTTTAGAGAAGGCAGGTGGCCTGAGGTCTTCTGGGGACCCGGCGCGGGAAGTTTGGGAGTCAATTTGAGCGACGACTTCCTGCTTGTCATTTTTCTTTAGCTCTATGGCAGCAGCGTCGCCGATTTCTGCGGTTTGAGCCAGCTTGATGACAGCTTGTAGAGAAGGCTCATCTTCCGTGAGGAGCTTATTGCGGACAGTAGCATTTTTCATGCCGAAAATGTGGGCATCTATCAGGCGAGCTTCTGGGTTGTCAAATTTACATTTTGACAGCACCGTACGAAGACGCGTGGCATACTGGTTTATTGACTCAGTGTCGATCTGGCCCATTCGCGAAAATTGATGCCGGAACACGACGGCTGGCTTTGTGGGCTTGAAATGGGCGGCAAGCTTGGTTTTCAAAACGTTCCAAGCGACGGAGTTGGCCGGTAGCGGATCCGTCAAGGTCTGGGCGAGATCGAACATCTCCGAGCCGCAGTAGTTCAGGAAGATTGCCCACTTCCGTTCGTTGTCGGCGTCCCTCATCCCGGCAGCTTCGAGGAAGATCTCGAACTTCGAGATGTAGCCGTCCCAGGTGGACTTCTCCAGATCGAAGAATTCAGGAGCTCTTCCGACAGGCAGGTTGTTCATGGTGGAGAGCATAGGTTCGTCCATCCGATGTCGCCAGTGAAGAGTCCGGAGACAGCAGGCTAAACTGACGGTTCCTTTATTTCAGCTCTTAGTGAAAGTGACATTCAGCTGGAACGCGTCTGAATTTACAGAGAACAGACGCTCCTTATATACTTTTCAGGCTCCCGCCAAAACAGAACTGTCAGCGTCTTAGCCAATCAGGCGCGACTTCTATTTTTAACCATTTTAGAGCAGAGACAGCTTTTTTCATAGAGACAGCTATTTACATAGGGATTCAACAACTATCTTTTGCTCTTTCTATAAAATTCTGAAGGCAAATCTTTATAAAGTTGAGCCCTTCAGATACTTACCATCTCCTGGGTTTTTCTTCAAAACAATGAAGGTAAATCTCCTGTATAAAGTTGAACCCTTCGGATATTCACCATCTCCTGGTTTTTCTCCAAAATAATGAAGGTAAGTGTTAGATATTTGCCTGGGTGACCTACCCAGACAGGGTAAAAGTCAAAAGTTCAGATTTGTTTATTGCACGTTGATTGGTTGCCTTCTTTTGGTGCTTAAAATGTATCTTTGTAAAACTGCCTGTTGCTGGGCTAGATTGTATAAATAGGAGAACTGACATTGTATAGAGCTCTCAATACTCCATTGCTTCTTGACTGAATTGACTTCCTTGTCCTGTTAGCAAATAAACTTTGCTTGATTCAACCTTGCTTTGAGAGTATTACATTGGCTACGAGGAGACTGCCCCTCCATGTGCTATCATGGCTACTTTGTCGGTAGTCCAGCCACCTGAATTCTTCGTCCCAGAAAGAATGACCTGGACAGCCTACATGGCGAAGTTTGAAATATTTTTGGAAGCGGCCAGCATGAAAGATGCCGACAGTGGTTGCAAGCCTGCCCTTTTCCTCAATTACTGTGGCACACAAATTTTTGAGCTGGCAGAAACCCTCACTGACCCTGAACCGGCAAACTCAGTTTCCTGGGACGCTCTCTCATCCAAGCTAGCCGCTCACTTCAAGCCTACGGAGCCAGCTAGAGTTTTTCGCCATCAATTCTCCCAGATGTGACAAGCAGAGGGGGAAACGATCAATCAGTTCACAACTCGCCTCAGAACTGTTCTCTCTAAATGCCAATTCGATAATCCACTGGCTTGTCTCACTGATGCCTTAATCTTTGGCATGCGTAACATTACATTCCGGAACAAGCTCCTCTCTGAGGAGGAATTCTCGCTACAGGATGTCATTAAAGCCACACAAACATTTGAAGTTCCCCAAGCCGCGGCTGCGGAGCTAAAGAGCAATGACAAGCACGCCACCGTTTTCCACATTGCAGAAGCCTCTTCTCAGATCCTCCTATGATGACTACTGTTGCCAGATCAGGTCCCCTCCACCAAGACATGCCAGATCGCAATTTGTCGCCTTCTACTGCGCTGGCTGCCGAGGCAATCATCCCCGTTTCCACTGCCCCTTCCAAGGTGTCTTCTGCCGCCGCTGCGACCAAAGAGTGCACATCGCGGAAACCTGTCGAGCTCGCTCCCTGACGATCTTCCCATGACTTCGCCAACCCAGTGACAACAGCCACCGCCACCCCCGCTGAGAGACAACCACCTACCGCGCCAGCCGACCAGAGGGAACTGCCGTGCTTCCCAAAATTTCTCCCGCATCTGGAACCAAGGTAAACCGAACCCCGGCGCAGTTGCCAGTTCCAGCCCGACCACCACAAAGCTTGTGGTGCCCTTGCTTCTCAACCATAGACCTTGCCAAATGGAACTGGACACAGGATCAAAATATTCCCTTATGCCGTGGCATAAATTAAAACTGTATATGCCTTCCATGACTGTAGCTCAACTTGAGCCCATGGCCACGGCCATTAAGGACTTCCAGGGTAATCCTATTCGGGTTCTGGGCAAGGCACCGGTGCCAATTACATTTAAAGGGGTAAATCACATCCTTCCCCTGCTTGTGGTTCAAGGGGCTAACCATTCGCTTTTAGGATTGAAGTGGATGAGCCCCCTAGGACTGGCTGTCACAGGCATTCATAAGTAAACCAGCTGTACCATGCCTAACTTTGTCCATGAGTTTCCTGAGGTTTTTGATTCTGCGTTGGGCACATACAAGGTTCCCCCCATACGATTAAAGTGCCGCAGGGTGCCCTTGCCCATTCTCTCCAAATTGGACCTCCATTTAGACAAACTTATTGCTCTAGGGATATTAGTACCCATAGACCATGCCCCGTGGAAACGCCTATAGTAACCTCAATGAAGCCTTATGGGTCCTTGAGAGTTTTTGCTGATTACAAATCTGTGCTAAACAAGGCCCTGCAGCACAACTCATACCCCATTCCAGGAGTTCAGCAACTATTGCACTCCCTGGGACAAGGCAAACTGTTTGCAAAGCTTGATTTAGCCCAGGCTTATCAACAACTCCTGGTTGATGAGGCCACTGCCCTCTAACAGACTATAGTCACCCATGGGGTGCCTTCAAGTGCACCAGGCTGCAGTTTGGGGTGTCGATCCGGGTCTTTTTCAATGCCACATGGAACGCCTATTAGTAGGAATAGAAGGCGTGGTGCCATATTTTGATGACATCTTGATATCTGGGGAGGATTATGACCAATTGAACTGCAGAATTAGGAAAGTCCTTTCTAGACTACAGGACAAGGCCTTAAGCTAAAGGCAGACAAATGAGTCTGGGGCACTACCAGTGTTGACTTCTTGGGCTTCAAAATAGATGGTGAGGGAATCCACCCCACCCAGGACAAGGTTAGGGCAATTAAAGAAGCCCCAGAGCCCTCAAACAAAGCGGAGCTGCAAGCCTTCCTGGGCTTCCTGGTGCAGTATAATTCTACCTTGCCACTAAGATTAACATGTGACGTTTCCCCCTATGGGGTGGGAGCAGTCTTGGCCCATGTCCTGTTCAACGGTCAGGAGGCCCCTATTGCATATTTCTCTAGGACCATGTCCAGCACTGAAAGAAAGTATGGGCATATTGACAGGGAGGCCTTAGCTCTAGTTGCTGGGGTAAAAAAGTTTCACCAATATATTTTTGGCAGGCCCTTCGAATTAATAACAGACCACAAGCCACTGCTCGGTCTATTAGGAGAACACAAGCAGACTTCACCTTTTGTCTCACCGAGGATTACCAGGTGGGCCATATTTCTAGCAGGATATAATTACACCCTCAAATACAAGGGGGGAACACAAATTAACCATGCAGATGAACTAAGTCGGTGCCCCATACCGCAGACAGTAGAGGATCCTGCCCCAATCAGTGAAGTCCCATTAATAGAGTTATCAGATAAACCTTTAGTAACAGCTAAGGAAATTGCAGAAGAAACAAGGAAGGAGCCAGCTCTTAAAGCTGTAACCCAATGCATTTTGAGAGGGTGGGCCACAGATAAAGATGACACCTTAGTACAAGATTTTAAATGCAAACGCCTGGAACTATCTGTCATGAGAGATTGTGTATTGTGGGGAGACAGGATAGTGATCCCCAAATCTTTACAAAAAAGAGTTATAGAAATGGTACATCAAGGCCATCCAGGGGTGGTTAGCATGAAGGCCTTAGCCAGAGGGTACCTCTGGTGGCCTGGCTTGGATTCAGATATCGAACAGTGGGTAGCCATTTCTTCCCCTTGCCAGGAGTTGAGGCAAAGCCCCCCCAAGACCAGCCCCACGAATTGGAAAACACCACAAGCCCCATGGTCACGAATTCATGTCGATTTTGCGGAGCCAGTGGGACCCCACATGTTTCTGTTAGTGGTTGATGCATACTGAAAATGGCTACAGAATATAGTAATGGGAGCCACTACTTCTTGTGCCACCAAACAATCATTGTGTCGATTATTTACTACGCATGGGTGCCCTGATGTGCTAGTTTTGGATAATGGGCCACAATTCACATCCAAACAAATGGAGGTATTCCTTGCCCAGCTAGGCATCAGGCATGCCTTAGTTTCTCCTCATGCAGCTTGGTCTAATGGGATGGTTGAAAGATTTGTCCGCGTGGCAAAAGAGGCCATTAAGAGAACAGAACCAGGGAACATTCATGAGGGCTTAGACACCTTTCTGTTGACCCAATACATCAGCCCAAGTTTGGTAACTCATAAGAGCCCTGCCGAGCTATTATTGGGCAGAAGGTTAAGGTCCCCCCTGGATAGGTTGCATCCTACCCTTTTAAGTAGTAGAGACTACTGCTCAAATTCCCCTGAAGAAACATTGAATATGGGGCAAGGGGTTTTTGCAAAGAATTTCGATGTCGGTTTAAAATGGGCTAAAGGAAAAATAATGGACAAAACCACGCCTAAAACATACCATGTCCTCCTTGAGGATGAGCGCCTGTGGAAAAGGCACATTGATCACCTTAGGAAACGGGTGGAGACAACTAACCTCCGCCAAGAACCTTCAGCAAACCCTAATATGGACTATGACGCTTCACGCTCCACAGGGAACTTTTCTTGGCAAACCCGTTCCCAAACACGACCTGAACAATTTGAAATAGATTGGGACTTACCAACTCATCGTCGCTCCACCGCTGGGTAACCAGGTCCAGAGGAGGCTGGCAGTGGTCCTGCAGACTCCACGCAGAGAGAATCTCCACAGTCCAGGACTGGAGCCTCTCCGGGAATCGCAGATGAGCCGACCTCCACACTCTTCGAGTACCAAGTTCGAGTACCAAGTTCAGCAGGTCAGAGGGATTTCTCCAAAATAATGAAAGTAAGTCTCCTGTATAAAGTTAAGATGTTCAGATAATCACCATCTCCTCTGTTTTCCTCCATAATGATGGATGTCCTGTTTTTTTCTCCAAAACGACATAATTAAATCTATCTACAGTTAAGACCTTCAGATATTCACCATCTTTTGCCCTTTCTATAAAATTCTGAAGGCAAATCTTTATAAAGTTGAGCCCATCAGATACCCACCATCTCCTGCGTTTTTCTCCAAAATAATGACATTAAGTCTCCTGTATAAAGTTAAGACGTTCAGATAATCACCATCTCCTCTGTTTTCCTCCTTAATGATGGATGTCCTGTTTTTTTCTCCAAAAAGACATAGTTAAATCTATCTAAAGTTAAGACCTTCAGATATTCACCATCTTTTGCTCTTTCTATAACATTCTGAAGGCAAATCTTTATAAAATTGAGCCCTTCAGATACTCACCATCTCCTGGGATTTCTCCAAAATAATGAAGTTAAGTCTCCTGTATAAAGTTAATACGTTCAGATAATCACCATTTCCTCTGTTTACCTCCATAATGATGGATGTCCTGTTTTTTTCTCTAAAATGACATAGTTAAATCTATCTAAAGTTAAGACCTTCAGATATTCACCATCTTTTGCTCTTTCTATAACATTCTGAAGGCAAATCTTTATAAAATTGAGCCCTTCAGATACTCACCATCTCCTGGGATTTCTCCAAAATAATGAACGTAAGTCTCCTGTATAAAGTTAAGACGTTCAGATAATCACCATCTCCTCTGTTTTCCTCCATAATGATGGATGTCCTGTTTTTTTCTCCAAAACGACATAATTAAATCTGTCTAAAGTTAAGACCTTCAGATATTCACCATCTTTTGCTCTTTCTATAACATTCTGAAGGCAAATCTTTATAAAGTTGAGCCCTTCAGATACTCACCATCTTTTGCTCTTTCTATAACATTCTGAAGGAAAATCTTTATAAAGTTGAGCCCTTCAGATACTCACCATCTCCTGGGTTTTGCTACAAAATAATGAAGGTTAGTCTCCTGTATAAAGTAAAGCCCTTCAGATACTCACCATTTCTGACTTCTATGTCCAAAATCATGAATCTCCTGTGTTTTCCTCCATAATGATTAATGTCCTGTTTTTTCTTCAAAATGACATAGTTAAATCAATCTAAAATTAAGACCTTCAGATATTCACTATCTTTTGCTCTTTCTATAAAATTCTGAAGGCAAATCTTTATAAAGTTGAGCCCTTCACATACTCACCATCTCCTGGGTTTTGCTACAAAATAATGAAGGTTAGTCTCCTGTATAAAGCAAAGCGCTTCAGATACTCACCCTCTCCTGGGATTTCTCAAAAATAATGAAGGTAAGTCTCCTGTATAAATTTAAGACCTTCAGATAATCACCATCTCCTCTGTTTTCCTCCATAATGATGAATGTCCTGTTTTTTTCTCCAAAATGACATAGTTAAATCTATCTAAAGTTAAGACCTTCAGATAGTCACTATCTTTTGCTCTTATAAAATTCTGAAGGCAAATCTTTATAAAGTTGAGCCCTTCAGATACTCACCATCTCCTGGGTTTTGCTACAAAATAATGAAGGTTAGTCTCCTGTATAAAGCAAAGCCCTTCAGATACTCACCCTCTCCTGGGATTTCTCCAAAATAATGAAGGTAAGTCTCCTGTATAAATTTAAGACCTTCAGATAATCACCATCTCCTCTGTTTTCCTCCATAATGATGAATGTCCTGTTTTTTTCTCCAAAATGACATAGTTAAATCTATCTAAAGTTAAGACCTTCAGATAGTCACTATCTTTTGCTCTTATAAAATTCTGAAGGCAAATCTTTATAAAGTTGAACCCTTCAGATACTCACCATCTCCTGGGTTTTGCTACAAAATAATGAAGGTTAGTCTCCTGTATAAAGTAAAGCCCTTCAGATACTCACCATTTCTGACTTCTATGTCCAAAATCATGAATCTCCTGTGTTTTCCTCCATAATGATTAATGTCCTGTTTTTTCTTCAAAATGACATAGTTAAATCAATCTAAAATTAAGACCTTCAGATATTCACTATCTTTTGCTCTTTCTATAAAATTCTGAAGGCAAATCTTTATAAAGTTGAGCCCTTCAGATACTCACCATCTCCTGGGTTTTGCTACAAAATAATGAAGGTTAGTCTCCTGTATAAAGCAAAGCCCTTCAGATACTCACCCTCTCCTGGGATTTCTCCAAAATAATGAAGGTAAGTCTCCTGTATAAATTTAAGACCTTCAGATAATCACCATCTCCTCTGTTTTCCTCCATAATGATGAATGTCCTGTTTTTTTCTCCAAAATGACATAGTTAAATCTATCTAAAGTTAAGACCTTCAGATAGTCACTATCTTTTGCTCTTATAAAATTCTGAAGGCAAATCTTTATAAAGTTGAGCCCTTCAGATACTCACCATCTCCTGGGTTTTGCTACAAAATAATGAAGGTTAGTCTCCTGTATAAAGTAAAGCCCTTCAGATACTCACCATTTCTGACTTCTATGTCCAAAATCATGAATCTCCTGTGTTTTCCTCCATAATGATTAATGTCCTGTTTTTTCTTCAAAATGACATAGTTAAATCAATCTAAAATTAAGACCTTCAGATATTCACTATCTTTTGCTCTTTCTATAAAATTCTGAAGGCAAATCTTTATAAAGTTGAGCCCTTCAGATACTCACCATCTCCTGGGTTTTGCTACAAAATAATGAAGGTTAGTCTCCTGTATAAAGCAAAGCGCTTCAGATACTCACCCTCTCCTGGGATTTCTCAAAAATAATGAAGGTAAGTCTCCTGTATAAATTTAAGACCTTCAGATAATCACCATCTCCTCTGTTTTCCTCCATAATGATGAATGTCCTGTTTTTTTCTCCAAAATGACATAGTTAAATCTATCTAAAGTTAAGACCTTCAGATAGTCACTATCTTTTGCTCTTATAAAATTCTGAAGGCAAATCTTTATAAAGTTGAGCCCTTCAGATACTCACCATCTCCTGGGTTTTGCTACAAAATAATGAAGGTTAGTCTCCTGTATAAAGCAAAGCCCTTCAGATACTCACCCTCTCCTGGGATTTCTCCAAAATAATGAAGGTAAGTCTCCTGTATAAATTTAAGACCTTCAGATAATCACCATCTCCTCTGTTTTCCTCCATAATGATGAATGTCCTGTTTTTTTCTCCAAAATGACATAGTTAAATCTATCTAAAGTTAAGACCTTCAGATAGTCACTATCTTTTGCTCTTATAAAATTCTGAAGGCAAATCTTTATAAAGTTGAACCCTTCAGATACTCACCATCTCCTGGGTTTTGCTACAAAATAATGAAGGTTAGTCTCCTGTATAAAGTAAAGCCCTTCAGATACTCACCATTTCTGACTTCTATGTCCAAAATCATGAATCTCCTGTGTTTTCCTCCATAATGATTAATGTCCTGTTTTTTCTTCAAAATGACATAGTTAAATCAATCTAAAATTAAGACCTTCAGATATTCACTATCTTTTGCTCTTTCTATAAAATTCTGAAGGCAAATCTTTATAAAGTTGAGCCCTTCAGATACTCACCATCTCCTGGCTTTTGCTACAAAATAATGAAGGTTAGTCTCCTGTATAAAGCAAAGCGCTTCAGATACTCACCCTCTCCTGGGATTTCTCAAAAATAATGAAGGTAAGTCTCCTGTATAAATTTAAGACCTTCAGATAATCACCATCTCCTCTGTTTTCCTCCATAATGATGAATGTCCTGTTTTTTTCTCCAAAATGACATAGTTAAATCTATCTAAAGTTAAGACCTTCAGATAGTCACTATCTTTTGCTCTTATAAAATTCTGAAGGCAAATCTTTATAAAGTTGAGCCCTTCAGATACTCACCATCTCCTGGGTTTTGCTACAAAATAATGAAGGTTAGTTTCCTGTATAAAGTAAAGCCCTTCAGATACTCACCATTTCTGACTTCTATGTCCAAAATCATGAATCTCCTGTGTTTTCCTCCATAATGATTAATGTCCTGTTTTTTCTTCAAAATGACATAGTTAAATCAATCTAAAATTAAGACCTTCAGATATTCACTATCTTTTGCTCTTTCTATAAAATTCTGAAGGCAAATCTTTATAAAGTTGAGCCCTTCAGATACTCACCATCTCCTGGGTTTTGCTACAAAATAATGAAGGTTAGTCTCCTGTATAAAGCAAAGCCCTTCAGATACTCACCCTCTCCTGGGATTTCTCCAAAATAATGAAGGTAAGTCTCCTGTATAAATTTAAGACCTTCAGATAATCACCATCTCCTCTGTTTTCCTCCATAATGATGAATGTCCTGTTTTTTTCTCCAAAATGACATAGTTAAATCTATCTAAAGTTAAGACCTTCAGATAGTCACTATCTTTTGCTCTTATAAAATTCTGAAGGCAAATCTTTATAAAGTTGAGCCCTTCAGATACTCACCATCTCCTGGGTTTTGCTACAAAATAATGAAGGTTAGTCTCCTGTATAAAGCAAAGCCCTTCAGATACTCACCATTTCTGACTTCTATGTCCAAAATCATGAATCTCCTGTGTTTTCCTCCATAATGATTAATGTCCTGTTTTTTCTTCAAAATGACATAGTTAAATCAATCTAAAATTAAGACCTTCAGATATTCACTATCTTTTGCTCTTTCTATAAAATTCTGAAGGCAAATCTTTATAAAGTTGAGCCCTTCAGATACTCACCATCTCCTGGGTTTTGCTACAAAATAATGAAGGTTAGTCTCCTGTATAAAGTAAAGCCCTTCAGATACTCACCCTCTCCTGGGATTTCTCCAAAATAATGAAGGTAAGTCTCCTGTATAAATTTAAGACCTTCAGATAATCACCATCTCCTCTGTTTTCCTCCATAATGATGAATGTCCTGTTTTTTTCTCCAAAATGACATAGTTAAATCTATCTAAAGTTAAGACCTTCAGATAGTCACTATCTTTTGCTCTTATAAAATTCTGAAGGCAAATCTTTATAAAGTTGAGCCCTTCAGATACTCACCATCTCCTGGGTTTTGCTACAAAATAATGAAGGTTAGTCTCCTGTATAAAGTAAAGCCCTTCAGATACTCACCCTCTCCTGGGATTTCTCCAAAATAATGAAGGTAAGTCTCCTGTATAAATTTAAGACCTTCAGATAATCACCATCTCCTCTGTTTTCCTCCATAATGATGAATGTCCTGTTTTTTTCTTCAAAATGACATAGTTAAATCAATCTAAAATTAAGACCTTCAGATATTCACTATCTTTTGCTCTTTCTATAAAATTCTGAAGGCAAATCTTTATAAAGTTGAGCCCTTCAGATACTCACCATCTCCTGGGTTTTGCTACAAAATAATGAAGGTTAGTCTCCTGTATAAAGCAAAGCGCTTCAGATACTCACCCTCTCCTGGGATTTCTCAAAAATAATGAAGGTAAGTCTCCTGTATAAATTTAAGACCTTCAGATAATCACCATCTCCTCTGTTTTCCTCCATAATGATGAATGTCCTGTTTTTTTCTCCAAAATGACATAGTTAAATCTATCTAAAGTTAAGACCTTCAGATAGTCACTATCTTTTGCTCTTATAAAATTCTGAAGGCAAATCTTTATAAAGTTGAGCCCTTCAGATACTCACCATCTCCTGGGTTTTGCTACAAAATAATGAAGGTTAGTCTCCTGTATAAAGTAAAGCCCTTCAGATACTCACCATTTCTGACTTCTATGTCCAAAATCATGAATCTCCTGTGTTTTCCTCCATAATGATTAATGTCCTGTTTTTTCTTCAAAATGACATAGTTAAATCAATCTAAAATTAAGACCTTCAGATATTCACTATCTTTTGCTCTTTCTATTAAATTCTGAAGGCAAATCTTTATAAAGTTGAGCCCTTCAGATACTCACCATCTCCTGGGTTTTGCTACAAAATAATGAAGGTTAGTCTCCTGTATAAAGCAAAGCCCTTCAGATACTCACCCTCTCCTGGGATTTCTCCAAAATAATGAAGGTAAGTCTCCTGTATAAATTTAAGACCTTCAGATAATCACCATCTCCTCTGTTTTCCTCCATAATGATGAATGTCCTGTTTTTTTCTCCAAAATGACATAGTTAAATCTATCTAAAGTTAAGACCTTCAGATAGTCACTATCTTTTGCTCTTATAAAATTCTGAAGGCAAATCTTTATAAAGTTGAGCCCTTCAGATACTCACCATCTCCTGGGTTTTGCTACAAAATAATGAAGGTTAGTCTCCTGTATAAAGTAAAGCCCTTCAGATACTCACCATTTCTGACTTCTATGTCCAAAATCATGAATCTCCTGTGTTTTCCTCCATAATGATTAATGTCCTGTTTTTTCTTCAAAATGACATAGTTAAATCAATCTAAAATTAAGACCTTCAGATATTCACTATCTTTTGCTCTTTCTATAAAATTCTGAAGGCAAATCTTTATAAAGTTGAGCCCTTCAGATACTCACCATCTCCTGGGTTTTGCTACAAAATAATGAAGGTTAGTCTCCTGTATAAAGCAAAGCGCTTCAGATACTCACCCTCTCCTGGGATTTCTCAAAAATAATGAAGGTAAGTCTCCTGTATAAATTTAAGACCTTCAGATAATCACCATCTCCTCTGTTTTCCTCCATAATGATGAATGTCCTGTTTTTTTCTCCAAAATGACATAGTTAAATCTATCTAAAGTTAAGACCTTCAGATAGTCACTATCTTTTGCTCTTATAAAATTCTGAAGGCAAATCTTTATAAAGTTGAGCCCTTCAGATACTCACCATCTCCTGGGTTTTGCTACAAAATAATGAAGGTTAGTCTCCTGTATAAAGCAAAGCCCTTCAGATACTCACCCTCTCCTGGGATTTCTCCAAAATAATGAAGGTAAGTCTCCTGTATAAATTTAAGACCTTCAGATAATCACCATCTCCTCTGTTTTCCTCCATAATGATGAATGTCCTGTTTTTTTCTCCAAAATGACATAGTTAAATCTATCTAAAGTTAAGACCTTCAGATAGTCACTATCTTTTGCTCTTATAAAATTCTGAAGGCAAATCTTTATAAAGTTGAACCCTTCAGATACTCACCATCTCCTGGGTTTTGCTACAAAATAATGAAGGTTAGTCTCCTGTATAAAGTAAAGCCCTTCAGATACTCACCATTTCTGACTTCTATGTCCAAAATCATGAATCTCCTGTGTTTTCCTCCATAATGATTAATGTCCTGTTTTTTCTTCAAAATGACATAGTTAAATCAATCTAAAATTAACACCTTCAGATATTCACTATCTTTTGCTCTTTCTATAAAATTCTGAAGGCAAATCTTTATAAAGTTGAGCCCTTCAGATACTCACCATCTCCTGGGTTTTGCTACAAAATAATGAAGGTTAGTCTCCTGTATAAAGCAAAGCGCTTCAGATACTCACCCTCTCCTGGGATTTCTCCAAAATAATGAAGGTAAGTCTCCTGTATAAATTTAAGACCTTCAGATAATCACCATCTCCTCTGTTTTCCTCCATAATGATGAATGTCCTGTTTTTTTCTCCAAAATGACATAGTTAAATCTATCTAAAGTTAAGACCTTCAGATAGTCACTATCTTTTGCTCTTATAAAATTCTGAAGGCAAATCTTTATAAAGTTGAGCCCTTCAGATACTCACCATCTCCTGGGTTTTGCTACAAAATAATGAAGGTTAGTCTCATGTATAAAGTAAAGCCCTTCAGATACTCACCATTTCTGACTTCTATGTCCAAAATCATGAATCTCCTGTGTTTTCCTCCATAATGATTAATGTCCTGTTTTTTCTTCAAAATGACATAGTTAAATCAATCTAAAATTAAGACCTTCAGATATTCACTATCTTTTGCTCTTTCTATAAAATTCTGAAGGCAAATCTTTATAAAGTTGAGCCCTTCAGATACTCACCATCTCCTGGGTTTTGCTACAAAATAATGAAGGTTAGTCTCCTGTATAAAGCAAAGCGCTTCAGATACTCACCCTCTCATGAGATTTCTCAAAAATAATGAAGGTAAGTCTCCTGTATAAATTTAAGACCTTCAGATAATCACCATCTCCTCTGTTTTCCTCCATAATGATGAATGTCCTGTTTTTTTTCTCCAAAATGACATAGTTAAATCTATCTAAAGTTAAGACCTTCAGATAGTCACTATCTTTTGCTCTTTCTATAAAATTCTGAAGGCAAATCTTTATAAAGTTGAGCCCTTCAGATACTCACCATCTCCTGGGTTTTGCTACAAAATAATGAAGGTTAGTCTCCTGTATAAAGTAAAGCCCTTCAGATACTCACCATTTCTGACTTCTATGTCCAAAATCATGAATCTCCTGTGTTTTCCTCCATAATGATTAATGTCCTGTTTTTTCTTCAAAATGACATAGTTAAATCAATCTAAAATTAAGACCTTCAGATATTCACTATCTTTTGCTCTTTCTATAAAATTCTGAAGGCAAATCTTTATAAAGTTGAGCCCTTCAGATACTCACCATCTCCTGGGTTTTGCTACAAAATAATGAAGGTTAGTCTCCTGTATAAAGCAAAGCGCTTCAGATACTCACCCTCTCATGAGATTTCTCAAAAATAATGAAGGTAAGTCTCCTGTATAAATTTAAGACCTTCAGATAATCACCATCTCCTCTGTTTTCCTCCATAATGATGAATGTCCTGTTTTTTTTCTCCAAAATGACATAGTTAAATCTATCTAAAGTTAAGACCTTCAGATAGTCACTATCTTTTGCTCTTTCTATAAAATTCTGAAGGCAAATCTTTATAAAGTTGAGCCCTTCAGATACTCACCATCTCCTGGGTTTTGCTACAAAATAATGAAGGTTAGTCTCCTGTATAAAGCAAAGCCCTTCAGATACTCACCCTCTCCTGGGATTTCTCCAAAATAATGAAGGTAAGTCTCCTGTATAAATTTAAGACCTTCAGATAATCACCATCTCCTCTGTTTTCCTCCATAATGATGAATGTCCTGTTTTTTTCTCCAAAGTGACATAGTTAAATCTATCTAAAGTTAAGACCTTCAGATAGTCACTATCTTTTGCTCTTATAAAATTCTGAAGGCAAATCTTTATAAAGTTGAGCCCTTCAGATACTCACCATCTCCTGGGTTTTGCTACAAAATAATGAAGGTTAGTCTCCTGTATAAAGTAAAGCCCTTCAGATACTCACCATTTCTGACTTCTATGTCCAAAATCATGAATCTCCTGTGTTTTCCTCCATAATGATTAATGTCCTGTTTTTTCTTCAAAATGACATAGTTAAATCAATCTAAAATTAAGACCTTCAGATATTCACTATCTTTTGCTCTTTCTATAAAATTCTGAAGGCAAATCTTTATAAAGTTGAGCCCTTCAGATACTCACCATCTCCTGGGTTTTGCTACAAAATAATGAAGGTTAGTCTCCTGTATAAAGCAAAGCGCTTCAGATACTCACCCTCTCATGAGATTTCTCAAAAATAATGAAGGTAAGTCTCCTGTATAAATTTAAGACCTTCAGATAATCACCATCTCCTCTGTTTTCCTCCATAATGATGAATGTCCTGTTTTTTTTCTCCAAAATGACATAGTTAAATCTATCTAAAGTTAAGACCTTCAGATAGTCACTATCTTTTGCTCTTTCTATAAAATTCTGAAGGCAAATCTTTATAAAGTTGAGCCCTTCAGATACTCACCATCTCCTGGGTTTTGCTACAAAATAATGAAGGTTAGTCTCCTGTATAAAGTAAAGCCCTTCAGATACTCACCATTTCTGACTTCTATGTCCAAAATCATGAATCTCCTGTGTTTTCCTCCATAATGATTAATGTCCTGTTTTTTCTTCAAAATGACATAGTTAAATCAATCTAAAATTAAGACCTTCAGATATTCACTATCTTTTGCTCTTTCTATAAAATTCTGAAGGCAAATCTTTATAAAGTTGAGCCCTTCAGATACTCACCATCTCCTGGGTTTTGCTACAAAATAATGAAGGTTAGTCTCCTGTATAAAGCAAAGCGCTTCAGATACTCACCCTGTCATGAGATTTCTCAAAAATAATGAAGGTAAGTCTCCTGTATAAATTTAAGACCTTCAGATAATCACCATCTCCTCTGTTTTCCTCCATAATGATGAATGTCCTGTTTTTTTTCTCCAAAATGACATAGTTAAATCTATCTAAAGTTAAGACCTTCAGATAGTCACTATCTTTTGCTCTTTCTATAAAATTCTGAAGGCAAATCTTTATAAAGTTGAGCCCTTCAGATACTCACCATCTCCTGGGTTTTGCTACAAAATAATGAAGGTTAGTCTCCTGTATAAAGCAAAGCCCTTCAGATACTCACCCTCTCCTGGGATTTCTCCAAAATAATGAAGGTAAGTCTCCTGTATAAATTTAAGACCTTCAGATAATCACCATCTCCTCTGTTTTCCTCCATAATGATGAATGTCCTGTTTTTTTCTCCAAAGTGACATAGTTAAATCTATCTAAAGTTAAGACCTTCAGATAGTCACTATCTTTTGCTCTTATAAAATTCTGAAGGCAAATCTTTATAAAGTTGAGCCCTTCAGATACTCACCATCTCCTGGGTTTTGCTACAAAATAATGAAGGTTAGTCTCCTGTATAAAGTAAAGCCCTTCAGATACTCACCATTTCTGACTTCTATGTCCAAAATCATGAATCTCCTGTGTTTTCCTCCATAATGATTAATGTCCTGTTTTTTCTTCAAAATGACATAGTTAATTCAATCTAAAATTAAGACCTTCAGATATTCACTATCTTTTGCTCTTTCTATAAAATTCTGAAGGCAAATCTTTATAAAGTTGAGCCCTTCAGATACTCACCATCTCCTGGGTTTTGCTACAAAATAATGAAGGTTAGTCTCCTGTATGAAGCAAAGCGCTTCAGATACTCACCCTCTCCTGGGATTTCTCAAAAATAATGAAGGTAAGTCTCCTGTATAAATTTAAGACCTTCAGATAATCACCATCTCCTCTGTTTTCCTCCATAATGATGAATGTCCTGTTTTTTTCTCCAAAATGACATAGTTAAATCTATCTAAAGTTAAGACCTTCAGATAGTCACTATCTTTTGCTCTTATATAATTCTGAAGGCAAATCTTTATAAAGTTGAGCCCTTCAGATACTCACCATCTCCTGGGTTTTGCTACAAAATAATGAAGGTTAGTCTCCTGTATAAAGTAAAGCCCTTCAGATACTCACCCTCTCCTGGGATTTCTCCAAAATAATGAAGGTAAGTCTCCTGTATAAATTTAAGACCTTCAGATAATCACCATCTCCTCTGTTTTCCTCCATAATGATGAATGTCCTGTTTTTTTCTCCAAAATGACATAGTTAAATCTATCTAAAGTTAAGACCTTCAGATAGTCACTATCTTTTGCTCTTATAAAATTCTGAAGGCAAATCTTTATAAAGTTGAGCCCTTCAGATACTCACCATCTCCTGGGTTTTGCTACAAAATAATGAAGGTTAGTCTCCTGTATAAAGTAAAGCCCTTCAGATACTCACCCTCTCCTGGGATTTCTCCAAAATAATGAAGGTAAGTCTCCTGTATAAATTTAAGACCTTCAGATAATCACCATCTCCTCTGTTTTCCTCCATAATGATGAATGTCCTGTTTTTTTCTTCAAAATGACATAGTTAAATCAATCTAAAATTAAGACCTTCAGATATTCACTATCTTTTGCTCTTTCTATAAAATTCTGAAGGCAAATCTTTATAAAGTTGAGCCCTTCAGATACTCACCATCTCCTGGGTTTTGCTACAAAATAATGAAGGTTAGTCTCCTGTATAAAGCAAAGCGCTTCAGATACTCACCCTCTCCTGGGATTTCTCAAAAATAATGAAGGTAAGTCTCCTGTATAAATTTAAGACCTTCAGATAAACACCATCTCCTCTGTTTTCCTCCATAATGATGAATGTCCTGTTTTTTTCTCCAAAATGACATAGTTAAATCTATCTAAAGTTAAGACCTTCAGATAGTCACTATCTTTTGCTCTTATAAAATTCTGAAGGCAAATCTTTATAAAGTTGAGCCCTTCAGATACTCACCATCTCCTGGGTTTTGCTACAAAATAATGAAGGTTAGTCTCCTGTATAAAGTAAAGCCCTTCAGATACTCACCATTTCTGACTTCTATGTCCAAAATCATGAATCTCCTGTGTTTTCCTCCATAATGATTAATGTCCTGTTTTTTCTTCAAAATGACATAGTTAAATCAATCTAAAATTAAGACCTTCAGATATTCACTATCTTTTGCTCTTTCTATAAAATTCTGAAGGCAAATCTTTATAAAGTTGAGCCCTTCAGATACTCACCATCTCCTGGGTTTTGCTACAAAATAATGAAGGTTAGTCTCCTGTATAAAGCAAAGCCCTTCAGATACTCACCCTCTCCTGGGATTTCTCCAAAATAATGAAGGTAAGTCTCCTGTATAAATTTAAGACCTTCAGATAATCACCATCTCCTCTGTTTTCCTCCATAATGATGAATGTCCTGTTTTTTTCTCCAAAATGACATAGTTAAATCTATCTAAAGTTAAGACCTTCAGATAGTCACTATCTTTTGCTCTTATAAAATTCTGAAGGCAAATCTTTATAAAGTTGAGCCCTTCAGATACTCACCATCTCCTGGGTTTTGCTACAAAATAATGAAGGTTAGTCTCCTGTATAAAGTAAAGCCCTTCAGATACTCACCATTTCTGACTTCTATGTCCAAAATCATGAATCTCCTGTGTTTTCCTCCATAATGATTAATGTCCTGTTTTTTCTTCAAAATGACATAGTTAAATCAATCTAAAATTAAGACCTTCAGATATTCACTATCTTTTGCTCTTTCTATAAAATTCTGAAGGCAAATCTTTATAAAGTTGAGCCCTTCAGATACTCACCATCTCCTGGGTTTTGCTACAAAATAATGAAGGTTAGTCTCCTGTATAAAGCAAAGCGCTTCAGATACTCACCCTCTCCTGGGATTTCTCAAAAATAATGAAGGTAAGTCTCCTGTATAAATTTAAGACCTTCAGATAATCACCATCTCCTCTGTTTTCCTCCATAATGATGAATGTCCTGTTTTTTTCTCCAAAATGACATAGTTAAATCTATCTAAAGTTAAGACCTTCAGATAGTCACTATCTTTTGCTCTTATAAAATTCTGAAGGCAAATCTTTATAAAGTTGAGCCCTTCAGATACTCACCATCTCCTGGGTTTTGCTACAAAATAATGAAGGTTAGTCTCCTGTATAAAGTAAAGCCCTTCAGATACTCACCATTTCTGACTTCTATGTCCAAAATCATGAATCTCCTGTGTTTTCCTCCATAATGATTAATGTCCTGTTTTTTCTTCAAAATGACATAGTTAAATCAATCTAAAATTAAGACCTTCAGATATTCACTATCTTTTGCTCTTTCTATAAAATTCTGAAGGCAAATCTTTATAAAGTTGAGCCCTTCAGATACTCACCATCTCCTGGGTTTTGCTACAAAATAATGAAGGTTAGTCTCCTGTATAAAGCAAAGCGCTTCAGATACTCACCCTCTCCTGGGATTTCTCAAAAATAATGAAGGTAAGTCTCCTGTATAAATTTAAGACCTTCAGATAATCACCATCTCCTCTGTTTTCCTCCATAATGATGAATGTCCTGTTTTTTTCTCCAAAATGACATAGTTAAATCTATCTAAAGTTAAGACCTTCAGATAGTCACTATCTTTTGCTCTTATAAAATTCTGAAGGCAAATCTTTATAAAGTTGAGCCCTTCAGATACTCACCATCTCCTGGGTTTTGCTACAAAATAATGAAGGTTAGTCTCCTGTATAAAGCAAAGCCCTTCAGATACTCACCCTCTCCTGGGATTTCTCAAAAATAATGAAGGTAAGTCTCCTGTATAAATTTAAGACCTTCAGATAATAACCATCTCCTCTGTTTTCCTCCATAATGATGAATGTCCTGTTTTTTTCTCCAAAATGACATAGTTAAATCTATCTAAAGTTAAGACCTTCAGATAGTCACTATCTTTTGCTCTTATAAAATTCTGAAGGCAAATCTTTATAAAGTTGAGCCCTTCAGATACTCACCATCTCCTGGGTTTTGCTACAAAATAATGAAGGTTAGTCTCCTGTATAAAGTAAAGCCCTTCAGATACTCACCATTTCTGACTTCTATGTCCAAAATCATGAATCTCCTGTGTTTTCCTCCATAATGATTAATGTCCTGTTTTTTCTTCAAAATGACATAGTTAAATCAATCTAAAATTAAGACCTTCAGATATTCACTATCTTTTGCTCTTTCTATAAAATTCTGAAGGCAAATCTTTATAAAGTTGAGCCCTTCAGATACTCACCATCTCCTGGGTTTTGCTACAAAATAATGAAGGTTAGTCTCCTGTATAAAGCAAAGCGCTTCAGATACTCACCCTCTCCTGGGATTTCTCAAAAATAATGAAGGTAAGTCTCCTGTATAAATTTAAGACCTTCAGATAATCACCATCTCCTCTGTTTTCCTCCATAATGATGAATGTCCTGTTTTTTTCTCCAAAATGACATAGTTAAATCTATCTAAAGTTAAGACCTTCAGATAGTCACTATCTTTTGCTCTTATATAATTCTGAAGGCAAATCTTTATAAAGTTGAGCCCTTCAGATACTCACCATCTCCTGGGTTTTGCTACAAAATAATGAAGGTTAGTCTCCTGTATAAAGTAAAGCCCTTCAGATACTCACCCTCTCCTGGGATTTCTCCAAAATAATGAAGGTAAGTCTCCTGTATAAATTTAAGACCTTCAGATAATCACCATCTCCTCTGTTTTCCTCCATAATGATGAATGTCCTGTTTTTTTCTCCAAAATGACATAGTTAAATCTATCTAAAGTTAAGACCTTCAGATAGTCACTATCTTTTGCTCTTATAAAATTCTGAAGGCAAATCTTTATAAAGTTGAGCCCTTCAGATACTCACCATCTCCTGGGTTTTGCTACAAAATAATGAAGGTTAGTCTCCTGTATAAAGTAAAGCCCTTCAGATACTCACCCTCTCCTGGGATTTCTCCAAAATAATGAAGGTAAGTCTCCTGTATAAATTTAAGACCTTCAGATAATCACCATCTCCTCTGTTTTCCTCCATAATGATGAATGTCCTGTTTTTTTCTTCAAAATGACATAGTTAAATCAATCTAAAATTAAGACCTTCAGATATTCACTATCTTTTGCTCTTTCTATAAAATTCTGAAGGCAAATCTTTATAAAGTTGAGCCCTTCAGATACTCACCATCTCCTGGGTTTTGCTACAAAATAATGAAGGTTAGTCTCCTGTATAAAGCAAAGCGCTTCAGATACTCGCCCTCTCCTGGGATTTCTCAAAAATAATGAAGGTAAGTCTCCTGTATAAATTTAAGACCTTCAGATAAACACCATCTCCTCTGTTTTCCTCCATAATGATGAATGTCCTGTTTTTTTCTCCAAAATGACATAGTTAAATCTATCTAAAGTTAAGACCTTCAGATAGTCACTATCTTTTGCTCTTATAAAATTCTGAAGGCAAATCTTTATAAAGTTGAGCCCTTCAGATACTCACCATCTCCTGGGTTTTGCTACAAAATAATGAAGGTTAGTCTCCTGTATAAAGTAAAGCCCTTCAGATACTCACCATTTCTGACTTCTATGTCCAAAATCATGAATCTCCTGTGTTTTCCTCCATAATGATTAATGTCCTGTTTTTTCTTCAAAATGACATAGTTAAATCAATCTAAAATTAAGACCTTCAGATATTCACTATCTTTTGCTCTTTCTATAAAATTCTGAAGGCAAATCTTTATAAAGTTGAGCCCTTCAGATACTCACCATCTCCTGGGTTTTGCTACAAAATAATGAAGGTTAGTCTCCTGTATAAAGCAAAGCCCTTCAGATACTCACCCTCTCCTGGGATTTCTCCAAAATAATGAAGGTAAGTCTCCTGTATAAATTTAAGACCTTCAGATAATCACCATCTCCTCTGTTTTCCTCCATAATGATGAATGTCCTGTTTTTTTCTCCAAAATGACATAGTTAAATCTATCTAAAGTTAAGACCTTCAGATAGTCACTATCTTTTGCTCTTATAAAATTCTGAAGGCAAATCTTTATAAAGTTGAGCCCTTCAGATACTCACCATCTCCTGGGTTTTGCTACAAAATAATGAAGGTTAGTCTCCTGTATAAAGTAAAGCCCTTCAGATACTCACCATTTCTGACTTCTATGTCCAAAATCATGAATCTCCTGTGTTTTCCTCCATAATGATTAATGTCCTGTTTTTTCTTCAAAATGACATAGTTAAATCAATCTAAAATTAAGACCTTCAGATATTCACTATCTTTTGCTCTTTCTATAAAATTCTGAAGGCAAATCTTTATAAAGTTGAGCCCTTCAGATACTCACCATCTCCTGGGTTTTGCTACAAAATAATGAAGGTTAGTCTCCTGTATAAAGCAAAGCGCTTCAGATACTCACCCTCTCCTGGGATTTCTCAAAAATAATGAAGGTAAGTCTCCTGTATAAATTTAAGACCTTCAGATAATCACCATCTCCTCTGTTTTCCTCCATAATGATGAATGTCCTGTTTTTTTCTCCAAAATGACATAGTTAAATCTATCTAAAGTTAAGACCTTCAGATAGTCACTATCTTTTGCTCTTATAAAATTCTGAAGGCAAATCTTTATAAAGTTGAGCCCTTCAGATACTCACCATCTCCTGGGTTTTGCTACAAAATAATGAAGGTTAGTCTCCTGTATAAAGTAAAGCCCTTCAGATACTCACCATTTCTGACTTCTATGTCCAAAATCATGAATCTCCTGTGTTTTCCTCCATAATGATTAATGTCCTGTTTTTTCTTCAAAATGACATAGTTAAATCAATCTAAAATTAAGACCTTCAGATATTCACTATCTTTTGCTCTTTCTATAAAATTCTGAAGGCAAATCTTTATAAAGTTGAGCCCTTCAGATACTCACCATCTCCTGGGTTTTGCTACAAAATAATGAAGGTTAGTCTCCTGTATAAAGCAAAGCGCTTCAGATACTCACCCTCTCCTGGGATTTCTCAAAAATAATGAAGGTAAGTCTCCTGTATAAATTTAAGACCTTCAGATAATCACCATCTCCTCTGTTTTCCTCCATAATGATGAATGTCCTGTTTTTTTCTCCAAAATGACATAGTTAAATCTATCTAAAGTTAAGACCTTCAGATAGTCACTATCTTTTGCTCTTATAAAATTCTGAAGGCAAATCTTTATAAAGTTGAGCCCTTCAGATACTCACCATCTCCTGGGTTTTGCTACAAAATAATGAAGGTTAGTCTCCTGTATAAAGCAAAGCCCTTCAGATACTCACCCTCTCCTGGGATTTCTCCAAAATAATGAAGGTAAGTCTCCTGTATAAATTTAAGACCTTCAGATAATAACCATCTCCTCTGTTTTCCTCCATAATGATGAATGTCCTGTTTTTTTCTCCAAAATGACATAGTTAAATCTATCTAAAGTTAAGACCTTCAGATAGTCACTATCTTTTGCTCTTATAAAATTCTGAAGGCAAATCTTTATAAAGTTGAGCCCTTCAGATACTCACCATCTCCTGGGTTTTGCTACAAAATAATGAAGGTTAGTCTCCTGTATAAAGTAAAGCCCTTCAGATACTCACCATTTCTGACTTCTATGTCCAAAATCATGAATCTCCTGTGTTTTCCTCCATAATGATTAATGTCCTGTTTTTTCTTCAAAATGACATAGTTAAATCAATCTAAAATTAAGACCTTCAGATATTCACTATCTTTTGCTCTTTCTATAAAATTCTGAAGGCAAATCTTTATAAAGTTGAGCCCTTCAGATACTCACCATCTCCTGGGTTTTGCTACAAAATAATGAAGGTTAGTCTCCTGTATAAAGCAAAGCGCTTCAGATACTCACCCTCTCCTGGGATTTCTCCAAAATAATGAAGGTAAGTCTCCTGTATAAATTTAAGACCTTCAGATAATCACCATCTCCTCTGTTTTCCTCCATAATGATGAATGTCCTGTTTTTTTCTCCAAAATGACATAGTTAAATCTATCTAAAGTTAAGACCTTCAGATAGTCACTATCTTTTGCTCTTATAAAATTCTGAAGGCAAATCTTTATAAAGTTGAGCCCTTCAGATACTCACCATCTCCTGGGTTTTGCTACAAAATAATGAAGGTTAGTCTCCTGTATAAAGTAAAGCCCTTCAGATACTCACCATTTCTGACTTCTATGTCCAAAATCATGAATCTCCTGTGTTTTCCTCCATAATGATTAATGTCCTGTTTTTTCTTCAAAATGACATAGTTAAATCAATCTAAAATTAAGACCTTCAGATATTCACTATCTTTTGCTCTTTCTATAAAATTCTGAAGGCAAATCTTTATAAAGTTGAGCCCTTCAGATACTCACCATCTCCTGGGTTTTGCTACAAAATAATGAAGGTTAGTCTCCTGTATAAAGCAAAGCGCTTCAGATACTCACCCTCTCATGAGATTTCTCAAAAATAATGAAGGTAAGTCTCCTGTATAAATTTAATACCTTCAGATAATCACCATCTCCTCTGTTTTCCTCCATAATTATGAATGTCGTGTTTTTTTCTCCAAAATGACATAGTTAAATCTATCTAAAGTTAAGACCTTCAGATAGTCACTATCTTTTGCTCTTCTAAAATTCTGAAGGCAAATCTTTATAAAGTTGAGCCCTTCAGATACTCACCATCTCCTGGGTTTTGCTACAAAATAATGAAGGTTAGTCTCCTGTATAAAGGAAAGCCCTTCAGATACTCACCCTCTCCTGGGATTTCTCCAAAATAATGAAGGTAAATCTCCTGTATAAATTTAAGACCTTCAGATAATCACCATCTCCTCTGTTTTCCTTCATAATGATGAATGTCCTGTTTTTTTCTCCAAAACGACATAGTTAAATCTATCTAAAGTTAAGACATTCAGATATTCACTATCTTTTGCTCTTTCTATAAAATTCTGAAGGAAAATCTTTATAAAGTTGAGCCTTTCAGATACTCACCATCCAAAATAATAATGGTTAGTCTCCTGTATAAAGTAAAGCCCTTCAGATACTCACCATTTCTGACTTCTATGTCCAAAATCATGAATCTCCTGTGTTTTCCTCCATAATGATTAATGTCCTGTTTTTTCTTCAAAATGACATAGTTAAATCAATCTAAAATTAAGACCTTCAGATATTCACTATCTTTTGCTCTTTCTATAAAATTCTGAAGGCAAATCTTTATAAAGTTGAGCCCTTCAGATACTCACCATCTCCTGGGTTTTGCTACAAAATAATGAAGGTTAGTCTCCTGTATAAAGCAAAGCGCTTCAGATACTCACCCTCTCCTGGGATTTCTCAAAAATAATGAAGGTAAGTCTCCTGTATAAATTTAAGACCTTCAGATAATCACCATCTCCTCTGTTTTCCTCCATAATGATGAATGTCCTGTTTTTTTCTCCAAAATGACATAGTTAAATCTATCTAAAGTTAAGACCTTCAGATAGTCACTATCTTTTGCTCTTATAAAATTCTGAAGGCAAATCTTTATAAAGTTGAGCCCTTCAGATACTCACCATCTCCTGGGTTTTGCTACAAAATAATGAAGGTTAGTCTCCTGTATAAAGCAAAGCCCTTCAGATACTCACCCTCTCCTGGGATTTCTCCAAAATAATGAAGGTAAGTCTCCTGTATAAATTTAAGACCTTCAGATAATCACCATCTCCTCTGTTTTCCTCCATAATGATGAATGTCCTGTTTTTTTCTCCAAAATGACATAGTTAAATCTATCTAAAGTTAAGACCTTCAGATAGTCACTATCTTTTGCTCTTATAAAATTCTGAAGGCAAATCTTTATAAAGTTGAACCCTTCAGATACTCACTATCTCCTGGGTTTTGCTACAAAATAATGAAGGTTAGTCTCCTGTATAAAGTAAAGCCCTTCAGATACTCACCATTTCTGACTTCTATGTCCAAAATCATGAATCTCCTGTGTTTTCCTCCATAATGATTAATGTCCTGTTTTTTCTTCAAAATGACATAGTTAAATCAATCTAAAATTAAGACCTTCAGATATTCACTATCTTTTGCTCTTTCTATAAAATTCTGAAGGCAAATCTTTATAAAGTTGAGCCCTTCAGATACTCACCATCTCCTGGGTTTTGCTACAAAATAATGAAGGTTAGTCTCCTGTATAAAGCAAAGCGCTTCAGATACTCACCCTCTCCTGGGATTTCTCCAAAATAATGAAGGTAAGTCTCCTGTATAAATTTAAGACCTTCAGATAATCACCATCTCCTCTGTTTTCCTCCATAATGATGAATGTCCTGTTTTTTTCTCCAAAATGACATAGTTAAATCTATCTAAAGTTAAGACCTTCAGATAGTCACTATCTTTTGCTCTTATAAAATTCTGAAGGCAAATCTTTATAAAGTTGAGCCCTTCAGATACTCACCATCTCCTGGGTTTTGCTACAAAATAATGAAGGTTAGTCTCCTGTATAAAGTAAAGCCCTTCAGATACTCACCATTTCTGACTTCTATGTCCAAAATCATGAATCTCCTGTGTTTTCCTCCATAATGATTAATGTCCTGTTTTTTCTTCAAAATGACATAGTTAAATCAATCTAAAATTAAGACCTTCAGATATTCACTATCTTTTGCTCTTTCTATAAAATTCTGAAGGCAAATCTTTATAAAGTTGAGCCCTTCAGATACTCACCATCTCCTGGGTTTTGCTACAAAATAATGAAGGTTAGTCTCCTGTATAAAGCAAAGCGCTTCAGATACTCACCCTCTCCTGGGATTTCTCCAAAATAATGAAGGTAAGTCTCCTGTATAAATTTAAGACCTTCAGATAATCACCATCTCCTCTGTTTTCCTCCATAATGATGAATGTCCTGTTTTTTTCTCCAAAATGACATAGTTAAATCTATCTAAAGTTAAGACCTTCAGATAGTCACTATCTTTTGCTCTTATAAAATTCTGAAGGCAAATCTTTATAAAGTTGAGCCCTTCAGATACTCACCATCTCCTGGGTTTTGCTACAAAATAATGAAGGTTAGTCTCCTGTATAAAGTAAAGCCCTTCAGATACTCACCATTTCTGACTTCTATGTCCAAAATCATGAATCTCCTGTGTTTTCCTCCATAATGATTAATGTCCTGTTTTTTCTTCAAAATGACATAGTTAAATCAATCTAAAATTAAGACCTTCAGATATTCACTATCTTTTGCTCTTTCTATAAAATTCTGAAGGCAAATCTTTATAAAGTTGAGCCCTTCAGATACTCACCATCTCCTGGGTTTTGCTACAAAATAATGAAGGTTAGTCTCCTGTATAAAGCAAAGCGCTTCAGATACTCACCCTCTCCTGGGATTTCTCAAAAATAATGAAGGTAAGTCTCCTGTATAAATTTAAGACCTTCAGATAATCACCATCTCCTCTGTTTTCCTCCATAATGATGAATGTCCTGTTTTTTTCTCCAAAATGACATAGTTAAATCTATCTAAAGTTAAGACCTTCAGATAGTCACTATCTTTTGCTCTTATAAAATTCTGAAGGCAAATCTTTATAAAGTTGAGCCCTTCAGATACTCACCATCTCCTGGGTTTTGCTACAAAATAATGAAGGTTAGTCTCCTGTATAAAGTAAAGCCCTTCAGATACTCACCCTCTCCTGGGATTTCTCCAAAATAATGAAGGTAAGTCTCCTGTATAAATTTAAGACCTTCAGATAATCACCATCTCCTCTGTTTTCCTCCATAATGATGAATGTCCTGTTTTTTTCTCCAAAATGACATAGTTAAATCTATCTAAAGTTAAGACCTTCAGATAGTCACTATCTTTTGCTCTTATAAAATTCTGAAGGCAAATCTTTATAAAGTTGAGCCCTTCAGATACTCACCATCTCCTGGGTTTTGCTACAAAATAATGAAGGTTAGTCTCCTGTATAAAGTAAAGCCCTTCAGATACTCACCCTCTCCTGGGATTTCTCCAAAATAATGAAGGTAAGTCTCCTGTATAAATTTAAGACCTTCAGATAATCACCATCTCCTCTGTTTTCCTCCATAATGATGAATGTCCTGTTTTTTTCTTCAAAATGACATAGTTAAATCAATCTAAAATTAAGACCTTCAGATATTCACTATCTTTTGCTCTTTCTATAAAATTCTGAAGGCAAATCTTTATAAAGTTGAGCCCTTCAGATACTCACCATCTCCTGGGTTTTGCTACAAAATAATGAAGGTTAGTCTCCTGTATAAAGCAAAGCGCTTCAGATACTCACCCTCTCCTGGGATTTCTCAAAAATAATGAAGGTAAGTCTCCTGTATAAATTTAAGACCTTCAGATAAACACCATCTCCTCTGTTTTCCTCCATAATGATGAATGTCCTGTTTTTTTCTCCAAAATGACATAGTTAAATCTATCTAAAGTTAAGACCTTCAGATAGTCACTATCTTTTGCTCTTATAAAATTCTGAAGGCAAATCTTTATAAAGTTGAGCCCTTCAGATACTCACCATCTCCTGGGTTTTGCTACAAAATAATGAAGGTTAGTCTCCTGTATAAAGTAAAGCCCTTCAGATACTCACCATTTCTGACTTCTATGTCCAAAATCATGAATCTCCTGTGTTTTCCTCCATAATGATTAATGTCCTGTTTTTTCTTCAAAATGACATAGTTAAATCAATCTAAAATTAAGACCTTCAGATATTCACTATCTTTTGCTCTTTCTATAAAATTCTGAAGGCAAATCTTTATAAAGTTGAGCCCTTCAGATACTCACCATCTCCTGGGTTTTGCTACAAAATAATGAAGGTTAGTCTCCTGTATAAAGCAAAGCCCTTCAGATACTCACCCTCTCCTGGGATTTCTCCAAAATAATGAAGGTAAGTCTCCTGTATAAATTTAAGACCTTCAGATAATCACCATCTCCTCTGTTTTCCTCCATAATGATGAATGTCCTGTTTTTTTCTCCAAAATGACATAGTTAAATCTATCTAAAGTTAAGACCTTCAGATAGTCACTATCTTTTGCTCTTATAAAATTCTGAAGGCAAATCTTTATAAAGTTGAGCCCTTCAGATACTCACCATCTCCTGGGTTTTGCTACAAAATAATGAAGGTTAGTCTCCTGTATAAAGTAAAGCCCTTCAGATACTCACCATTTCTGACTTCTATGTCCAAAATCATGAATCTCCTGTGTTTTCCTCCATAATGATTAATGTCCTGTTTTTTCTTCAAAATGACATAGTTAAATCAATCTAAAATTAAGACCTTCAGATATTCACTATCTTTTGCTCTTTCTATAAAATTCTGAAGGCAAATCTTTATAAAGTTGAGCCCTTCAGATACTCACCATCTCCTGGGTTTTGCTACAAAATAATGAAGGTTAGTCTCCTGTATAAAGCAAAGCGCTTCAGATACTCACCCTCTCCTGGGATTTCTCAAAAATAATGAAGGTAAGTCTCCTGTATAAATTTAAGACCTTCAGATAATCACCATCTCCTCTGTTTTCCTCCATAATGATGAATGTCCTGTTTTTTTCTCCAAAATGACATAGTTAAATCTATCTAAAGTTAAGACCTTCAGATAGTCACTATCTTTTGCTCTTATAAAATTCTGAAGGCAAATCTTTATAAAGTTGAGCCCTTCAGATACTCACCATCTCCTGGGTTTTGCTACAAAATAATGAAGGTTAGTCTCCTGTATAAAGTAAAGCCCTTCAGATACTCACCATTTCTGACTTCTATGTCCAAAATCATGAATCTCCTGTGTTTTCCTCCATAATGATTAATGTCCTGTTTTTTCTTCAAAATGACATAGTTAAATCAATCTAAAATTAAGACCTTCAGATATTCACTATCTTTTGCTCTTTCTATAAAATTCTGAAGGCAAATCTTTATAAAGTTGAGCCCTTCAGATACTCACCATCTCCTGGGTTTTGCTACAAAATAATGAAGGTTAGTCTCCTGTATAAAGCAAAGCGCTTCAGATACTCACCCTCTCCTGGGATTTCTCAAAAATAATGAAGGTAAGTCTCCTGTATAAATTTAAGACCTTCAGATAATCACCATCTTCTCTGTTTTCCTCCATAATGATGAATGTCCTGTTTTTTTCTCCAAAATGACATAATTAAATCTATCTAAAGTTAAGACCTTCAGATAGTCACTATCTTTTGCTCTTATAAAATTCTGAAGGCAAATCTTTATAAAGTTGAGCCCTTCAGATACTCACCATCTCCCGGGTTTTGCTACAAAATAATGAAGGTTAGTCTCCTGTATAAAGCAAAGCCCTTCAGATACTCACCCTCTCCTGGGATTTCTCCAAAATAATGAAGGTAAGTCTCCTGTATAAATTTAAGACCTTCAGATAATCACCATCTCCTCTGTTTTCCTCCATAATGATGAATGTCCTGTTTTTTTCTCCAAAATGACATAGTTAAATCTATCTAAAGTTAAGACCTTCAGATAGTCACTATCTTTTGCTCTTATAAAATTCTGAAGGCAAATCTTTATAAAGTTGAGCCCTTCAGATACTCACCATCTCCTGGGTTTTGCTACAAAATAATGAAGGTTAGTCTCCTGTATAAAGTAAAGCCCTTCAGATACTCACCATTTCTGACTTCTATGTCCAAAATCATGAATCTCCTGTGTTTTCCTCCATAATGATTAATGTCCTGTTTTTTCTTCAAAATGACATAGTTAAATCAATCTAAAATTAAGACCTTCAGATATTCACTATCTTTTGCTCTTTCTATAAAATTCTGAAGGCAAATCTTTATAAAGTTGAGCCCTTCAGATACTCACCATCTCCTGGGTTTTGCTACAAAATAATGAAGGTTAGTCTCCTGTATAAAGCAAAGCGCTTCAGATACTCACCCTCTCCTGGGATTTCTCCAAAATAATGAAGGTAAGTCTCCTGTATAAATTTAAGACCTTCAGATAATCACCATCTCCTCTGTTTTCCTCCATAATGATGAATGTCCTGTTTTTTTCTCCAAAATGACATAGTTAAATCTATCTAAAGTGAAGACCTTCAGATAGTCACTATCTTTTGCTCTTATAAAATTCTGAAGGCAAATCTTTATAAAGTTGAGCCCTTCAGATACTCACCATCTCCTGGGTTTTGCTACAAAATAATGAAGGTTAGTCTCCTGTATAAAGTAAAGCCCTTCAGATACTCACCCTCTCCTGGGATTTCTCCAAAATAATGAAGGTAAGTCTCCTGTATAAATTTAAGACCTTCAGATAATCACCATCTCCTCTGTTTTCCTCCATAATGATGAATGTCCTGTTTTTTTCTCCAAAATGACATAGGTAATCTATCTAAAGTTAAGACCTTCAGATAGTCACTATCTTTTGCTCTTATAAAATTCTGAAGGCAAATCTTTATAAAGTTGAGCCCTTCAGATACTCACCATCTCCTGGGTTTTGCTACAAAATAATGAAGGTTAGTCTCCTGTATAAAGTAAAGCCCTTCAGATACTCACCCTCTCCTGGGATTTCTCCAAAATAATGAAGGTAAGTCTCCTGTATAAATTTAAGACCTTCAGATAATCACCATATCCTCTGTTTTCCTCCATAATGATGAATGTCCTGTTTTTTTCTTCAAAATGACATAGTTAAATCAATCTAAAATTAAGACCTTCAGATATTCACTATCTTTTGCTCTTTCTATAAAATTCTGAAGGCAAATCTTTATAAAGTTGAGCCCTTCAGATACTCACCATCTCCTGGGTTTTGCTACAAAATAATGAAGGTTAGTCTCCTGTATAAAGCAAAGCGCTTCAGATACTCACCCTCTCCTGGGATTTCTCCAAAATAATGAAGGTAAGTCTCCTGTATAAATTTAAGACCTTCAGATAATCACCATCTCCTCTGTTTTCCTCCATAATGATGAATGTCCTGTTTTTTTCTCCAAAATGACATAGTTAAATCTATCTAAAGTTAAGACCTTCAGATAGTCACTATCTTTTGCTCTTATAAAATTCTGAAGGCAAATCTTTATAAAGTTGAGCCCTTCAGATACTCACCATCTCCTGGGTTTTGCTACAAAATAATGAAGGTTAGTCTCCTGTATAAAGTAAAGCCCTTCAGATACTCACCATTTCTGACTTCTATGTCCAAAATCATGAATCTCCTGTGTTTTCCTCCATAATGATTAATGTCCTGTTTTTTCTTCAAAATGACATAGTTAAATCAATCTAAAATTAAGACCTTCAGATATTCACTATCTTTTGCTCTTTCTATTAAATTCTGAAGGCAAATCTTTATAAAGTTGAGCCCTTCAGATACTCACCATCTCCTGGGTTTTGCTACAAAATAATGAAGGTTAGTCTCCTGTATAAAGCAAAGCCCTTCAGATACTCACCCTCTCCTGGGATTTCTCCAAAATAATGAAGGTAAGTCTCCTGTATAAATTTAAGACCTTCAGATAATCACCATCTCCTCTGTTTTCCTCCATAATGATGAATGTCCTGTTTTTTTCTCCAAAATGACATAGTTAAATCTATCTAAAGTTAAGACCTTCAGATAGTCACTATCTTTTGCTCTTATAAAATTCTGAAGGCAAATCTTTATAAAGTTGAGCCCTTCAGATACTCACCATCTCCTGGGTTTTGCTACAAAATAATGAAGGTTAGTCTCCTGTATAAAGCAAAGCCCTTCAGATACTCACCCTCTCCTGGGATTTCTCCAAAATAATGAAGGTAAGTCTCCTGTATAAATTTAAGACCTTCAGATAATCACCATCTCCTCTGTTTTCCTCCATAATGATGAATGTCCTGTTTTTTTCTCCAAAATGACATAGTTAAATCTATCTAAAGTTAAGACCTTCAGATAGTCACTATCTTTTGCTCTTATAAAATTCTGAAGGCAAATCTTTATAAAGTTGAGCCCTTCAGATACTCACCATCTCCTGGGTTTTGCTACAAAATAATGAAGGTTAGTCTCCTGTATAAAGTAAAGCCCTTCAGATACTCACCATTTCTGACTTCTATGTCCAAAATCATGAATCTCCTGTGTTTTCCTCCATAATGATTAATGTCCTGTTTTTTCTTCAAAATGACATAGTTAAATCAATCTAAAATTAAGACCTTCAGATATTCACTATCTTTTGCTCTTTCTATAAAATTCTGAAGGCAAATCTTTATAAAGTTGAGCCCTTCAGATACTCACCATCTCCTGGGTTTTGCTACAAAATAATGAAGGTTAGTCTCCTGTATAAAGCAAAGCCCTTCAGATACTCACCCTCTCCTGGGATTTCTCCAAAATAATGAAGGTAAGTCTCCTGTATAAATTTAAGACCTTCAGATAATCACCATCTCCTCTGTTTTCCTCCATAATGATGAATGTCCTGTTTTTTTCTCCAAAATGACATAGTTAAATCTATCTAAAGTTAAGACCTTCAGATAGTCACTATCTTTTGCTCTTATAAAATTCTGAAGGCAAATCTTTATAAAGTTGAGCCCTTCAGATACTCACCATCTCCTGGGTTTTGCTACAAAATAATGAAGGTTAGTCTCCTGTATAAAGTAAAGCCCTTCAGATACTCACCATTTCTGACTTCTATGTCCAAAATCATGAATCTCCTGTGTTTTCCTCCATAATGATTAATGTCCTGTTTTTTCTTCAAAATGACATAGTTAAATCAATCTAAAATTAAGACCTTCAGATATTCACTATCTTTTGCTCTTTCTATAAAATTCTGAAGGCAAATCTTTATAAAGTTGAGCCCTTCAGATACTCACCATCTCCTGGGTTTTGCTACAAAATAATGAAGGTTAGTCTCCTGTATAAAGCAAAGCGCTTCAGATACTCACCCTCTCCTGGGATTTCTCAAAAATAATGAAGGTAAGTCTCCTGTATAAATTTAAGACCTTCAGATAATCACCATCTCCTCTGTTTTCCTCCATAATGATGAATGTCCTGTTTTTTTCTCCAAAATGACATAGTTAAATCTATCTAAAGTTAAGACCTTCAGATAGTCACTATCTTTTGCTCTTATAAAATTCTGAAGGCAAATCTTTATAAAGTTGAGCCCTTCAGATACTCACCATCTCCTGGGTTTTGCTACAAAATAATGAAGGTTAGTCTCCTGTATAAAGTAAAGCCCTTCAGATACTCACCATTTCTGACTTCTATGTCCAAAATCATGAATCTCCTGTGTTTTCCTCCATAATGATTAATGTCCTGTTTTTTCTTCAAAATGACATAGTTAAATCAATCTAAAATTAAGACCTTCAGATATTCACTATCTTTTGCTCTTTCTATAAAATTCTGAAGGCAAATCTTTATAAAGTTGAGCCCTTCAGATACTCACCATCTCCTGGGTTTTGCTACAAAATAATGAAGGTTAGTCTCCTGTATAAAGCAAAGCGCTTCAGATACTCACCCTCTCCTGGGATTTCTCAAAAATAATGAAGGTAAGTCTCCTGTATAAATTTAAGACCTTCAGATAATCACCATCTCCTCTGTTTTCCTCCATAATGATGAATGTCCTGTTTTTTTCTCCAAAATGACATAATTAAATCTATCTAAAGTTAAGACCTTCAGATAGTCACTATCTTTTGCTCTTATAAAATTCTGAAGGCAAATCTTTATAAAGTTGAGCCCTTCAGATACTCACCATCTCCTGGGTTTTGCTACAAAATAATGAAGGTTAGTCTCCTGTATAAAGCAAAGCCCTTCAGATACTCACCCTCTCCTGGGATTTCTCCAAAATAATGAAGGTAAGTCTCCTGTATAAATTTAAGACCTTCAGATAATCACCATCTCCTCTGTTTTCCTCCATAATGATGAATGTCCTGTTTTTTTCTCCAAAATGACATAGTTAAATCTATCTAAAGTTAAGACCTTCAGATAGTCACTATCTTTTGCTCTTATAAAATTCTGAAGGCAAATCTTTATAAAGTTGAGCCCTTCAGATACTCACCATCTCCTGGGTTTTGCTACAAAATAATGAAGGTTAGTCTCCTGTATAAAGTAAAGCCCTTCAGATACTCACCATTTCTGACTTCTATGTCCAAAATCATGAATCTCCTGTGTTTTCCTCCATAATGATTAATGTCCTGTTTTTTCTTCAAAATGACATAGTTAAATCAATCTAAAATTAAGACCTTCAGATATTCACTATCTTTTGCTCTTTCTATAAAATTCTGAAGGCAAATCTTTATAAAGTTGAGCCCTTCAGATACTCACCATCTCCTGGGTTTTGCTACAAAATAATGAAGGTTAGTCTCCTGTATAAAGCAAAGCGCTTCAGATACTCACCCTCTCCTGGGATTTCTCCAAAATAATGAAGGTAAGTCTCCTGTATAAATTTAAGACCTTCAGATAATCACCATCTCCTCTGTTTTCCTCCATAATGATGAATGTCCTGTTTTTTTCTCCAAAATGACATAGTTAAATCTATCTAAAGTTAAGACCTTCAGATAGTCACTATCTTTTGCTCTTATAAAATTCTGAAGGCAAATCTTTATAAAGTTGAGCCCTTCAGATACTCACCATCTCCTGGGTTTTGCTACAAAATAATGAAGGTTAGTCTCCTGTATAAAGCAAAGCCCTTCAGATACTCACCCTCTCCTGGGATTTCTCCAAAATAATGAAGGTAAGTCTCCTGTATAAATTTAAGACCTTCAGATAATCACCATCTCCTCTGTTTTCCTCCATAATGATGAATGTCCTGTTTTTTTCTCCAAAATGACATAGTTAAATCTATCTAAAGTTAAGACCTTCAGATAGTCACTATCTTTTGCTCTTATAAAATTCTGAAGGCAAATCTTTATAAAGTTGAGCCCTTCAGATACTCACCATCTCCTGGGTTTTGCTACAAAATAATGAAGGTTAGTCTCCTGTATAAAGTAAAGCCCTTCAGATACTCACCATTTCTGACTTCTATGTCCAAAATCATGAATCTCCTGTGTTTTCCTCCATAATGATTAATGTCCTGTTTTTTCTTCAAAATGACATAGTTAAATCAATCTAAAATTAAGACCTTCAGATATTCACTATCTTTTGCTCTTTCTATAAAATTCTGAAGGCAAATCTTTATAAAGTTGAGCCCTTCAGATACTCACCATCTCCTGGGTTTTGCTACAAAATAATGAAGGTTAGTCTCCTGTATAAAGCAAAGCGCTTCAGATACTCACCCTCTCCTGGGATTTCTCAAAAATAATGAAGGTAAGTCTCCTGTATAAATTTAAGACCTTCAGATAATCACCATCTCCTCTGTTTTCCTCCATAATGATGAATGTCCTGTTTTTTTCTCCAAAATGACATAGTTAAATCTATCTAAAGTTAAGACCTTCAGATAGTCACTATCTTTTGCTCTTATATAATTCTGAAGGCAAATCTTTATAAAGTTGAGCCCTTCAGATACTCACCATCTCCTGGGTTTTGCTACAAAATAATGAAGGTTAGTCTCCTGTATAAAGTAAAGCCCTTCAGATACTCACCCTCTCCTGGGATTTCTCCAAAATAATGAAGGTAAGTCTCCTGTATAAATTTAAGACCTTCAGATAATCACCATCTCCTCTGTTTTCCTCCATAATGATGAATGTCCTGTTTTTTTCTTCAAAATGACATAGTTAAATCAATCTAAAATTAAGACCTTCAGATATTCACTATCTTTTGCTCTTTCTATAAAATTCTGAAGGCAAATCTTTATAAAGTTGAGCCCTTCAGATACTCACCATCTCCTGGGTTTTGCTACAAAATAATGAAGGTTAGTCTCCTGTATAAAGTAAAGCCCTTCAGATACTCACCATTTCTGACTTCTATGTCCAAAATCATGAATCTCCTGTGTTTTCCTCCATAATGATTAATGTCCTGTTTTTTCTTCAAAATGACATAGTTAAATCAATCTAAAATTAAGACCTTCAGATATTCACTATCTTTTGCTCTTTCTATAAAATTCTGAAGGCAAATCTTTATAAAGTTGAGCCCTTCAGATACTCACCATCTCCTGGGTTTTGCTACAAAATAATGAAGGTTAGTCTCCTGTATAAAGCAAAGCCCTTCAGATACTCACCCTCTCCTGGGATTTCTCCAAAATAATGAAGGTAAGTCTCCTGTATAAATTTAAGACCTTCAGATAATCACCATCTCCTCTGTTTTCCTCCATAATGATGAATGTCCTGTTTTTTTCTCCAAAATGACATAGTTAAATCTATCTAAAGTTAAGACCTTCAGATAGTCACTATCTTTTGCTCTTATAAAATTCTGAAGGCAAATCTTTATAAAGTTGAGCCCTTCAGATACTCACCATCTCCTGGGTTTTGCTACAAAATAATGAAGGTTAGTCTCCTGTATAAAGTAAAGCCCTTCAGATACTCACCATTTCTGACTTCTATGTCCAAAATCATGAATCTCCTGTGTTTTCCTCCATAATGATTAATGTCCTGTTTTTTCTTCAAAATGACATAGTTAAATCAATCTAAAATTAAGACCTTCAGATATTCACTATCTTTTGCTCTTTCTATAAAATTCTGAAGGCAAATCTTTATAAAGTTGAGCCCTTCAGATACTCACCATCTCCTGGGTTTTGCTACAAAATAATGAAGGTTAGTCTCCTGTATAAAGCAAAGCGCTTCAGATACTCACCCTCTCCTGGGATTTCTCCAAAATAATGAAGGTAAGTCTCCTGTATAAATTTAAGACCTTCAGATAATCACCATCTCCTCTGTTTTCCTCCATAATGATGAATGTCCTGTTTTTTTCTCCAAAATGACATAGTTAAATCTATCTAAAGTGAAGACCTTCAGATAGTCACTATCTTTTGCTCTTATAAAATTCTGAAGGCAAATCTTTATAAAGTTGAGCCCTTCAGATACTCACCATCTCCTGGGTTTTGCTACAAAATAATGAAGGTTAGTCTCCTGTATAAAGTAAAGCCCTTCAGATACTCACCATTTCTGACTTCTATGTCCAAAATCATGAATCTCCTGTGTTTTCCTCCATAATGATTAATGTCCTGTTTTTTCTTCAAAATGACATAGTTAAATCAATCTAAAATTAAGACCTTCAGATATTCACTATCTTTTGCTCTTTCTATAAAATTCTGAAGGCAAATCTTTATAAAGTTGAGCCCTTCAGATACTCACCATCTCCTGGGTTTTGCTACAAAATAATGAAGGTTAGTCTCCTGTATAAAGCAAAGCGCTTCAGATACTCACCCTCTCCTGGGATTTCTCAAAAATAATGAAGGTAAGTCTCCTGTATAAATTTAAGACCTTCAGATAATCACCATCTCCTCTGTTTTCCTCCATAATGATGAATGTCCTGTTTTTTTCTCCAAAATGACATAATTAAATCTATCTAAAGTTAAGACCTTCAGATAGTCACTATCTTTTGCTCTTATAAAATTCTGAAGGCAAATCTTTATAAAGTTGAGCCCTTCAGATACTCACCATCTCCTGGGTTTTGCTACAAAATAATGAAGGTTAGTCTCCTGTATAAAGCAAAGCCCTTCAGATACTCACCCTCTCCTGGGATTTCTCCAAAATAATGAAGGTAAGTCTCCTGTATAAATTTAAGACCTTCAGATAATCACCATCTCCTCTGTTTTCCTCCATAATGATGAATGTCCTGTTTTTTTCTCCAAAATGACATAGTTAAATCTATCTAAAGTTAAGACCTTCAGATAGTCACTATCTTTTGCTCTTATAAAATTCTGAAGGCAAATCTTTATAAAGTTGAGCCCTTCAGATACTCACCATCTCCTGGGTTTTGCTACAAAATAATGAAGGTTAGTCTCCTGTATAAAGTAAAGCCCTTCAGATACTCACCATTTCTGACTTCTATGTCCAAAATCATGAATCTCCTGTGTTTTCCTCCATAATGATTAATGTCCTGTTTTTTCTTCAAAATGACATAGTTAAATCAATCTAAAATTAAGACCTTCAGATATTCACTATCTTTTGCTCTTTCTATAAAATTCTGAAGGCAAATCTTTATAAAGTTGAGCCCTTCAGATACTCACCATCTCCTGGGTTTTGCTACAAAATAATGAAGGTTAGTCTCCTGTATAAAGCAAAGCGCTTCAGATACTCACCCTCTCCTGGGATTTCTCCAAAATAATGAAGGTAAGTCTCCTGTATAAATTTAAGACCTTCAGATAATCACCATCTCCTCTGTTTTCCTCCATAATGATGAATGTCCTGTTTTTTTCTCCAAAATGACATAGTTAAATCTATCTAAAGTTAAGACCTTCAGATAGTCACTATCTTTTGCTCTTATAAAATTCTGAAGGCAAATCTTTATAAAGTTGAGCCCTTCAGATACTCACCATCTCCTGGGTTTTGCTACAAAATAATGAAGGTTAGTCTCCTGTATAAAGTAAAGCCCTTCAGATACTCACCATTTCTGACTTCTATGTCCAAAATCATGAATCTCCTGTGTTTTCCTCCATAATGATTAATGTCCTGTTTTTTCTTCAAAATGACATAGTTAAATCAATCTAAAATTAAGACCTTCAGATATTCACTATCTTTTGCTCTTTCTATAAAATTCTGAAGGCAAATCTTTATAAAGTTGAGCCCTTCAGATACTCACCATCTCCTGGGTTTTGCTACAAAATAATGAAGGTTAGTCTCCTGTATAAAGCAAAGCGCTTCAGATACTCACCCTCTCCTGGGATTTCTCAAAAATAATGAAGGTAAGTCTCCTGTATAAATTTAAGACCTTCAGATAATCACCATCTCCTCTGTTTTCCTCCATAATGATGAATGTCCTGTTTTTTTCTCCAAAATGACATAGTTAAATCTATCTAAAGTTAAGACCTTCAGATAGTCACTATCTTTTGCTCTTATAAAATTCTGAAGGCAAATCTTTATAAAGTTGAGCCCTTCAGATACTCACCATCTCCTGGGTTTTGCTACAAAATAATGAAGGTTAGTCTCCTGTATAAAGTAAAGCCCTTCAGATACTCACCATTTCTGACTTCTATGTCCAAAATCATGAATCTCCTGTGTTTTCCTCCATAATGATTAATGTCCTGTTTTTTCTTCAAAATGACATAGTTAAATCAATCTAAAATTAAGACCTTCAGATATTCACTATCTTTTGCTCTTTCTATAAAATTCTGAAGGCAAATCTTTATAAAGTTGAGCCCTTCAGATACTCACCATCTCCTGGGTTTTGCTACAAAATAATGAAGGTTAGTCTCCTGTATAAAGCAAAGCGCTTCAGATACTCACCCTCTCCTGGGATTTTTCAAAAATAATGAAGGTAAGTCTCCTGTATAAATTTAAGACCTTCAGATAATCACCATCTCCTCTGTTTTCCTCCATAATGATGAATGTCCTGTTTTTTTCTCCAAAATGACATAATTAAATCTATCTAAAGTTAAGACCTTCAGATAGTCACTATCTTTTGCTCTTATAAAATTCTGAAGGCAAATCTTTATAAAGTTGAGCCCTTCAGATACTCACCATCTCCTGGGTTTTGCTACAAAATAATGAAGGTTAGTCTCCTGTATAAAGCAAAGCCCTTCAGATACTCACCCTCTCCTGGGATTTCTCCAAAATAATGAAGGTAAGTCTCCTGTATAAATTTAAGACCTTCAGATAATCACCATCTCCTCTGTTTTCCTCCATAATGATGAATGTCCTGTTTTTTTCTCCAAAATGACATAGTTAAATCTATCTAAAGTTAAGACCTTCAGATAGTCACTATCTTTTGCTCTTATAAAATTCTGAAGGCAAATCTTTATAAAGTTGAGCCCTTCAGATACTCACCATCTCCTGGGTTTTGCTACAAAATAATGAAGGTTAGTCTCCTGTATAAAGTAAAGCCCTTCAGATACTCACCATTTCTGACTTCTATGTCCAAAATCATGAATCTCCTGTGTTTTCCTCCATAATGATTAATGTCCTGTTTTTTCTTCAAAATGACATAGTTAAATCAATCTAAAATTAAGACCTTCAGATATTCACTATCTTTTGCTCTTTCTATAAAATTCTGAAGGCAAATCTTTATAAAGTTGAGCCCTTCAGATACTCACCATCTCCTGGGTTTTGCTACAAAATAATGAAGGTTAGTCTCCTGTATAAAGCAAAGCGCTTCAGATACTCACCCTCTCCTGGGATTTCTCCAAAATAATGAAGGTAAGTCTCCTGTATAAATTTAAGACCTTCAGATAATCACCATCTCCTCTGTTTTCCTCCATAATGATGAATGTCCTGTTTTTTTCTCCAAAATGACATAGTTAAATCTATCTAAAGTTAAGACCTTCAGATAGTCACTATCTTTTGCTCTTATAAAATTCTGAAGGCAAATCTTTATAAAGTTGAGCCCTTCAGATACTCACCATCTCCTGGGTTTTGCTACAAAATAATGAAGGTTAGTCTCCTGTATAAAGTAAAGCCCTTCAGATACTCACCATTTCTGACTTCTATGTCCAAAATCATGAATCTCCTGTGTTTTCCTCCATAATGATTAATGTCCTGTTTTTTCTTCAAAATGACATAGTTAAATCAATCTAAAATTAAGACCTTCAGATATTCACTATCTTTTGCTCTTTCTATAAAATTCTGAAGGCAAATCTTTATAAAGTTGAGCCCTTCAGATACTCACCATCTCCTGGGTTTTGCTACAAAATAATGAAGGTTAGTCTCCTGTATAAAGCAAAGCGCTTCAGATACTCACCCTCTCATGAGATTTCTCAAAAATAATGAAGGTAAGTCTCCTGTATAAATTTAAGACCTTCAGATAATCACCATCTCCTCTGTTTTCCTCCATAATGATGAATGTCCTGTTTTTTTCTCCAAAATGACATAGTTAAATCTATCTAAAGTTAAGACCTTCAGATAGTCACCATCTCCTGGGTTTTGCTACAAAATAATGAAGGTTAGTCTCCTGTATAAAGTAAAGCCCTTCAGATACTCACCCTCTCCTGGGATTTCTCCAAAATAATGAAGGTAAGTCTCCTGTATAAATTTAAGACCTTCAGATAATCACCATATCCTCTGTTTTCCTCCATAATGATGAATGTCCTGTTTTTTTCTTCAAAATGACATAGTTAAATCAATCTAAAATTAAGACCTTCAGATATTCACTATCTTTTGCTCTTTCTATAAAATTCTGAAGGCAAATCTTTATAAAGTTGAGCCCTTCAGATACTCACCATCTCCTGGGTTTTGCTACAAAATAATGAAGGTTAGTCTCCTGTATAAAGCAAAGCGCTTCAGATACTCACCCTCTCCTGGGATTTCTCCAAAATAATGAAGGTAAGTCTCCTGTATAAATTTAAGACCTTCAGATAATCACCATCTCCTCTGTTTTCCTCCATAATGATGAATGTCCTGTTTTTTTCTCCAAAATGACATAGTTAAATCTATCTAAAGTTAAGACCTTCAGATAGTCACTATCTTTTGCTCTTATAAAATTCTGAAGGCAAATCTTTATAAAGTTGAGCCCTTCAGATACTCACCATCTCCTGGGTTTTGCTACAAAATAATGAAGGTTAGTCTCCTGTATAAAGTAAAGCCCTTCAGATACTCACCATTTCTGACTTCTATGTCCAAAATCATGAATCTCCTGTGTTTTCCTCCATAATGATTAATGTCCTGTTTTTTCTTCAAAATGACATAGTTAAATCAATCTAAAATTAAGACCTTCAGATATTCACTATCTTTTGCTCTTTCTATTAAATTCTGAAGGCAAATCTTTATAAAGTTGAGCCCTTCAGATACTCACCATCTCCTGGGTTTTGCTACAAAATAATGAAGGTTAGTCTCCTGTATAAAGCAAAGCCCTTCAGATACTCACCCTCTCCTGGGATTTCTCCAAAATAATTAAGGTAAGTCTCCTGTATAAATTTAAGACCTTCAGATAATCACCATCTCCTCTGTTTTCCTCCATAATGATGAATGTCCTGTTTTTTTCTCCAAAATGACATAGTTAAATCTATCTAAAGTTAAGACCTTCAGATAGTCACTATCTTTTGCTCTTATAAAATTCTGAAGGCAAATCTTTATAAAGTTGAGCCCTTCAGATACTCACCATCTCCTGGGTTTTGCTACAAAATAATGAAGGTTAGTCTCCTGTATAAAGCAAAGCCCTTCAGATACTCACCCTCTCCTGGGATTTCTCCAAAATAATGAAGGTAAGTCTCCTGTATAAATTTAAGACCTTCAGATAATCACCATCTCCTCTGTTTTCCTCCATAATGATGAATGTCCTGTTTTTTTCTCCAAAATGACATAGTTAAATCTATCTAAAGTTAAGACCTTCAGATAGTCACTATCTTTTGCTCTTATAAAATTCTGAAGGCAAATCTTTATAAAGTTGAACCCTTCAGATACTCACCATCTCCTGGGTTTTGCTACAAAATAATGAAGGTTAGTCTCCTGTATAAAGTAAAGCCCTTCAGATACTCACCATTTCTGACTTCTATGTCCAAAATCATGAATCTCCTGTGTTTTCCTCCATAATGATTAATGTCCTGTTTTTTCTTCAAAATGACATAGTTAAATCAATCTAAAATTAAGACCTTCAGATATTCACTATCTTTTGCTCTTTCTATAAAATTCTGAAGGCAAATCTTTATAAAGTTGAGCCCTTCAGATACTCACCATCTCCTGGGTTTTGCTACAAAATAATGAAGGTTAGTCTCCTGTATAAAGCAAAGCGCTTCAGATACTCACCCTCTCCTGGGATTTCTCCAAAATAATGAAGGTAAGTCTCCTGTATAAATTTAAGACCTTCAGATAATCACCATCTCCTCTGTTTTCCTCCATAATGATGAATGTCCTGTTTTTTTCTCCAAAATGACATAGTTAAATCTATCTAAAGTTAAGACCTTCAGATAGTCACTATCTTTTGCTCTTATAAAATTCTGAAGGCAAATCTTTATAAAGTTGAGCCCTTCAGATACTCACCATCTCCTGGGTTTTGCTACAAAATAATGAAGGTTAGTCTCCTGTATAAAGCAAAGCCCTTCAGATACTCACCCTCTCCTGGGATTTCTCCAAAATAATGAAGGTAAGTCTCCTGTATAAATTTAAGACCTTCAGATAATCACCATCTCCTCTGTTTTCCTCCATAATGATGAATGTCCTGTTTTTTTCTCCAAAATGACATAGTTAAATCTATCTAAAGTTAAGACCTTCAGATAGTCACTATCTTTTGCTCTTATAAAATTCTGAAGGCAAATCTTTATAAAGTTGAGCCCTTCAGATACTCACCATCTCCTGGGTTTTGCTACAAAATAATGAAGGTTAGTCTCCTGTATAAAGTAAAGCCCTTCAGATACTCACCATTTCTGACTTCTATGTCCAAAATCATGAATCTCCTGTGTTTTCCTCCATAATGATTAATGTCCTGTTTTTTCTTCAAAATGACATAGTTAAATCAATCTAAAATTAAGACCTTCAGATATTCACTATCTTTTGCTCTTTCTATAAAATTCTGAAGGCAAATCTTTATAAAGTTGAGCCCTTCAGATACTCACCATCTCCTGGGTTTTGCTACAAAATAATGAAGGTTAGTCTCCTGTATAAAGCAAAGCGCTTCAGATACTCACCCTCTCCTGGGATTTCTCAAAAATAATGAAGGTAAGTCTCCTGTATAAATTTAAGACCTTCAGATAATCACCATCTCCTCTGTTTTCCTCCATAATGATGAATGTCCTGTTTTTTTCTCCAAAATGACATAGTTAAATCTATCTAAAGTTAAGACCTTCAGATAGTCACTATCTTTTGCTCTTATATAATTCTGAAGGCAAATCTTTATAAAGTTGAGCCCTTCAGATACTCACCATCTCCTGGGTTTTGCTACAAAATAATGAAGGTTAGTCTCCTGTATAAAGTAAAGCCCTTCAGATACTCACCCTCTCCTGGGATTTCTCCAAAATAATGAAGGTAAGTCTCCTGTATAAATTTAAGACCTTCAGATAATCACCATCTCCTCTGTTTTCCTCCATAATGATGAATGTCCTGTTTTTTTCTCCAAAATGACATAGTTAAATCTATCTAAAGTTAAGACCTTCAGATAGTCACTATCTTTTGCTCTTATAAAATTCTGAAGGCAAATCTTTATAAAGTTGAGCCCTTCAGATACTCACCATCTCCTGGGTTTTGCTACAAAATAATGAAGGTTAGTCTCCTGTATAAAGTAAAGCCCTTCAGATACTCACCCTCTCCTGGGATTTCTCCAAAATAATGAAGGTAAGTCTCCTGTATAAATTTAAGACCTTCAGATAATCACCATCTCCTCTGTTTTCCTCCATAATGATGAATGTCCTGTTTTTTTCTTCAAAATGACATAGTTAAATCAATCTAAAATTAAGACCTTCAGATATTCACTATCTTTTGCTCTTTCTATAAAATTCTGAAGGCAAATCTTTATAAAGTTGAGCCCTTCAGATACTCACCATCTCCTGGGTTTTGCTACAAAATAATGAAGGTTAGTCTCCTGTATAAAGTAAAGCCCTTCAGATACTCACCATTTCTGACTTCTATGTCCAAAATCATGAATCTCCTGTGTTTTCCTCCATAATGATTAATGTCCTGTTTTTTCTTCAAAATGACATAGTTAAATCAATCTAAAATTAAGACCTTCAGATATTCACTATCTTTTGCTCTTTCTATAAAATTCTGAAGGCAAATCTTTATAAAGTTGAGCCCTTCAGATACTCACCATCTCCTGGGTTTTGCTACAAAATAATGAAGGTTAGTCTCCTGTATAAAGCAAAGCCCTTCAGATACTCACCCTCTCCTGGGATTTCTCCAAAATAATGAAGGTAAGTCTCCTGTATAAATTTAAGACCTTCAGATAATCACCATCTCCTCTGTTTTCCTCCATAATGATGAATGTCCTGTTTTTTTCTCCAAAATGACATAGTTAAATCTATCTAAAGTTAAGACCTTCAGATAGTCACTATCTTTTGCTCTTATAAAATTCTGAAGGCAAATCTTTATAAAGTTGAGCCCTTCAGATACTCACCATCTCCTGGGTTTTGCTACAAAATAATGAAGGTTAGTCTCCTGTATAAAGTAAAGCCCTTCAGATACTCACCATTTCTGACTTCTATGTCCAAAATCATGAATCTCCTGTGTTTTCCTCCATAATGATTAATGTCCTGTTTTTTCTTCAAAATGACATAGTTAAATCAATCTAAAATTAAGACCTTCAGATATTCACTATCTTTTGCTCTTTCTATAAAATTCTGAAGGCAAATCTTTATAAAGTTGAGCCCTTCAGATACTCACCATCTCCTGGGTTTTGCTACAAAATAATGAAGGTTAGTCTCCTGTATAAAGCAAAGCGCTTCAGATACTCACCCTCTCCTGGGATTTCTCAAAAATAATGAAGGTAAGTCTCCTGTATAAATTTAAGACCTTCAGATAATCACCATCTCCTCTGTTTTCCTCCATAATGATGAATGTCCTGTTTTTTTCTCCAAAATGACATAGTTAAATCTATCTAAAGTTAAGACCTTCAGATAGTCACTATCTTTTGCTCTTATAAAATTCTGAAGGCAAATCTTTATAAAGTTGAGCCCTTCAGATACTCACCATCTCCTGGGTTTTGCTACAAAATAATGAAGGTTAGTCTCCTGTATAAAGTAAAGCCCTTCAGATACTCACCATTTCTGACTTCTATGTCCAAAATCATGAATCTCCTGTGTTTTCCTCCATAATGATTAATGTCCTGTTTTTTCTTCAAAATGACATAGTTAAATCAATCTAAAATTAAGACCTTCAGATATTCACTATCTTTTGCTCTTTCTATAAAATTCTGAAGGCAAATCTTTATAAAGTTGAGCCCTTCAGATACTCACCATCTCCTGGGTTTTGCTACAAAATAATGAAGGTTAGTCTCCTGTATAAAGCAAAGCGCTTCAGATACTCACCCTCTCCTGGGATTTCTCAAAAATAATGAAGGTAAGTCTCCTGTATAAATTTAAGACCTTCAGATAATCACCATCTCCTCTGTTTTCCTCCATAATGATGAATGTCCTGTTTTTTTCTCCAAAATGACATAATTAAATCTATCTAAAGTTAAGACCTTCAGATAGTCACTATCTTTTGCTCTTATAAAATTCTGAAGGCAAATCTTTATAAAGTTGAGCCCTTCAGATACTCACCATCTCCTGGGTTTTGCTACAAAATAATGAAGGTTAGTCTCCTGTATAAAGCAAAGCCCTTCAGATACTCACCCTCTCCTGGGATTTCTCCAAAATAATGAAGGTAAGTCTCCTGTATAAATTTAAGACCTTCAGATAATCACCATCTCCTCTGTTTTCCTCCATAATGATGAATGTCCTGTTTTTTTCTCCAAAATGACATAGTTAAATCTATCTAAAGTTAAGACCTTCAGATAGTCACTATCTTTTGCTCTTATAAAATTCTGAAGGCAAATCTTTATAAAGTTGAGCCCTTCAGATACTCACCATCTCCTGGGTTTTGCTACAAAATAATGAAGGTTAGTCTCCTGTATAAAGTAAAGCCCTTCAGATACTCACCATTTCTGACTTCTATGTCCAAAATCATGAATCTCCTGTGTTTTCCTCCATAATGATTAATGTCCTGTTTTTTCTTCAAAATGACATAGTTAAATCAATCTAAAATTAAGACCTTCAGATATTCACTATCTTTTGCTCTTTCTATAAAATTCTGAAGGCAAATCTTTATAAAGTTGAGCCCTTCAGATACTCACCATCTCCTGGGTTTTGCTACAAAATAATGAAGGTTAGTCTCCTGTATAAAGCAAAGCGCTTCAGATACTCACCCTCTCCTGGGATTTCTCCAAAATAATGAAGGTAAGTCTCCTGTATAAATTTAAGACCTTCAGATAATCACCATCTCCTCTGTTTTCCTCCATAATGATGAATGTCCTGTTTTTTTCTCCAAAATGACATAGTTAAATCTATCTAAAGTTAAGACCTTCAGATAGTCACTATCTTTTGCTCTTATAAAATTCTGAAGGCAAATCTTTATAAAGTTGAGCCCTTCAGATACTCACCATCTCCTGGGTTTTGCTACAAAATAATGAAGGTTAGTCTCCTGTATAAAGTAAAGCCCTTCAGATACTCACCATTTCTGACTTCTATGTCCAAAATCATGAATCTCCTGTGTTTTCCTCCATAATGATTAATGTCCTGTTTTTTCTTCAAAATGACATAGTTAAATCAATCTAAAATTAAGACCTTCAGATATTCACTATCTTTTGCTCTTTCTATAAAATTCTGAAGGCAAATCTTTATAAAGTTGAGCCCTTCAGATACTCACCATCTCCTGGGTTTTGCTACAAAATAATGAAGGTTAGTCTCCTGTATAAAGCAAAGCGCTTCAGATACTCACCCTCTCCTGGGATTTCTCAAAAATAATGAAGGTAAGTCTCCTGTATAAATTTAAGACCTTCAGATAATCACCATCTCCTCTGTTTTCCTCCATAATGATGAATGTCCTGTTTTTTTCTCCAAAATGACATAGTTAAATCTATCTAAAGTTAAGACCTTCAGATAGTCACTATCTTTTGCTCTTATAAAATTCTGAAGGCAAATCTTTATAAAGTTGAGCCCTTCAGATACTCACCATCTCCTGGGTTTTGCTACAAAATAATGAAGGTTAGTCTCCTGTATAAAGTAAAGCCCTTCAGATACTCACCATTTCTGACTTCTATGTCCAAAATCATGAATCTCCTGTGTTTTCCTCCATAATGATTAATGTCCTGTTTTTTCTTCAAAATGACATAGTTAAATCAATCTAAAATTAAGACCTTCAGATATTCACTATCTTTTGCTCTTTCTATAAAATTCTGAAGGCAAATCTTTATAAAGTTGAGCCCTTCAGATACTCACCATCTCCTGGGTTTTGCTACAAAATAATGAAGGTTAGTCTCCTGTATAAAGCAAAGCGCTTCAGATACTCACCCTCTCCTGGGATTTCTCAAAAATAATGAAGGTAAGTCTCCTGTATAAATTTAAGACCTTCAGATAATCACCATCTCCTCTGTTTTCCTCCATAATGATGAATGTCCTGTTTTTTTCTCCAAAATGACATAATTAAATCTATCTAAAGTTAAGACCTTCAGATAGTCACTATCTTTTGCTCTTATAAAATTCTGAAGGCAAATCTTTATAAAGTTGAGCCCTTCAGATACTCACCATCTCCTGGGTTTTGCTACAAAATAATGAAGGTTAGTCTCCTGTATAAAGCAAAGCGCTTCAGATACTCACCCTCTCCTGGGATTTCTCAAAAATAATGAAGGTAAGTCTCCTGTATAAATTTAAGACCTTCAGATAATCACCATCTCCTCTGTTTTCCTCCATAATGATGAATGTCCTGTTTTTTTCTCCAAAATGACATAGTTAAATCTATCTAAAGTTAAGACCTTCAGATAGTCACTATCTTTTGCTCTTATATAATTCTGAAGGCAAATCTTTATAAAGTTGAGCCCTTCAGATACTCACCATCTCCTGGGTTTTGCTACAAAATAATGAAGGTTAGTCTCCTGTATAAAGTAAAGCCCTTCAGATACTCACCCTCTCCTGGGATTTCTCCAAAATAATGAAGGTAAGTCTCCTGTATAAATTTAAGACCTTCAGATAATCACCATCTCCTCTGTTTTCCTCCATAATGATGAATGTCCTGTTTTTTTCTCCAAAATGACATAGTTAAATCTATCTAAAGTTAAGACCTTCAGATAGTCACTATCTTTTGCTCTTATAAAATTCTGAAGGCAAATCTTTATAAAGTTGAGCCCTTCAGATACTCACCATCTCCTGGGTTTTGCTACAAAATAATGAAGGTTAGTCTCCTGTATAAAGTAAAGCCCTTCAGATACTCACCCTCTCCTGGGATTTCTCCAAAATAATGAAGGTAAGTCTCCTGTATAAATTTAAGACCTTCAGATAATCACCATCTCCTCTGTTTTCCTCCATAATGATGAATGTCCTGTTTTTTTCTTCAAAATGACATAGTTAAATCAATCTAAAATTAAGACCTTCAGATATTCACTATCTTTTGCTCTTTCTATAAAATTCTGAAGGCAAATCTTTATAAAGTTGAGCCCTTCAGATACTCACCATCTCCTGGGTTTTGCTACAAAATAATGAAGGTTAGTCTCCTGTATAAAGTAAAGCCCTTCAGATACTCACCATTTCTGACTTCTATGTCCAAAATCATGAATCTCCTGTGTTTTCCTCCATAATGATTAATGTCCTGTTTTTTCTTCAAAATGACATAGTTAAATCAATCTAAAATTAAGACCTTCAGATATTCACTATCTTTTGCTCTTTCTATAAAATTCTGAAGGCAAATCTTTATAAAGTTGAGCCCTTCAGATACTCACCATCTCCTGGGTTTTGCTACAAAATAATGAAGGTTAGTCTCCTGTATAAAGCAAAGCCCTTCAGATACTCACCCTCTCCTGGGATTTCTCCAAAATAATGAAGGTAAGTCTCCTGTATAAATTTAAGACCTTCAGATAATCACCATCTCCTCTGTTTTCCTCCATAATGATGAATGTCCTGTTTTTTTCTCCAAAATGACATAGTTAAATCTATCTAAAGTTAAGACCTTCAGATAGTCACTATCTTTTGCTCTTATAAAATTCTGAAGGCAAATCTTTATAAAGTTGAGCCCTTCAGATACTCACCATCTCCTGGGTTTTGCTACAAAATAATGAAGGTTAGTCTCCTGTATAAAGTAAAGCCCTTCAGATACTCACCATTTCTGACTTCTATGTCCAAAATCATGAATCTCCTGTGTTTTCCTCCATAATGATTAATGTCCTGTTTTTTCTTCAAAATGACATAGTTAAATCAATCTAAAATTAAGACCTTCAGATATTCACTATCTTTTGCTCTTTCTATAAAATTCTGAAGGCAAATCTTTATAAAGTTGAGCCCTTCAGATACTCACCATCTCCTGGGTTTTGCTACAAAATAATGAAGGTTAGTCTCCTGTATAAAGCAAAGCGCTTCAGATACTCACCCTCTCCTGGGATTTCTCAAAAATAATGAAGGTAAGTCTCCTGTATAAATTTAAGACCTTCAGATAATCACCATCTCCTCTGTTTTCCTCCATAATGATGAATGTCCTGTTTTTTTCTCCAAAATGACATAGTTAAATCTATCTAAAGTTAAGACCTTCAGATAGTCACTATCTTTTGCTCTTATAAAATTCTGAAGGCAAATCTTTATAAAGTTGAGCCCTTCAGATACTCACCATCTCCTGGGTTTTGCTACAAAATAATGAAGGTTAGTCTCCTGTATAAAGTAAAGCCCTTCAGATACTCACCATTTCTGACTTCTATGTCCAAAATCATGAATCTCCTGTGTTTTCCTCCATAATGATTAATGTCCTGTTTTTTCTTCAAAATGACATAGTTAAATCAATCTAAAATTAAGACCTTCAGATATTCACTATCTTTTGCTCTTTCTATAAAATTCTGAAGGCAAATCTTTATAAAGTTGAGCCCTTCAGATACTCACCATCTCCTGGGTTTTGCTACAAAATAATGAAGGTTAGTCTCCTGTATAAAGCAAAGCGCTTCAGATACTCACCCTCTCCTGGGATTTCTCAAAAATAATGAAGGTAAGTCTCCTGTATAAATTTAAGACCTTCAGATAATCACCATCTCCTCTGTTTTCCTCCATAATGATGAATGTCCTGTTTTTTTCTCCAAAATGACATAATTAAATCTATCTAAAGTTAAGACCTTCAGATAGTCACTATCTTTTGCTCTTATAAAATTCTGAAGGCAAATCTTTATAAAGTTGAGCCCTTCAGATACTCACCATCTCCTGGGTTTTGCTACAAAATAATGAAGGTTAGTCTCCTGTATAAAGCAAAGCCCTTCAGATACTCACCCTCTCCTGGGATTTCTCCAAAATAATGAAGGTAAGTCTCCTGTATAAATTTAAGACCTTCAGATAATCACCATCTCCTCTGTTTTCCTCCATAATGATGAATGTCCTGTTTTTTTCTCCAAAATGACATAGTTAAATCTATCTAAAGTTAAGACCTTCAGATAGTCACTATCTTTTGCTCTTATAAAATTCTGAAGGCAAATCTTTATAAAGTTGAGCCCTTCAGATACTCACCATCTCCTGGGTTTTGCTACAAAATAATGAAGGTTAGTCTCCTGTATAAAGTAAAGCCCTTCAGATACTCACCATTTCTGACTTCTATGTCCAAAATCATGAATCTCCTGTGTTTTCCTCCATAATGATTAATGTCCTGTTTTTTCTTCAAAATGACATAGTTAAATCAATCTAAAATTAAGACCTTCAGATATTCACTATCTTTTGCTCTTTCTATAAAATTCTGAAGGCAAATCTTTATAAAGTTGAGCCCTTCAGATACTCACCATCTCCTGGGTTTTGCTACAAAATAATGAAGGTTAGTCTCCTGTATAAAGCAAAGCGCTTCAGATACTCACCCTCTCCTGGGATTTCTCCAAAATAATGAAGGTAAGTCTCCTGTATAAATTTAAGACCTTCAGATAATCACCATCTCCTCTGTTTTCCTCCATAATGATGAATGTCCTGTTTTTTTCTCCAAAATGACATAGTTAAATCTATCTAAAGTTAAGACCTTCAGATAGTCACTATCTTTTGCTCTTATAAAATTCTGAAGGCAAATCTTTATAAAGTTGAGCCCTTCAGATACTCACCATCTCCTGGGTTTTGCTACAAAATAATGAAGGTTAGTCTCCTGTATAAAGTAAAGCCCTTCAGATACTCACCATTTCTGACTTCTATGTCCAAAATCATGAATCTCCTGTGTTTTCCTCCATAATGATTAATGTCCTGTTTTTTCTTCAAAATGACATAGTTAAATCAATCTAAAATTAAGACCTTCAGATATTCACTATCTTTTGCTCTTTCTATAAAATTCTGAAGGCAAATCTTTATAAAGTTGAGCCCTTCAGATACTCACCATCTCCTGGGTTTTGCTACAAAATAATGAAGGTTAGTCTCCTGTATAAAGCAAAGCGCTTCAGATACTCACCCTCTCCTGGGATTTCTCAAAAATAATGAAGGTAAGTCTCCTGTATAAATTTAAGACCTTCAGATAATCACCATCTCCTCTGTTTTCCTCCATAATGATGAATGTCCTGTTTTTTTCTCCAAAATGACATAGTTAAATCTATCTAAAGTTAAGACCTTCAGATAGTCACTATCTTTTGCTCTTATAAAATTCTGAAGGCAAATCTTTATAAAGTTGAGCCCTTCAGATACTCACCATCTCCTGGGTTTTGCTACAAAATAATGAAGGTTAGTCTCCTGTATAAAGTAAAGCCCTTCAGATACTCACCATTTCTGACTTCTATGTCCAAAATCATGAATCTCCTGTGTTTTCCTCCATAATGATTAATGTCCTGTTTTTTCTTCAAAATGACATAGTTAAATCAATCTAAAATTAAGACCTTCAGATATTCACTATCTTTTGCTCTTTCTATAAAATTCTGAAGGCAAATCTTTATAAAGTTGAGCCCTTCAGATACTCACCATCTCCTGGGTTTTGCTACAAAATAATGAAGGTTAGTCTCCTGTATAAAGCAAAGCGCTTCAGATACTCACCCTCTCCTGGGATTTCTCAAAAATAATGAAGGTAAGTCTCCTGTATAAATTTAAGACCTTCAGATAATCACCATCTCCTCTGTTTTCCTCCATAATGATGAATGTCCTGTTTTTTTCTCCAAAATGACATAATTAAATCTATCTAAAGTTAAGACCTTCAGATAGTCACTATCTTTTGCTCTTATAAAATTCTGAAGGCAAATCTTTATAAAGTTGAGCCCTTCAGATACTCACCATCTCCTGGGTTTTGCTACAAAATAATGAAGGTTAGTCTCCTGTATAAAGCAAAGCCCTTCAGATACTCACCCTCTCCTGGGATTTCTCCAAAATAATGAAGGTAAGTCTCCTGTATAAATTTAAGACCTTCAGATAATCACCATCTCCTCTGTTTTCCTCCATAATGATGAATGTCCTGTTTTTTTCTCCAAAATGACATAGTTAAATCTATCTAAAGTTAAGACCTTCAGATAGTCACTATCTTTTGCTCTTATAAAATTCTGAAGGCAAATCTTTATAAAGTTGAGCCCTTCAGATACTCACCATCTCCTGGGTTTTGCTACAAAATAATGAAGGTTAGTCTCCTGTATAAAGTAAAGCCCTTCAGATACTCACCATTTCTGACTTCTATGTCCAAAATCATGAATCTCCTGTGTTTTCCTCCATAATGATTAATGTCCTGTTTTTTCTTCAAAATGACATAGTTAAATCAATCTAAAATTAAGACCTTCAGATATTCACTATCTTTTGCTCTTTCTATAAAATTCTGAAGGCAAATCTTTATAAAGTTGAGCCCTTCAGATACTCACCATCTCCTGGGTTTTGCTACAAAATAATGAAGGTTAGTCTCCTGTATAAAGCAAAGCGCTTCAGATACTCACCCTCTCCTGGGATTTCTCCAAAATAATGAAGGTAAGTCTCCTGTATAAATTTAAGACCTTCAGATAATCACCATCTCCTCTGTTTTCCTCCATAATGATGAATGTCCTGTTTTTTTCTCCAAAATGACATAGTTAAATCTATCTAAAGTTAAGACCTTCAGATAGTCACTATCTTTTGCTCTTATAAAATTCTGAAGGCAAATCTTTATAAAGTTGAGCCCTTCAGATACTCACCATCTCCTGGGTTTTGCTACAAAATAATGAAGGTTAGTCTCCTGTATAAAGTAAAGCCCTTCAGATACTCACCATTTCTGACTTCTATGTCCAAAATCATGAATCTCCTGTGTTTTCCTCCATAATGATTAATGTCCTGTTTTTTCTTCAAAATGACATAGTTAAATCAATCTAAAATTAAGACCTTCAGATATTCACTATCTTTTGCTCTTTCTATAAAATTCTGAAGGCAAATCTTTATAAAGTTGAGCCCTTCAGATACTCACCATCTCCTGGGTTTTGCTACAAAATAATGAAGGTTAGTCTCCTGTATAAAGCAAAGCGCTTCAGATACTCACCCTCTCATGAGATTTCTCAAAAATAATGAAGGTAAGTCTCCTGTATAAATTTAAGACCTTCAGATAATCACCATCTCCTCTGTTTTCCTCCATAATGATGAATGTCCTGTTTTTTTCTCCAAAATGACATAGTTAAATCTATCTAAAGTTAAGACCTTCAGATAGTCACTATCTTTTGCTCTTATAAAATTCTGAAGGCAAATCTTTATAAAGTTGAGCCCTTCAGATACTCACCATCTCCTGGGTTTTGCTACAAAATAATGAAGGTTAGTCTCCTGTATAAAGTAAAGCCCTTCAGATACTCACCATTTCTGACTTCTATGTCCAAAATCATGAATCTCCTGTGTTTTCCTCCATAATGATTAATGTCCTGTTTTTTCTTCAAAATGACATAGTTAAATCAATCTAAAATTAAGACCTTCAGATATTCACTATCTTTTGCTCTTTCTATAAAATTCTGAAGGCAAATCTTTATAAAGTTGAGCCCTTCAGATACTCACCATCTCCTGGGTTTTGCTACAAAATAATGAAGGTTAGTCTCCTGTATAAAGCAAAGCGCTTCAGATACTCACCCTCTCCTGGGATTTCTCCAAAATAATGAAGGTAAGTCTCCTGTATAAATTTAAGACCTTCAGATAATCACCATCTCCTCTGTTTTCCTCCATAATGATGAATGTCCTGTTTTTTTCTCCAAAATGACATAGTTAAATCTATCTGAAGTTAAGACCTTCAGATAGTCACTATCTTTTGCTCTTATAAAATTCTGAAGGCAAATCTTTATAAAGTTGAGCCCTTCAGATACTCACCATCTCCTGGGTTTTGCTACAAAATAATGAAGGTTAGTCTCCTGTATAAAGTAAAGCCCTTCAGATACTCACCATTTCTGACTTCTATGTCCAAAATCATGAATCTCCTGTGTTTTCCTCCATAATGATTAATGTCCTGTTTTTTCTTCAAAATGACATAGTTAAATCAATCTAAAATTAAGACCTTCAGATATTCACTATCTTTTGCTCTTTCTATAAAATTCTGAAGGCAAATCTTTATAAAGTTGAGCCCTTCAGATACTCACCATCTCCTGGGTTTTGCTACAAAATAATGAAGGTTAGTCTCCTGTATAAAGCAAAGCGCTTCAGATACTCACCCTCTCATGAGATTTCTCAAAAATAATGAAGGTAAGTCTCCTGTATAAATTTAAGACCTTCAGATAATCACCATCTCCTCTGTTTTCCTCCATAATGATGAATGTCCTGTTTTTTTCTCCAAAATGACATAGTTAAATCTATCTAAAGTTAAGACCTTCAGATAGTCACTATCTTTTGCTCTTATAAAATTCTGAAGGCAAATCTTTATAAAGTTGAGCCCTTCAGATACTCACCATCTCCTGGGTTTTGCTACAAAATAATGAAGGTTAGTCTCCTGTATAAAGTAAAGCCCTTCAGATACTCACCATTTCTGACTTCTATGTCCAAAATCATGAATCTCCTGTGTTTTCCTCCATAATGATTAATGTCCTGTTTTTTCTTCAAAATGACATAGTTAAATCAATCTAAAATTAAGACCTTCAGATATTCACTATCTTTTGCTCTTTCTATAAAATTCTGAAGGCAAATCTTTATAAAGTTGAGCCCTTCAGATACTCACCATCTCCTGGGTTTTGCTACAAAATAATGAAGGTTAGTCTCCTGTATAAAGCAAAGCGCTTCAGATACTCACCCTCTCCTGGGATTTCTCCAAAATAATGAAGGTAAGTCTCCTGTATAAATTTAAGACCTTCAGATAATCACCATCTCCTCTGTTTTCCTCCATAATGATGAATGTCCTGTTTTTTTCTCCAAAATGACATAGTTAAATCTATCTAAAGTTAAGACATTCAGATAGTCACTATCTTTTGCTCTTATAAAATTCTGAAGGCAAATCTTTATAAAGTTGAGCCCTTCAGATACTCACCATCTCCTGGGTTTTGCTACAAAATAATGAAGGTTAGTCTCCTGTATAAAGTAAAGCCCTTCAGATACTCACCATTTCTGACTTCTATGTCCAAAATCATGAATCTCCTGTGTTTTCATCCATAATGATTAATGTCCTGTTTTTTCTTCAAAATGACATAGTTAAATCAATCTAAAATTAAGACCTTCAGATATTCACTATCTTTTGCTCTTTCTATAAAATTCTGAAGGCAAATCTTTATAAAGTTGAGCCCTTCAGATACTCACCATCTCCTGGGTTTTGCTACAAAATAATGAAGGTTAGTCTCCTGTATAAAGCAAAGCGCTTCAGATACTCACCCTCTCATGAGATTTCTCAAAAATAATGAAGGTAAGTCTCCTGTATAAATTTAATACCTTCAGATAATCACCATCTCCTCTGTTTTCCTCCATAATGATGAATGTCCTGTTTTTTTCTCCAAAATGACATAGTTAAATCTATCTAAAGTTAAGACCTTCAGATAGTCACTATCTTTTGCTCTTATAAAATTCTGAAGGCAAATCTTTATAAAGTTGAGCCCTTCAGATACTCACCATCTCCTGGGTTTTGCTACAAAATAATGAAGGTTAGTCTCCTGTATAAAGCAAAGCCCTTCAGATACTCACCCTCTCCTGGGATTTCTCCAAAATAATGAAGGTAAATCTCCTGTATAAATTTAAGACCTTCAGATAATCACCATCTCCTCTGTTTTCCTTCATAATGATGAATGTCCTGTTTTTTTCTCCAAAACGACATAGTTAAATCTATCTAAAGTTAAGACATTCAGATATTCACTATCTTTTGCTCTTTCTATAAAATTCTGAAGGAAAATCTTTATAAAGTTGAGCCTTTCAGATACTCACCATCCAAAATAATAATGGTTAGTCTTCTGTATAAAGTAAAGCCCTTCAGATACTCACCATTTCTGACTTCTATGTCCAAAATCATGAATCTCCTGTGTTTTCCTCCATAATGATTAATGTCCTGTTTTTTCTTCAAAATGACATAGTTAAATCAATCTAAAATTAAGACCTTCAGATATTCACTATCTTTTGCTCTTTCTATAAAATTCTGAAGGCAAATCTTTATAAAGTTGAGCCCTTCAGATACTCACCATCTCCTGGGTTTTGCTACAAAATAATGAAGGTTAGTCTCCTGTATAAAGCAAAGCGCTTCAGATACTCACCCTCTCCTGGGATTTCTCAAAAATAATGAAGGTAAGTCTCCTGTATAAATTTAAGACCTTCAGATAATCACCATCTCCTCTGTTTTCCTCCATAATGATTAATGTCCTGTTTTTTCTTCAAAATGACATAGTTAAATCAATCTAAAATTAAGACCTTCAGATATTCACTATCTTTTGCTCTTTCTATAAAATTCTGAAGGCAAATCTTTATAAAGTTGAGCCCTTCAGATACTCACCATCTCCTGGGTTTTGCTACAAAATAATGAAGGTTAGTCTCCTGTATAAAGCAAAGCGCTTCAGATACTCACCCTCTCCTGGGATTTCTCAAAAATAATGAAGGTAAGTCTCCTGTATAAATTTAAGACCTTCAGATAATCACCATCTCCTCTGTTTTCCTCCATAATGATGAATGTCCTGTTTTTTTCTCCAAAATGACATAATTAAATCTATCTAAAGTTAAGACCTTCAGATAGTCACTATCTTTTGCTCTTATAAAATTCTGAAGGCAAATCTTTATAAAGTTGAGCCCTTCAGATACTCACCATCTCCTGGGTTTTGCTACAAAATAATGAAGGTTAGTCTCCTGTATAAAGCAAAGCCCTTCAGATACTCACCCTCTCCTGGGATTTCTCCAAAATAATGAAGGTAAGTCTCCTGTATAAATTTAAGACCTTCAGATAATCACCATCTCCTCTGTTTTCCTCCATAATGATGAATGTCCTGTTTTTTTCTCCAAAATGACATAGTTAAATCTATCTAAAGTTAAGACCTTCAGATAGTCACTATCTTTTGCTCTTATAAAATTCTGAAGGCAAATCTTTATAAAGTTGAGCCCTTCAGATACTCACCATCTCCTGGGTTTTGCTACAAAATAATGAAGGTTAGTCTCCTGTATAAAGTAAAGCCCTTCAGATACTCACCATTTCTGACTTCTATGTCCAAAATCATGAATCTCCTGTGTTTTCCTCCATAATGATTAATGTCCTGTTTTTTCTTCAAAATGACATAGTTAAATCAATCTAAAATTAAGACCTTCAGATATTCACTATCTTTTGCTCTTTCTATAAAATTCTGAAGGCAAATCTTTATAAAGTTGAGCCCTTCAGATACTCACCATCTCCTGGGTTTTGCTACAAAATAATGAAGGTTAGTCTCCTGTATAAAGCAAAGCGCTTCAGATACTCACCCTCTCCTGGGATTTCTCCAAAATAATGAAGGTAAGTCTCCTGTATAAATTTAAGACCTTCAGATAATCACCATCTCCTCTGTTTTCCTCCATAATGATGAATGTCCTGTTTTTTTCTCCAAAATGACATAGTTAAATCTATCTAAAGTTAAGACCTTCAGATAGTCACTATCTTTTGCTCTTATAAAATTCTGAAGGCAAATCTTTATAAAGTTGAGCCCTTCAGATACTCACCATCTCCTGGGTTTTGCTACAAAATAATGAAGGTTAGTCTCCTGTATAAAGTAAAGCCCTTCAGATACTCACCATTTCTGACTTCTATGTCCAAAATCATGAATCTCCTGTGTTTTCCTCCATAATGATTAATGTCCTGTTTTTTCTTCAAAATGACATAGTTAAATCAATCTAAAATTAAGACCTTCAGATATTCACTATCTTTTGCTCTTTCTATAAAATTCTGAAGGCAAATCTTTATAAAGTTGAGCCCTTCAGATACTCACCATCTCCTGGGTTTTGCTACAAAATAATGAAGGTTAGTCTCCTGTATAAAGCAAAGCGCTTCAGATACTCACCCTCTCATGAGATTTCTCAAAAATAATGAAGGTAAGTCTCCTGTATAAATTTAAGACCTTCAGATAATCACCATCTCCTCTGTTTTCCTCCATAATGATGAATGTCCTGTTTTTTTCTCCAAAATGACATAGTTAAATCTATCTAAAGTTAAGACCTTCAGATAGTCACTATCTTTTGCTCTTATAAAATTCTGAAGGCAAATCTTTATAAAGTTGAGCCCTTCAGATACTCACCATCTCCTGGGTTTTGTTACAAAATAATGAAGGTTAGTCTCCTGTATAAAGTAAAGCCCTTCAGATACTCACCATTTCTGACTTCTATGTCCAAAATCATGAATCTCCCGTGTTTTCCTCCATAATGATTAATGTCCTGTTTTTTCTTCAAAATGACATAGTTAAATCAATCTAAAATTAAGACCTTCAGATATTCACTATCTTTTGCTCTTTCTATAAAATTCTGAAGGCAAATCTTTATAAAGTTGAGCCCTTCAGATACTCACCATCTCCTGGGTTTTGCTACAAAATAATGAAGGTTAGTCTCCTGTATAAAGCAAAGCGCTTCAGATACTCACCCTCTCCTGGGATTTCTCCAAAATAATGAAGGTAAGTCTCCTGTATAAATTTAAGACCTTCAGATAATCACCATCTCCTCTGTTTTCCTCCATAATGATGAATGTCCTGTTTTTTTCTCCAAAATGACATAGTTAAATCTATCTAAAGTTAAGACCTTCAGATAGTCACTATCTTTTGCTCTTATAAAATTCTGAAGGCAAATCTTTATAAAGTTGAGCCCTTCAGATACTCACCATCTCCTGGGTTTTGCTACAAAATAATGAAGGTTAGTCTCCTGTATAAAGTAAAGCCCTTCAGATACTCACCATTTCTGACTTCTATGTCCAAAATCATGAATCTCCTGTGTTTTCCTCCATAATGATTAATGTCCTGTTTTTTCTTCAAAATGACATAGTTAAATCAATCTAAAATTAAGACCTTCAGATATTCACTATCTTTTGCTCTTTCTATAAAATTCTGAAGGCAAATCTTTATAAAGTTGAGCCCTTCAGATACTCACCATCTCCTGGGTTTTGCTACAAAATAATGAAGGTTAGTCTCCTGTATAAAGCAAAGCGCTTCAGATACTCACCCTCTCATGAGATTTCTCAAAAATAATGAAGGTAAGTCTCCTGTATAAATTTAATACCTTCAGATAATCACCATCTCCTCTGTTTTCCTCCATAATGATGAATGTCCTGTTTTTTTCTCCAAAATGACATAGTTAAATCTATCTAAAGTTAAGACCTTCAGATAGTCACTATCTTTTGCTCTTATAAAATTCTGAAGGCAAATCTTTATAAAGTTGAGCCCTTCAGATACTCACCATCTCCTGGGTTTTGCTACAAAATAATGAAGGTTAGTCTCCTGTATAAAGCAAAGCCCTTCAGATACTCACCCTCTCCTGGGATTTCTCCAAAATAATGAAGGTAAATCTCCTGTATAAATTTAAGACCTTCAGATAATCACCATCTCCTCTGTTTTCCTTCATAATGATGAATGTCCTGTTTTTTTCTCCAAAACGACATAGTTAAATCTATCTAAAGTTAAGACATTCAGATATTCACTATCTTTTGCTCTTTCTATAAAATTCTGAAGGAAAATCTTTATAAAGTTGAGCCTTTCAGATACTCACCATCCAAAATAATAATGGTTAGTCTTCTGTATAAAGTAAAGCCCTTCAGATACTCACCATTTCTGACTTCTATGTCCAAAATCATGAATCTCCTGTGTTTTCCTCCATAATGATTAATGTCCTGTTTTTTCTTCAAAATGACATAGTTAAATCAATCTAAAATTAAGACCTTCAGATATTCACTATCTTTTGCTCTTTCTATAAAATTCTGAAGGCAAATCTTTATAAAGTTGAGCCCTTCAGATACTCACCATCTCCTGGGTTTTGCTACAAAATAATGAAGGTTAGTCTCCTGTATAAAGCAAAGCGCTTCAGATACTCACCCTCTCCTGGGATTTCTCAAAAATAATGAAGGTAAGTCTCCTGTATAAATTTAAGACCTTCAGATAATCACCATCTCCTCTGTTTTCCTCCATAATGATGAATGTCCTGTTTTTTTCTCCAAAATGACATAGTTAAATCTATCTAAAGTTAAGACCTTCAGATAGTCACTATCTTTTGCTCTTATAAAATTCTGAAGGCAAATCTTTATAAAGTTGAGCCCTTCAGATACTCACCATCTCCTGGGTTTTGCTACAAAATAATGAAGGTTAGTCTCCTGTATAAAGTAAAGCCCTTCAGATACTCACCATTTCTGACTTCTATGTCCAAAATCATGAATCTCCTGTGTTTTCCTCCATAATGATTAATGTCCTGTTTTTTCTTCAAAATGACATAGTTAAATCAATCTAAAATTAAGACCTTCAGATATTCACTATCTTTTGCTCTTTCTATAAAATTCTGAAGGCAAATCTTTATAAAGTTGAGCCCTTCAGATACTCACCATCTCCTGGGTTTTGCTACAAAATAATGAAGGTTAGTCTCCTGTATAAAGCAAAGCGCTTCAGATACTCACCCTCTCCTGGGATTTCTCCAAAATAATGAAGGTAAGTCTCCTGTATAAATTTAAGACCTTCAGATAATCACCATCTCCTCTGTTTTCCTCCATAATGATGAATGTCCTGTTTTTTTCTCCAAAATGACATAGTTAAATCTATCTAAAGTTAAGACCTTCAGATAGTCACTATCTTTTGCTCTTATAAAATTCTGAAGGCAAATCTTTATAAAGTTGAGCCCTTCAGATACTCACCATCTCCTGGGTTTTGCTACAAAATAATGAAGGTTAGTCTCCTGTATAAAGTAAAGCCCTTCAGATACTCACCATTTCTGACTTCTATGTCCAAAATCATGAATCTCCTGTGTTTTCCTCCATAATGATTAATGTCCTGTTTTTTCTTCAAAATGACATAGTTAAATCAATCTAAAATTAAGACCTTCAGATATTCACTATCTTTTGCTCTTTCTATAAAATTCTGAAGGCAAATCTTTATAAAGTTGAGCCCTTCAGATACTCACCATCTCCTGGGTTTTGCTACAAAATAATGAAGGTTAGTCTCCTGTATAAAGCAAAGCGCTTCAGATACTCACCCTCTCCTGGGATTTCTCCAAAATAATGAAGGTAAGTCTCCTGTATAAATTTAAGACCTTCAGATAATCACCATCTCCTCTGTTTTCCTCCATAATGATGAATGTCCTGTTTTTTTCTCCAAAATGACATAGTTAAATCTATCTAAAGTTAAGACCTTCAGATAGTCACTATCTTTTGCTCTTATAAAATTCTGAAGGCAAATCTTTATAAAGTTGAGCCCTTCAGATACTCACCATCTCCTGGGTTTTGCTACAAAATAATGAAGGTTAGTCTCCTGTATAAAGTAAAGCCCTTCAGATACTCACCATTTCTGACTTCTATGTCCAAAATCATGAATCTCCTGTGTTTTCCTCCATAATGATTAATGTCCTGTTTTTTCTTCAAAATGACATAGTTAAATCAATCTAAAATTAAGACCTTCAGATATTCACTATCTTTTGCTCTTTCTATAAAATTCTGAAGGCAAATCTTTATAAAGTTGAGCCCTTCAGATACTCACCATCTCCTGGGTTTTGCTACAAAATAATGAAGGTTAGTCTCCTGTATAAAGCAAAGCGCTTCAGATACTCACCCTCTCATGAGATTTCTCAAAAATAATGAAGGTAAGTCTCCTGTATAAATTTAAGACCTTCAGATAATCACCATCTCCTCTGTTTTCCTCCATAATGATGAATGTCCTGTTTTTTTCTCCAAAATGACATAGTTAAATCTATCTAAAGTTAAGACCTTCAGATAGTCACTATCTTTTGCTCTTATAAAATTCTGAAGGCAAATCTTTATAAAGTTGAGCCCTTCAGATACTCACCATCTCCTGGGTTTTGTTACAAAATAATGAAGGTTAGTCTCCTGTATAAAGTAAAGCCCTTCAGATACTCACCATTTCTGACTTCTATGTCCAAAATCATGAATCTCCCGTGTTTTCCTCCATAATGATTAATGTCCTGTTTTTTCTTCAAAATGACATAGTTAAATCAATCTAAAATTAAGACCTTCAGATATTCACTATCTTTTGCTCTTTCTATAAAATTCTGAAGGCAAATCTTTATAAAGTTGAGCCCTTCAGATACTCACCATCTCCTGGGTTTTGCTACAAAATAATGAAGGTTAGTCTCCTGTATAAAGCAAAGCGCTTCAGATACTCACCCTCTCCTGGGATTTCTCCAAAATAATGAAGGTAAGTCTCCTGTATAAATTTAAGACCTTCAGATAATCACCATCTCCTCTGTTTTCCTCCATAATGATGAATGTCCTGTTTTTTTCTCCAAAATGACATAGTTAAATCTATCTAAAGTTAAGACCTTCAGATAGTCACTATCTTTTGCTCTTATAAAATTCTGAAGGCAAATCTTTATAAAGTTGAGCCCTTCAGATACTCACCATCTCCTGGGTTTTGCTACAAAATAATGAAGGTTAGTCTCCTGTATAAAGTAAAGCCCTTCAGATACTCACCATTTCTGACTTCTATGTCCAAAATCATGAATCTCCTGTGTTTTCCTCCATAATGATTAATGTCCTGTTTTTTCTTCAAAATGACATAGTTAAATCAATCTAAAATTAAGACCTTCAGATATTCACTATCTTTTGCTCTTTCTATAAAATTCTGAAGGCAAATCTTTATAAAGTTGAGCCCTTCAGATACTCACCATCTCCTGGGTTTTGCTACAAAATAATGAAGGTTAGTCTCCTGTATAAAGCAAAGCGCTTCAGATACTCACCCTCTCATGAGATTTCTCAAAAATAATGAAGGTAAGTCTCCTGTATAAATTTAATACCTTCAGATAATCACCATCTCCTCTGTTTTCCTCCATAATGATGAATGTCCTGTTTTTTTCTCCAAAATGACATAGTTAAATCTATCTAAAGTTAAGACCTTCAGATAGTCACTATCTTTTGCTCTTATAAAATTCTGAAGGCAAATCTTTATAAAGTTGAGCCCTTCAGATACTCACCATCTCCTGGGTTTTGCTACAAAATAATGAAGGTTAGTCTCCTGTATAAAGCAAAGCCCTTCAGATACTCACCCTCTCCTGGGATTTCTCCAAAATAATGAAGGTAAATCTCCTGTATAAATTTAAGACCTTCAGATAATCACCATCTCCTCTGTTTTCCTTCATAATGATGAATGTCCTGTTTTTTTCTCCAAAACGACATAGTTAAATCTATCTAAAGTTAAGACATTCAGATATTCACTATCTTTTGCTCTTTCTATAAAATTCTGAAGGAAAATCTTTATAAAGTTGAGCCTTTCAGATACTCACCATCCAAAATAATAATGGTTAGTCTTCTGTATAAAGTAAAGCCCTTCAGATACTCACCATTTCTGACTTCTATGTCCAAAATCATGAATCTCCTGTGTTTTCCTCCATAATGATTAATGTCCTGTTTTTTCTTCAAAATGACATAGTTAAATCAATCTAAAATTAAGACCTTCAGATATTCACTATCTTTTGCTCTTTCTATAAAATTCTGAAGGCAAATCTTTATAAAGTTGAGCCCTTCAGATACTCACCATCTCCTGGGTTTTGCTACAAAATAATGAAGGTTAGTCTCCTGTATAAAGCAAAGCGCTTCAGATACTCACCCTCTCCTGGGATTTCTCAAAAATAATGAAGGTAAGTCTCCTGTATAAATTTAAGACCTTCAGATAATCACCATCTCCTCTGTTTTCCTCCATAATGATGAATGTCCTGTTTTTTTCTCCAAAATGACATAGTTAAATCTATCTAAAGTTAAGACCTTCAGATAGTCACTATCTTTTGCTCTTATAAAATTCTGAAGGCAAATCTTTATAAAGTTGAGCCCTTCAGATACTCACCATCTCCTGGGTTTTGCTACAAAATAATGAAGGTTAGTCTCCTGTATAAAGTAAAGCCCTTCAGATACTCACCATTTCTGACTTCTATGTCCAAAATCATGAATCTCCTGTGTTTTCCTCCATAATGATTAATGTCCTGTTTTTTCTTCAAAATGACATAGTTAAATCAATCTAAAATTAAGACCTTCAGATATTCACTATCTTTTGCTCTTTCTATAAAATTCTGAAGGCAAATCTTTATAAAGTTGAGCCCTTCAGATACTCACCATCTCCTGGGTTTTGCTACAAAATAATGAAGGTTAGTCTCCTGTATAAAGCAAAGCGCTTCAGATACTCACCCTCTCCTGGGATTTCTCCAAAATAATGAAGGTAAGTCTCCTGTATAAATTTAAGACCTTCAGATAATCACCATCTCCTCTGTTTTCCTCCATAATGATGAATGTCCTGTTTTTTTCTCCAAAATGACATAGTTAAATCTATCTAAAGTTAAGACCTTCAGATAGTCACTATCTTTTGCTCTTATAAAATTCTGAAGGCAAATCTTTATAAAGTTGAGCCCTTCAGATACTCACCATCTCCTGGGTTTTGCTACAAAATAATGAAGGTTAGTCTCCTGTATAAAGTAAAGCCCTTCAGATACTCACCATTTCTGACTTCTATGTCCAAAATCATGAATCTCCTGTGTTTTCCTCCATAATGATTAATGTCCTGTTTTTTCTTCAAAATGACATAGTTAAATCAATCTAAAATTAAGACCTTCAGATATTCACTATCTTTTGCTCTTTCTATAAAATTCTGAAGGCAAATCTTTATAAAGTTGAGCCCTTCAGATACTCACCATCTCCTGGGTTTTGCTACAAAATAATGAAGGTTAGTCTCCTGTATAAAGCAAAGCGCTTCAGATACTCACCCTCTCATGAGATTTCTCAAAAATAATGAAGGTAAGTCTCCTGTATAAATTTAAGACCTTCAGATAATCACCATCTCCTCTGTTTTCCTCCATAATGATGAATGTCCTGTTTTTTTTCTCCAAAATGACATAGTTCAATCTATCTAAAGTTAAGACCTTCAGATAGTCACTATCTTTTGCTCTTATAAAATTCTGAAGGCAAATCTTTATAAAGTTGAGCCCTTCAGATACTCACCATCTCCTGGGTTTTGCTACAAAATAATGAAGGTTAGTCTCCTGTATAAAGCAAAGCCCTTCAGATACTCACCCTCTCCTGGGATTTCTCCAAAATAATGAAGGTAAGTCTCCTGTATAAATTTAAGACCTTCAGATAATCACCATCTCCTCTGTTTTCCTCCATAATGATGAATGTCCTGTTTTTTTCTCCAAAATGACATAGTTAAATCTATCTAAAGTTAAGACCTTCAGATAGTCACTATCTTTTGCTCTTATAAAATTCTGAAGGCAAATCTTTATAAAGTTGAGCCCTTCAGATACTCACCATCTCCTGGGTTTTGCTACAAAATAATGAAGGTTAGTCTCCTGTATAAAGTAAAGCCCTTCAGATACTCACCCTCTCCTGGGATTTCTCCAAAATAATGAAGGTAAGTCTCCTGTATAAATTTAAGACCTTCAGATAATCACCATCTCCTCTGTTTTCCTCCATAATGATGAATGTCCTGTTTTTTTCTCCAAAATGACATAGTTAAATCTATCTAAAGTTAAGACCTTCAGATAGTCACTATCTTTTGCTCTTATAAAATTCTGAAGGCAAATCTTTATAAAGTTGAGCCCTTCAGATACTCACCATCTCCTGGGTTTTGCTACAAAATAATGAAGGTTAGTCTCCTGTATAAAGTAAAGCCCTTCAGATACTCACCCTCTCCTGGGATTTCTCCAAAATAATGAAGGTAAGTCTCCTGTATAAATTTAAGACCTTCAGATAATCACCATCTCCTCTGTTTTCCTCCATAATGATGAATGTCCTGTTTTTTTCTTCAAAATGACATAGTTAAATCAGTCTAAAATTAAGACCTTCAGATATTCACTATCTTTTGCTCTTTCTATAAAATTCTGAAGGCAAATCTTTATAAAGTTGAGCCCTTCAGATACTCACCATCTCCTGGGTTTTGCTACAAAATAATGAAGGTTAGTCTCCTGTATAAAGCAAAGCGCTTCAGATACTCACCCTCTCCTGGGATTTCTCAAAAATAATGAAGGTAAGTCTCCTGTATAAATTTAAGACCTTCAGATAAACACCATCTCCTCTGTTTTCCTCCATAATGATGAATGTCCTGTTTTTTTCTCCAAAATGACATAGTTAAATCTATCTAAAGTTAAGACCTTCAGATAGTCACTATCTTTTGCTCTTATAAAATTCTGAAGGCAAATCTTTATAAAGTTGAGCCCTTCAGATACTCACCATCTCCTGGGTTTTGCTACAAAATAATGAAGGTTAGTCTCCTGTATAAAGTAAAGCCCTTCAGATACTCACCATTTCTGACTTCTATGTCCAAAATCATGAATCTCCTGTGTTTTCCTCCATAATGATTAATGTCCTGTTTTTTCTTCAAAATGACATAGTTAAATCAATCTAAAATTAAGACCTTCAGATATTCACTATCTTTTGCTCTTTCTATAAAATTCTGAAGGCAAATCTTTATAAAGTTGAGCCCTTCAGATACTCACCATCTCCTGGGTTTTGCTACAAAATAATGAAGGTTAGTCTCCTGTATAAAGCAAAGCCCTTCAGATACTCACCCTCTCCTGGGATTTCTCCAAAATAATGAAGGTAAGTCTCCTGTATAAATTTAAGACCTTCAGATAATCACCATCTCCTCTGTTTTCCTCCATAATGATGAATGTCCTGTTTTTTTCTCCAAAATGACATAGTTAAATCTATCTAAAGTTAAGACCTTCAGATAGTCACTATCTTTTGCTCTTATAAAATTCTGAAGGCAAATCTTTATAAAGTTGAGCCCTTCAGATACTCACCATCTCCTGGGTTTTGCTACAAAATAATGAAGGTTAGTCTCCTGTATAAAGTAAAGCCCTTCAGATACTCACCATTTCTGACTTCTATGTCCAAAATCATGAATCTCCTGTGTTTTCCTCCATAATGATTAATGTCCTGTTTTTTCTTCAAAATGACATACTTAAATCAATCTAAAATTAAGACCTTCAGATATTCACTATCTTTTGCTCTTTCTATAAAATTCTGAAGGCAAATCTTTATAAAGTTGAGCCCTTCAGATACTCACCATCTCCTAGGTTTTGCTACAAAATAATGAAGGTTAGTCTCCTGTATAAAGCAAAGCGCTTCAGATACTCACCCTCTCCTGGGATTTCTCAAAAATAATGAAGGTAAGTCTCCTGTATAAATTTAAGACCTTCAGATAATCACCATCTCCTCTGTTTTCCTCCATAATGATGAATGTCCTGTTTTTTTCTCCAAAATGACATAGTTAAATCTATCTAAAGTTAAGACCTTCAGATAGTCACTATCTTTTGCTCTTATAAAATTCTGAAGGCAAATCTTTATAAAGTTGAGCCCTTCAGATACTCACCATCTCCTGGGTTTTGCTACAAAATAATGAAGGTTAGTCTCCTGTATAAAGTAAAGCCCTTCAGATACTCACCATTTCTGACTTCTATGTCCAAAATCATGAATCTCCTGTGTTTTCCTCCATAATGATTAATGTCCTGTTTTTTCTTCAAAATGACATAGTTAAATCAATCTAAAATTAAGACCTTCAGATATTCACTATCTTTTGCTCTTTCTATAAAATTCTGAAGGCAAATCTTTATAAAGTTGAGCCCTTCAGATACTCACCATCTCCTGGGTTTTGCTACAAAATAATGAAGGTTAGTCTCCTGTATAAAGCAAAGCGCTTCAGATACTCACCCTCTCCTGGGATTTCTCAAAAATAATGAAGGTAAGTCTCCTGTATAAATTTAAGACCTTCAGATAATCACCATCTCCTCTGTTTTCCTCCATAATGATGAATGTCCTGTTTTTTTCTCCAAAATGACATAGTTAAATCTATCTAAAGTTAAGACCTTCAGATAGTCACTATCTTTTGCTCTTATAAAATTCTGAAGGCAAATCTTTATAAAGTTGAGCCCTTCAGATACTCACCATCTCCTGGGTTTTGCTACAAAATAATGAAGGTTAGTCTCCTGTATAAAGCAAAGCCCTTCAGATACTCACCCTCTCCTGGGATTTCTCCAAAATAATGAAGGTAAGTCTCCTGTATAAATTTAAGACCTTCAGATAATCACCATCTCCTCTGTTTTCCTCCATAATGATGAATGTCCTGTTTTTTTCTCCAAAATGACATAGTTAAATCTATCTAAAGTTAAGACCTTCAGATAGTCACTATCTTTTGCTCTTATAAAATTCTGAAGGCAAATCTTTATAAAGTTGAGCCCTTCAGATACTCACCATCTCCTGGGTTTTGCTACAAAATAATGAAGGTTAGTCTCCTGTATAAAGTAAAGCCCTTCAGATACTCACCATTTCTGACTTCTATGTCCAAAATCATGAATCTCCTGTGTTTTCCTCCATAATGATTAATGTCCTGTTTTTTCTTCAAAATGACATAGTTAAATCAATCTAAAATTAAGACCTTCAGATATTCACTATCTTTTGCTCTTTCTATAAAATTCTGAAGGCAAATCTTTATAAAGTTGAGCCCTTCAGATACTCACCATCTCCTGGGTTTTGCTACAAAATAATGAAGGTTAGTCTCCTGTATAAAGCAAAGCGCTTCAGATACTCACCCTCTCCTGGGATTTCTCCAAAATAATGAAGGTAAGTCTCCTGTATAAATTTAAGACCTTCAGATAATCACCATCTCCTCTGTTTTCCTCCATAATGATGAATGTCCTGTTTTTTTCTCCAAAATGACATAGTTAAATCTATCTAAAGTTAAGACCTTCAGATAGTCACTATCTTTTGCTCTTATAAAATTCTGAAGGCAAATCTTTATAAAGTTGAGCCCTTCAGATACTCACCATCTCCTGGGTTTTGCTACAAAATAATGAAGGTTAGTCTCCTGTATAAAGTAAAGCCCTTCAGATACTCACCATTTCTGACTTCTATGTCCAAAATCATGAATCTCCTGTGTTTTCCTCCATAATGATTAATGTCCTGTTTTTTCTTCAAAATGACATAGTTAAATCAATCTAAAATTAAGACCTTCAGATATTCACTATCTTTTGCTCTTTCTATAAAATTCTGAAGGCAAATCTTTATAAAGTTGAGCCCTTCAGATACTCACCATCTCCTGGGTTTTGCTACAAAATAATGAAGGTTAGTCTCCTGTATAAAGCAAAGCGCTTCAGATACTCACCCTCTCATGAGATTTCTCAAAAATAATGAAGGTAAGTCTCCTGTATAAATTTTAAGACCTTCAGATAATCACCATCTCCTCTGTTTTCCTCCATAATGATGAATGTCCTGTTTTTTTCTCCAAAATGACATAGTTAAATCTATCTAAAGTTAAGACCTTCAGATAGTCACTATCTTTTGCTCTTATAAAATTCTGAAGGCAAATCTTTATAAAGTTGAGCCCTTCAGATACTCACCATCTCCTGGGTTTTGCTACAAAATAATGAAGGTTAGTCTCCTGTATAAAGCAAAGCCCTTCAGATACTCACCCTCTCCTGGGATTTCTCCAAAATAATGAAGGTAAATCTCCTGTATAAATTTAAGACCTTCAGATAATCACCATCTCCTCTGTTTTCCTTCATAATGATGAATGTCCTGTTTTTTTCTCCAAAACGACATAGTTAAATCTATCTAAAGTTAAGACATTCAGATATTCACTATCTTTTGCTCTTTCTATAAAATTCTGAAGGAAAATCTTTATAAAGTTGAGCCTTTCAGATACTCACCATCCAAAATAATAATGGTAAGTCTCCTGTATAAATTTAAGACCTTCAGATAATCACCATCTCCTCTGTTTTCCTCCATAATGATTAATGTCGTTTTTTTTTCAAAATGACATAGTTAAATCAATCTAAAATTAAGACCTTCAGATATTCACTATCTTTTGCTCTTTCTATAAAATTCTGAAGGCAAATCTTTATAAAGTTGAGCCCTTCAGATACTCACCATCTCCTGGGTTTTGCTACAAAATAATGAAGGTTAGTCTCCTGTATAAAGCAAAGCGCTTCAGATACTCACCCTCTCCTGGGATTTCTCCAAAATAATGAAGGTAAGTCTCCTGTATAAATTTAAGACCTTCAGATAATCACCATCTCCTCTGTTTTCCTCCATAATGATGAATGTCCTGTTTTTTTCTCCAAAATGACATAGTTAAATCTATCTAAAGTTAAGACCTTCAGATAGTCACTATCTTTTGCTCTTATAAAATTCTGAAGGCAAATCTTTATAAAGTTGAGCCCTTCAGATACTCACCATCTCCTGGGTTTTGCTACAAAATAATGAAGGTTAGTCTCCTGTATAAAGTAAAGCCCTTCAGATACTCACCATTTCTGACTTCTATGTCCAAAATCATGAATCTCCTGTGTTTTCCTCCATAATGATTAATGTCCTGTTTTTTCTTCAAAATGACATAGTTAAATCAATCTAAAATTAAGACCTTCAGATATTCACTATCTTTTGCTCTTTCTACAAAATTCTGAAGGCAAATCTTTATAAAGTTGAGCCCTTCAGATACTCATCATCTCCTGGGTTTTGCTACAAAATAATGAAGGTTAGTCTCCTGTATAAAGCAAAGCCCTTCAGATACTCACCCTCTCCTGGGATTTCTCCAAAATAATGAAGTTAAGTCTCCTGTATAAATTTAAGACCTTCAGATAATCACCATCTCCTCTGTTTTCCTCCATAATGATGAATGTCCTGTTTTTTTCTCCAAAATGACATAGTTAAATCTATCTAAAGTTAAGACCTTCAGATAGTCACTATCTTTTGCTCTTATAAAATTCTGAAGGCAAATCTTTATAAAGTTGAGCCCTTCAGATACTCACCATCTCCTGGGTTTTGCTACAAAATAATGAAGGTTAGTCTCCTGTATAAAGTAAAGCCCTTCAGATACTCACCATTTCTGACTTCTATGTCCAAAATCATGAATCTCCTGTGTTTTCCTCCATAATGATGAATGTCCTGTTTTTTCTCCAAAATGACATAGTTAAATCAATTTAAATTAAGACCTTCAGATATTCACTATCTTTTCCTCTTTCTATAAAATTCTGAATGACAATCTCCGGTATAAAGATAAGCACGTCATATACTCACCATCTCTTGGGTTATTCTCCAAAATAATTAAAGTAAATATCCTGTATAAAGTTTAGCCCTTCAGATTCTCACCATCTCCTCTGTTTTCTTCCATAATGATGAACGTCCTGTTTTTTCTCCAAAACAACATAGTTAAATCTATATAAAGTTAAGACCTTCAGATATTCACTATCTTTTGCTCTTTCTATAATATTCTGAAGGCAAATATTTCTCCAAAATAATGAAGGTAAGTATTCTGTATAAAGTAAAGCCCTTCAGATACTCACCATTTCTGCATGTTTCTCCAAAATGGTGAATCTCCTGTGTTTTCCTCCATAATTATGAATGTCCTGTTTTTTCCTCCAAAACGACATAATTAAATCTATCTAAAGTTAAGACCTTCAGATATTCAATATATTTTGCTCTTTCTATAAAATTCTGAAGGCAAATCTTTATAAAGTTGAGCCTTTCAGATACTCACCCTCTCCTGGGATTTCTCCAAAATAATGAAGGTAAATCTCCTGTATAAATTTAAGACCTTCAGATAATCACCATCTCCTCTGTTTTCCTTCATAATGATGAATGTCCTGTTTTTTTCTCCAAAACGACATAGTTAAATCTATCTAAAGTTAAGACATTCAGATATTCACTATCTTTTGCTCTTTCTATAAAATTCTGAAGGCAAATCTTTATAAAGTTGAGCCTTTCAGATACTCACCATCCAAAATAATAATGGTAAGTCTCCTGTATAAATTTAAGACCTTCAGATAATCACCATCTCATCTGTTTTCCTCTATAATGATGAATGTCCTGTTTTTTTCTCCAAAACGACATAGTTAAATCTATCTAAAGTTAAGACCTTCAGATATTCACTATATTTTGCTCTTTCTATAAAATTCTGAAGGCAAATTTTTTTAAAGTTGAGCCTTTCAGATACTCACCCTCTCCTGGGATTTCTCCAAAATAATGAAGGTAAATCTCCTGTATAAATTTAAGACCTTCAGATAATCACCATCTCCTCTGTTTTCCTTCATAATGATGAATGTCCTGTTTTTTTCTCCAAAACGACATAGTTAAATCTAACTAAAGTTAAGACATTCAGATATTCACTATCTTTTGCTCTTTCTATAAAATTCTGAAGGAAAATCTTTATAAAGTTGAGCCTTTCAGATACTCACCATCCAAAATAATAATGGTAAGTCTCCTGTATAAATTTAAGACCTTCAGATAATCACCATCTCCTCTGTTTTCCTCCATAATGATGAATGTCCAGTTTTTTTCTCCAAAACGACATAGTTAAATCTATCTAAAGTTAAGACCTTTAGATAGTCACTGTCTTTTGCTCTTTCTATAAAATTCTGAAGGCAAATCTTTATAAAGTTGAGCCCTTCAGATACTCACCATCTCCTGGGTTTTGCTACAAAATAATGAAGGTTAGTCTCCTGTATAAAGCAAAGCCCTTCAGATACTCACCCTCTCCTGGGATTTCTCCAAAATAATGAAGGTAAATCTCCTGTATAAATTTAAGACCTTCAGATAATCACCATCTCCTCTGTTTTCCTTCATAATGATGAATGTCCTGTTTTTTTCTCCAAAACGACATAGTTAAATCTATCTAAAGTTAAGACATTCAGATATTCACTATCTTTTGCTCTTTCTATAAAATTCTGAAGGAAAATCTTTATAAAGTTGAGCCTTTCAGATACTCACCATCCAAAATAATAATGGTAAGTCTCCTGTATAAATTTAAGACCTTCAGATAATCACCATCTCCTCTGTTTTCCTCCATAATGATTAATGTCCTGTTTTTTCTTCAAAATGACATAGTTAAATCAATCTAAAATTAAGACCTTCAGATATTCACTATCTTTTGCTCTTTCTATAAAATTCTGAAGGCAAATCTTTATAAAGTTGAGCCCTTCAGATACTCACCATCTCCTGGGTTTTGCTACAAAATAATGAAGGTTAGTCTCCTGTATAAATCAAAGCGCTTCAGATACTCACCCTCTCCTGGGATTTCTCAAAAATAATGAAGGTAAGTCTCCTGTATAAATTTAAGACCTTCAGATAATCACCATCTCCTCTGTTTTCCTCCATAATGATGAATGTCCTGTTTTTTTCTCCAAAATGACATAGTTAAATCTATCTAAAGTTAAGACCTTCAGATAGTCACTATCTTTTGCTCTTATAAAATTCTGAAGGCAAATCTTTATAAAGTTGAGCCCTTCAGATACTCACCATCTCCTGGGTTTTGCTACAAAATAATGAAGGTTAGTCTCCTGTATAAAGTAAAGCCCTTCAGATACTCACCATTTCTGACTTCTATGTCCAAAATCATGAATCTCCTGTGTTTTCCTCCATAATGATTAATGTCCTGTTTTTTCTTCAAAATGACATAGTTAAATCAATCTAAAATTAAGACCTTCAGATATTCACTATCTTTTGCTCTTTCTATAAAATTCTGAAGGCAAATCTTTATAAAGTTGAGCCCTTCAGATACTCACCATCTCCTGGGTTTTGCTACAAAATAATGAAGGTTAGTCTCCTGTATAAAGCAAAGCGCTTCAGATACTCACCCTCTCATGAGATTTCTCAAAAATAATGAAGGTAAGTCTCCTGTATAAATTTAAGACCTTCAGATAATCACCATCTCCTCTGTTTTCCTCCATAATGATGAATGTCCTGTTTTTTTCTCCAAAATGACATAGTTAAATCTATCTAAAGTTAAGACCTTCAGATAGTCACTATCTTTTGCTCTTATAAAATTCTGAAGGCAAATCTTTATAAAGTTGAGCCCTTCAGATACTTACCATCTCCTGGGTTTTGCTACAAAATAATGAAGGTTAGTCTCCTGTATAAAGCAAAGCCCTTCAGATACTCACCCTCTCCTGGGATTTCTCCAAAATAATGAAGGTAAATCTCCTGTATAAATTTAAGACCTTCAGATAATCACCATCTCCTCTGTTTTCCTTCATAATGATGAATGTCCTGTTTTTTTCTCCAAAACGACATAGTTAAATCTATCTAAAGTTAAGACATTCAGATATTCACTATCTTTTGCTCTTTCTATAAAATTCTGAAGGAAAATCTTTATAAAGTTGAGCCTTTCAGATACTCACCATCCAAAATAATAATGGTAAGTCTCCTGTATAAATTTAAGACCTTCAGATAATCACCATCTCCTCTGTTTTCCTCCATAATGATTAATGTCCTGTTTTTTCTTCAAAATGACATAGTTAAATCAATCTAAAATTAAGACCTTCAGATATTCACTATCTTTTGCTCTTTCTATAAAATTCTGAAGGCAAATCTTTATAAAGTTGAGCCCTTCAGATACTCACCATCTCCTGGGTTTTGCTACAAAATAATGAAGGTTAGTCTCCTGTATAAAGCAAAGCGCTTCAGATACTCACCCTCTCCTGGGATTTCTCAAAAATAATGAAGGTAAGTCTCCTGTATAAATTTAAGACCTTCAGATAATCACCATCTCCTCTGTTTTCCTCCATAATGATGAATGTCCTGTTTTTTTCTCCAAAATGACATAGTTAAATCTATCTAAAGTTAAGACCTTCAGATAGTCACTATCTTTTGCTCTTATAAAATTCTGAAGGCAAATCTTTATAAAGTTGAGCCCTTCAGATACTCACCATCTCCTGGGTTTTGCTACAAAATAATGAAGGTTAGTCTCCTGTATAAAGTAAAGCCCTTCAGATACTCACCATTTCTGACTTCTATGTCCAAAATCATGAATCTCCTGTGTTTTCCTCCATAATGATTAATGTCCTGTTTTTTCTTCAAAATGACATAGTTAAATCAATCTAAAATTAAGACCTTCAGATATTCACTATCTTTTGCTCTTTCTATAAAATTCTGAAGGCAAATCTTTATAAAGTTGAGCCCTTCAGATACTCATCATCTCCTGGGTTTTGCTACAAAATAATGAAGGTTAGTCTCCTGTATAAAGCAAAGCCCTTCAGATACTCACCCTCTCCTAAGGATTTCTCCAAAATAATGAAGTTAAGTCTCCTGTATAAATTTAAGACCTTCAGATAATCACCATCTCCTCTGTTTTCCTCCATAATGATGAATGTCCTGTTTTTTTCTCCAAAATGACATAGTTAAATCTATCTAAAGTTAAGACCTTCAGATAGTCACTATCTTTTGCTCTTATAAAATTCTGAAGGCAAATCTTTATAAAGTTGAGCCCTTCAGATACTCACCATCTCCTGGGTTTTGCTACAAAATAATGAAGGTTAGTCTCCTGTATAAAGTAAAGCCCTTCAGATACTCACCATTTCTGACTTCTATGTCCAAAATCATGAATCTCCTGTGTTTTCCTCCATAATGATGAATGTCCTGTTTTTTCTCCAAAATGACATAGTTAAATCAATTTAAATTAAGACCTTCAGATATTCAATATATTTTGCTCTTTCTATAAAATTCTGAAGGCAAATCTTTATAAAGTTGAGCCTTTCAGATACTCACCCTCTCCTGGGATTTCTCCAAAATAATGAAGGTAAATCTCCTGTATAAATTTAAGACCTTCAGATAATCACCATCTCCTCTGTTTTCCTTCATAATGATGAATGTCCTGTTTTTTTCTCCAAAACGACATAGTTAAATCTATCTAAAGTTAAGACATTCAGATATTCACTATCTTTTGCTCTTTCTATAAAATTCTGAAGGCAAATCTTTATAAAATTGAGCCTTTCAGATACTCACCATCCAAAATAATAATGGTAAGTCTCCTGTATAAATTTAAGACCTTCAGATAATCACCATCTCATCTGTTTTCCTCTATAATGATGAATGTCCTGTTTTTTTCTCCAAAACGACATAGTTAAATCTATCTAAAGTTAAGACCTTCAGATATTCACTATATTTTGCTCTTTCTATAAAATTCTGAAGGCAAATTTTTTTAAAGTTGAGCCTTTCAGATACTCACCCTCTCCTGGGATTTCTCCAAAATAATGAAGGTAAATCTCCTGTATAAATTTAAGACCTTCAGATAATCACCATCTCCTCTGTTTTCCTTCATAATGATGAATGTCCTGTTTTTTTCTCCAAAACGACATAGTTAAATCTAACTAAAGTTAAGACATTCAGATATTCACTATCTTTTGCTCTTTCTATAAAATTCTGAAGGAAAATCTTTATAAAGTTGAGCCTTTCAGATACTCACCATCCAAAATAATAATGGTAAGTCTCCTGTATAAATTTAAGACCTTCAGATAATCACCATCTCCTCTGTTTTCCTCCATAATGATGAATGTCCAGTTTTTTTCTCCAAAACGACATAGTTAAATCTATCTAAAGTTAAGACCTTTAGATAGTCACTGTCTTTTGCTCTTTCTATAAAATTCTGAAGGCAAATCTTTATAAAGTTGAGCCCTTCAGATACTCACCATCTCCTGGGTTTTGCTACAAAATAATGAAGGTTAGTCTCCTGTATAAAGTAAAGCCCTTCAGATACTCACCATTTCTGACTTCTATGTCCAAAATCATGAATCTCCTGTGTTTTCCTCCATAATGATTAATGTCCTGTTTTTTCTTCAAAATGACATAGTTAAATCAATCTAAAATTAAGACCTTCAGATATTCACTATCTTTTGCTCTTTCTATAAAATTCTGAAGGCAAATCTTTATAAAGTTGAGCCCTTCAGATACTCATCATCTCCTGGGTTTTGCTACAAAATAATGAAGGTTAGTCTCCTGTATAAAGCAAAGCCCTTCAGATACTCACCCTCTCCTAAGGATTTCTCCAAAATAATGAAGTTAAGTCTCCTGTATAAATTTAAGACCTTCAGATAATCACCATCTCCTCTGTTTTCCTCCATAATGATGAATGTCCTGTTTTTTTCTCCAAAATGACATAGTTAAATCTATCTAAAGTTAAGACCTTCAGATAGTCACTATCTTTTGCTCTTATAAAATTCTGAAGGCAAATCTTTATAAAGTTGAGCCCTTCAGATACTCACCCTCTCCTGGGATTTCTCCAAAATAATGAAGGTAAATCTCCTGTATAAATTTAAGACCTTCAGATAATCACCATCTCCTCTGTTTTCCTTCATAATGATGAATGTCCTGTTTTTTTCTCCAAAACGACATAGTTAAATCTATCTAAAGTTAAGACATTCAGATATTCACTATCTTTTGCTCTTTCTATAAAATTCTGAAGGAAAATCTTTATAAAGTTGAGCCTTTCAGATACTCACCATCCAAAATAATAATGGTAAGTCTCCTGTATAAATTTAAGACCTTCAGATAATCACCATCTCCTCTGTTTTCCTCCATAATGATTAATGTCCTGTTTTTTCTTCAAAATGACATAGTTAAATCAATCTAAAATTAAGACCTTCAGATATTCACTATCTTTTGCTCTTTCTATAAAATTCTGAAGGCAAATCTTTATAAAGTTGAGCCCTTCAGATACTCACCATCTCCTGGGTTTTGCTACAAAATAATGAAGGTTAGTCTCCTGTATAAAGCAAAGCGCTTCAGATACTCACCCTCTCCTGGGATTTCTCAAAAATAATGAAGGTAAGTCTCCTGTATAAATTTAAGACCTTCAGATAATCACCATCTCCTCTGTTTTCCTCCATAATGATGAATGTCCTGTTTTTTTCTCCAAAATGACATAGTTAAATCTATCTAAAGTTAAGACCTTCAGATAGTCACTATCTTTTGCTCTTATAAAATTCTGAAGGCAAATCTTTATAAAGTTGAGCCCTTCAGATACTCACCATCTCCTGGGTTTTGCTACAAAATAATGAAGGTTAGTCTCCTGTATAAAGTAAAGCCCTTCAGATACTCACCATTTCTGACTTCTATGTCCAAAATCATGAATCTCCTGTGTTTTCCTCCATAATGATTAATGTCCTGTTTTTTCTTCAAAATGACATAGTTAAATCAATCTAAAATTAAGACCTTCAGATATTCACTATCTTTTGCTCTTTCTATAAAATTCTGAAGGCAAATCTTTATAAAGTTGAGCCCTTCAGATACTCATCATCTCCTGGGTTTTGCTACAAAATAATGAAGGTTAGTCTCCTGTATAAAGCAAAGCCCTTCAGATACTCACCCTCTCCTAAGGATTTCTCCAAAATAATGAAGTTAAGTCTCCTGTATAAATTTAAGACCTTCAGATAATCACCATCTCCTCTGTTTTCCTCCATAATGATGAATGTCCTGTTTTTTTCTCCAAAATGACATAGTTAAATCTATCTAAAGTTAAGACCTTCAGATAGTCACTATCTTTTGCTCTTATAAAATTCTGAAGGCAAATCTTTATAAAGTTGAGCCCTTCAGATACTCACCATCTCCTGGGTTTTGCTACAAAATAATGAAGGTTAGTCTCCTGTATAAAGTAAAGCCCTTCAGATACTCACCATTTCTGACTTCTATGTCCAAAATCATGAATCTCCTGTGTTTTCCTCCATAATGATGAATGTCCTGTTTTTTCTCCAAAATGACATAGTTAAATCAATTTAAATTAAGACCTTCAGATATTCACTATCTTTTCCTCTTTCTATAAAATTCTGAATGACAATCTCCGGTATAAAGATAAGCACGTCATATACTCACCATCTCCTGGGTTATTCTCCAAAATAATTAAAGTAAATATCCTGTATAAAGTTTAGCCCTTCAGATTCTCACCATCTCCTCTGTTTTCTTCCATAATGATGAACGTCCTGTTTTTTCTCCAAAACAACATAGTTAAATCTATATAAAGTTAAGACCTTCAGATATTCACTATCTTTTGCTCTTTCTATAATATTCTGAAGGCAAATATTTCTCCAAAATAATGAAGGTAAGTATTCTGTATAAAGTAAAGCCCTTCAGATACTCACCATTTCTGCATGTTTCTCCAAAATGGTGAATCTCCTGTGTTTTCCTCCATAATTATGAATGTCCTGTTTTTTCCTCCAAAACGACATAATTAAATCTATCTAAAGTTAAGACCTTCAGATATTCAATATATTTTGCTCTTTCTATAAAATTCTGAAGGCAAATCTTTATAAAGTTGAGCCTTTCAGATACTCACCCTCTCCTGGGATTTCTCCAAAATAATGAAGGTAAATCTCCTGTATAAATTTAAGACCTTCAGATAATCACCATCTCCTCTGTTTTCCTTCATAATGATGAATGTCCTGTTTTTTTCTCCAAAACGACATAGTTAAATCTATCTAAAGTTAAGACATTCAGATATTCACTATCTTTTGCTCTTTCTATAAAATTCTGAAGGCAAATCTTTATAAAATTGAGCCTTTCAGATACTCACCATCCAAAATAATAATGGTAAGTCTCCTGTATAAATTTAAGACCTTCAGATAATCACCATCTCATCTGTTTTCCTCTATAATGATGAATGTCCTGTTTTTTTCTCCAAAACGACATAGTTAAATCTATCTAAAGTTAAGACCTTCAGATATTCACTATATTTTGCTCTTTCTATAAAATTCTGAAGGCAAATTTTTTTAAAGTTGAGCCTTTCAGATACTCACCCTCTCCTGGGATTTCTCCAAAATAATGAAGGTAAATCTCCTGTATAAATTTAAGACCTTCAGATAATCACCATCTCCTCTGTTTTCCTTCATAATGATGAATGTCCTGTTTTTTTCTCCAAAACGACATAGTTAAATCTAACTAAAGTTAAGACATTCAGATATTCACTATCTTTTGCTCTTTCTATAAAATTCTGAAGGAAAATCTTTATAAAGTTGAGCCTTTCAGATACTCACCATCCAAAATAATAATGGTAAGTCTCCTGTATAAATTTAAGACCTTCAGATAATCACCATCTCCTCTGTTTTCCTCCATAATGATGAATGTCCAGTTTTTTTCTCCAAAACGACATAGTTAAATCTATCTAAAGTTAAGACCTTTAGATAGTCACTGTCTTTTGCTCTTTCTATAAAATTCTGAAGGCAAATCTTTATAAAGTTGAGCCCTTCAGATACTCACCATCTCCTGGGTTTTGCTACAAAATAATGAAGGTTAGTCTCCTGTATAAAGCAAAGCCCTTCAGATACTCACCCTCTCCTGGGATTTCTCCAAAATAATGAAGGTAAATCTCCTGTATAAATTTAAGACCTTCAGATAATCACCATCTCCTCTGTTTTCCTTCATAATGATGAATGTCCTGTTTTTTTCTCCAAAACGACATAGTTAAATCTATCTAAAGTTAAGACATTCAGATATTCACTATCTTTTGCTCTTTCTATAAAATTCTGAAGGAAAATCTTTATAAAGTTGAGCCTTTCAGATACTCACCATCCAAATAATAATGGTAAGTCTCCTGTATAAATTTAAGACCTTCAGATAATCACCATCTCCTCTGTTTTCCTCCATAATGATTAATGTCCTGTTTTTTCTTCAAAATGACATAGTTAAATCAATCTAAAATTAAGACCTTCAGATATTCACTATCTTTTGCTCTTTCTATAAAATTCTGAAGGCAAATCTTTATAAAGTTGAGCCCTTCAGATACTCACCATCTCCTGGGTTTTGCTACAAAATAATGAAGGTTAGTCTCCTGTATAAATCAAAGCGCTTCAGATACTCACCCTCTCCTGGGATTTCTCAAAAATAATGAAGGTAAGTCTCCTGTATAAATTTAAGACCTTCAGATAATCACCATCTCCTCTGTTTTCCTCCATAATGATGAATGTCCTGTTTTTTTCTCCAAAATGACATAGTTAAATCTATCTAAAGTTAAGACCTTCAGATAGTCACTATCTTTTGCTCTTATAAAATTCTGAAGGCAAATCTTTATAAAGTTGAGCCCTTCAGATACTCACCATCTCCTGGGTTTTGCTACAAAATAATGAAGGTTAGTCTCCTGTATAAAGTAAAGCCCTTCAGATACTCACCATTTCTGACTTCTATGTCCAAAATCATGAATCTCCTGTGTTTTCCTCCATAATGATTAATGTCCTGTTTTTTCTTCAAAATGACATAGTTAAATCAATCTAAAATTAAGACCTTCAGATATTCACTATCTTTTGCTCTTTCTATAAAATTCTGAAGGCAAATCTTTATAAAGTTGAGCCCTTCAGATACTCATCATCTCCTGGGTTTTGCTACAAAATAATGAAGGTTAGTCTCCTGTATAAAGCAAAGCCCTTCAGATACTCACCCTCTCCTGGGATTTCTCCAAAATAATGAAGTTAAGTCTCCTGTATAAATTTAAGACCTTCAGATAATCACCATCTCCTCTGTTTTCCTCCATAATGATGAATGTCCTGTTTTTTTCTCCAAAATGACATAGTTAAATCTATCTAAAGTTAAGACCTTCAGATAGTCACTATCTTTTGCTCTTATAAAATTCTGAAGGCAAATCTTTATAAAGTTGAGCCCTTCAGATACTCACCATCTCCTGGGTTTTGCTACAAAATAATGAAGGTTAGTCTCCTGTATAAAGTAAAGCCCTTCAGATACTCACCATTTCTGACTTCTATGTCCAAAATCATGAATCTCCTGTGTTTTCCTCCATAATGATGAATGTCCTGTTTTTTCTCCAAAATGACATAGTTAAATCAATTTAAATTAAGACCTTCAGATATTCACTATCTTTTCCTCTTTCTATAAAATTCTGAATGACAATCTCCGGTATAAAGATAAGCACGTCATATACTCACCATCTCCTGGGTTATTCTCCAAAATAATTAAAGTAAATATCCTGTATAAAGTTTAGCCCTTCAGATTCTCACCATCTCCTCTGTTTTCTTCCATAATGATGAACGTCCTGTTTTTTCTCCAAAACAACATAGTTAAATCTATATAAAGTTAAGACCTTCAGATATTCACTATCTTTTGCTCTTTCTATAATATTCTGAAGGCAAATATTTCTCCAAAATAATGAAGGTAAGTATTCTGTATAAAGTAAAGCCCTTCAGATACTCACCATTTCTGCATGTTTCTCCAAAATGGTGAATCTCCTGTGTTTTCCTCCATAATTATGAATGTCCTGTTTTTTCCTCCAAAACGACATAATTAAATCTATCTAAAGTTAAGACCTTCAGATATTCAATATATTTTGCTCTTTCTATAAAATTCTGAAGGCAAATCTTTATAAAGTTGAGCCTTTCAGATACTCACCCTCTCCTGGGATTTCTCCAAAATAATGAAGGTAAATCTCCTGTATAAATTTAAGACCTTCAGATAATCACCATCTCCTCTGTTTTCCTTCATAATGATGAATGTCCTGTTTTTTTCTCCAAAACGACATAGTTAAATCTATCTAAAGTTAAGACATTCAGATATTCACTATCTTTTGCTCTTTCTATAAAATTCTGAAGGCAAATCTTTATAAAGTTGAGCCTTTCAGATACTCACCATCCAAAATAATAATGGTAAGTCTCCTGTATAAATTTAAGACCTTCAGATAATCACCATCTCATCTGTTTTCCTCTATAATGATGAATGTCCTGTTTTTTTCTCCAAAACGACATAGTTAAATCTATCTAAAGTTAAGACCTTCAGATATTCACTATATTTTGCTCTTTCTATAAAATTCTGAAGGCAAATTTTTTTAAAGTTGAGCCTTTCAGATACTCACCCTCTCCTGGGATTTCTCCAAAATAATGAAGGTAAATCTCCTGTATAAATTTAAGACCTTCAGATAATCACCATCTCCTCTGTTTTCCTTCATAATGATGAATGTCCTGTTTTTTTCTCCAAAACGACATAGTTAAATCTAACTAAAGTTAAGACATTCAGATATTCACTATCTTTTGCTCTTTCTATAAAATTCTGAAGGAAAATCTTTATAAAGTTGAGCCTTTCAGATACTCACCATCCAAAATAATAATGGTAAGTCTCCTGTATAAATTTAAGACCTTCAGATAATCACCATCTCCTCTGTTTTCCTCCATAATGATGAATGTCCAGTTTTTTTCTCCAAAACGACATAGTTAAATCTATCTAAAGTTAAGACCTTTAGATAGTCACTGTCTTTTGCTCTTTCTATAAAATTCTGAAGGCAAATCTTTATAAAGTTGAGCCCTTCAGATATTCACCATCTCCTGGGTTTTGCTACAAAATAATGAAGGTTAGTCTCCTGTATAAAGCAAAGCCCTTCAGAAACTCACCCTCTCCTGGGATTTCTCCAAAATAATGAAGGTAAGTCTCCTGTATAAATTTAAGACCTTCAGATAATCACCATCTCATCTGTTTTCCTCCATAATGATGAATGTCCTGTTTTTTCCTCCAAAATGACATAGTTAAATCTATCTAAAGTTAAGACCATCAGATAGTCACTGTCTTTTGCTCTTTCTATTAAATTCTGAAGGCAAATCTTTATAAAGTTGAGCCCTTCAGATACTGACCATCTCCTGGGTTTTGCTACAAAATAATGAAGGTTAGTCTCCTGTATAAAGTAAAGCCCTTCAGATACTCACCATTTCTGACTGCATGTCCAAAATCATGAATCTCTTGTGTTTTCCTCCATAATGATGAATGTCCTGTTTTTTTCTCCAAAACGACATAATTAAATCTATCTAAAGTTAAGACCTTCAGATATTCACTATATTTTGCTCTTTCTATAAAATTGTAAAGGCAAATCTTTATAAAGTTGAGCCTTTCAGATACTCACCCTCTCCTGGGATTTCTCCAAAATAATGAAGGTAAGTCTCCTGTATAAATTTAAGACCTTTAGATAATCACCATCTCCTCTGTTTTCCTCCATAATGATGAATGTCCTGTTTTTTTCTCCAAAATGACATAGTTAAATCTATCTAAAGTTAAGACCTTCAGATAGTCACTATCTTTTGCTCTTATAAAATTCTGAAGGCAAATCTTTATAAAGTTGAGCCCTTCAGATACTCACCATCTCCTGGGTTTTGCTACAAAATAATGAAGGTTAGTCTCCTGTATAAAGTAAAGCCCTTCAGATACTCACCATTTCTGACTTCTATGTCCAAAATCATGAATCTCCTGTGTTTTCCTCCATAATGATTAATGCCCTGTTTTTTCTTCAAAATGACATAGTTAAATCAATCTAAAATTAAGACCTTCAGATATTCACTATCTTTTGCTCTTTCTATAAAATTCTGAAGGCAAATCTTTATAAAGTTGAGCCCTTCAGATACTCACCATCTCCTGGGTTTTGCTACAAAATAATGAAGGTTAGTCTCCTGTATAAAGCAAATCCCTTCAGATACTCACCCTCTCCTGGGATTTCTCCAAAATAATGAAGGTAAGTCTCCTGTATAAATTTAAGACCTTCAGATAATCACCATCTCCTCTGTTTTCCTCCATAATGATGAATGTCCTGTTTTTTTCTCCAAAATGACATAGTTAAATCTATCTAAAGTTAAGACCTTCAGATAGTCACTATCTTTTGCTCTTATAAAATTCTGAAGGCAAATCTTTATAAAGTTGAGCCCTTCAGATACTCACCATCTCCTGGGTTTTGCAACAAAATAATGAAGGTTAGTCTCCTGTATAAAGTAAAGCCCTTCAGATACTCACCATTTCTGACTTCTATGTCCAAAATCATGAATCTCCTGTGTTTTCCTCCATAATGATTAATGTCCTGTTTTTTCTTCAAAATGACATAGTTAAATCAATCTAAAATTAAGACCTTCAGATATTCACTATCTTTTGCTCTTTCTATAAAATTCTGAAGGCAAATCTTTATAAAGTTGAGCCCTTCAGATACTCACCATCTCCTGGGTTTTGCTACAAAATAATGAAGGTTAGTCTCCTGTATAAAGCAAATCCCTTCAGATACTCACCCTCTCCTGGGATTTCTCCAAAATAATGAAGGTAAGTCTCCTGTATAAATTTAAGACCTTCAGATAATCACCATCTCCTCTGTTTTCCTCCATAATGATGAATGTCCTGTTTTTTTCTCCAAAATGACATAGTTAAATCTATCTAAAGTTAAGACCTTCAGATAGTCACTATCTTTTGCTCTTATAAAATTCTGAAGGCAAATCTTTATAAAGTTGAGCCCTTCAGATACTCACCATCTCCTGGGTTTTGCTACAAAATAATGAAGGTTAGTCTCCTGTATAAAGTAAAGCCCTTCAGATACTCACCATTTCTGACTTCTATGTCCAAAATCATGAATCTCCTGTGTTTTCCTCCATAATGATTAATGTCCTGTTTTTTCTTCAAAATGACATAGTTAAATCAATCTAAAATTAAGACCTTCAGATATTCACTATCTTTTGCTCTTTCTATAAAATTCTGAAGGCAAATCTTTATAAAGTTGAGCCCTTCAGATACTCACCATCTCCTGGGTTTTGCTACAAAATAATGAAGGTTAGTCTCCTGTATAAAGCAAAGCGCTTCAGATACTCACCCTCTCCTGGGATTTCTCAAAAATAATGAAGGTAAGTCTCCTGTATAAATTTAAGACCTTCAGATAATCACCATCTCCTCTGTTTTCCTCCATAATGATGAATGTCCTGTTTTTTTCTCCAAAATGACATAGTTAAATCTATCTAAAGTTAAGACCTTCAGATAGTCACTATCTTTTGCTCTTATAAAATTCTGAAGGCAAATCTTTATAAAGTTGAGCCCTTCAGATACTCACCATCTCCTGGGTTTTGCTACAAAATAATGAAGGTTAGTCTCCTGTATAAAGTAAAGCCCTTCAGATACTCACCATTTCTGACTTCTATGTCCAAAATCATGAATCTCCTGTGTTTTCCTCCATAATGATTAATGTCCTGTTTTTTCTTCAAAATGACATAGTTAAATCAATCTAAAATTAAGACCTTCAGATATTCACTATCTTTTGCTCTTTCTATAAAATTCTGAAGGCAAATCTTTATAAAGTTGAGCCCTTCAGATACTCATCATCTCCTGGGTTTTGCTACAAAATAATGAAGGTTAGTCTCCTGTATAAAGCAAAGCCCTTCAGATACTCACCCTCTCCTAAGGATTTCTCCAAAATAATGAAGTTAAGTCTCCTGTATAAATTTAAGACCTTCAGATAATCACCATCTCCTCTGTTTTCCTCCATAATGATGAATGTCCTGTTTTTTTCTCCAAAATGACATAGTTAAATCTATCTAAAGTTAAGACCTTCAGATAGTCACTATCTTTTGCTCTTATAAAATTCTGAAGGCAAATCTTTATAAAGTTGAGCCCTTCAGATACTCACCATCTCCTGGGTTTTGCTACAAAATAATGAAGGTTAGTCTCCTGTATAAAGTAAAGCCCTTCAGATACTCACCATTTCTGACTTCTATGTCCAAAATCATGAATCTCCTGTGTTTTCCTCCATAATGATGAATGTCCTGTTTTTTCTCCAAAATGACATAGTTAAATCAATTTAAATTAAGACCTTCAGATATTCAATATATTTTGCTCTTTCTATAAAATTCTGAAGGCAAATCTTTATAAAGTTGAGCCTTTCAGATACTCACCCTCTCCTGGGATTTCTCCAAAATAATGAAGGTAAATCTCCTGTATAAATTTAAGACCTTCAGATAATCACCATCTCCTCTGTTTTCCTTCATAATGATGAATGTCCTGTTTTTTTCTCCAAAACGACATAGTTAAATCTATCTAAAGTTAAGACATTCAGATATTCACTATCTTTTGCTCTTTCTATAAAATTCTGAAGGCAAATCTTTATAAAATTGAGCCTTTCAGATACTCACCATCCAAAATAATAATGGTAAGTCTCCTGTATAAATTTAAGACCTTCAGATAATCACCATCTCATCTGTTTTCCTCTATAATGATGAATGTCCTGTTTTTTTCTCCAAAACGACATAGTTAAATCTATCTAAAGTTAAGACCTTCAGATATTCACTATATTTTGCTCTTTCTATAAAATTCTGAAGGCAAATTTTTTTAAAGTTGAGCCTTTCAGATACTCACCCTCTCCTGGGATTTCTCCAAAATAATGAAGGTAAATCTCCTGTATAAATTTAAGACCTTCAGATAATCACCATCTCCTCTGTTTTCCTTCATAATGATGAATGTCCTGTTTTTTTCTCCAAAACGACATAGTTAAATCTAACTAAAGTTAAGACATTCAGATATTCACTATCTTTTGCTCTTTCTATAAAATTCTGAAGGAAAATCTTTATAAAGTTGAGCCTTTCAGATACTCACCATCCAAAATAATAATGGTAAGTCTCCTGTATAAATTTAAGACCTTCAGATAATCACCATCTCCTCTGTTTTCCTCCATAATGATGAATGTCCAGTTTTTTTCTCCAAAACGACATAGTTAAATCTATCTAAAGTTAAGACCTTTAGATAGTCACTGTCTTTTGCTCTTTCTATAAAATTCTGAAGGCAAATCTTTATAAAGTTGAGCCCTTCAGATACTCACCATCTCCTGGGTTTTGCTACAAAATAATGAAGGTTAGTCTCCTGTATAAAGTAAAGCCCTTCAGATACTCACCATTTCTGACTTCTATGTCCAAAATCATGAATCTCCTGTGTTTTCCTCCATAATGATTAATGTCCTGTTTTTTCTTCAAAATGACATAGTTAAATCAATCTAAAATTAAGACCTTCAGATATTCACTATCTTTTGCTCTTTCTATAAAATTCTGAAGGCAAATCTTTATAAAGTTGAGCCCTTCAGATACTCATCATCTCCTGGGTTTTGCTACAAAATAATGAAGGTTAGTCTCCTGTATAAAGCAAAGCCCTTCAGATACTCACCCTCTCCTAAGGATTTCTCCAAAATAATGAAGTTAAGTCTCCTGTATAAATTTAAGACCTTCAGATAATCACCATCTCCTCTGTTTTCCTCCATAATGATGAATGTCCTGTTTTTTTCTCCAAAATGACATAGTTAAATCTATCTAAAGTTAAGACCTTCAGATAGTCACTATCTTTTGCTCTTATAAAATTCTGAAGGCAAATCTTTATAAAGTTGAGCCCTTCAGATACTCACCCTCTCCTGGGATTTCTCCAAAATAATGAAGGTAAATCTCCTGTATAAATTTAAGACCTTCAGATAATCACCATCTCCTCTGTTTTCCTTCATAATGATGAATGTCCTGTTTTTTTCTCCAAAACGACATAGTTAAATCTATCTAAAGTTAAGACATTCAGATATTCACTATCTTTTGCTCTTTCTATAAAATTCTGAAGGAAAATCTTTATAAAGTTGAGCCTTTCAGATACTCACCATCCAAAATAATAATGGTAAGTCTCCTGTATAAATTTAAGACCTTCAGATAATCACCATCTCCTCTGTTTTCCTCCATAATGATTAATGTCCTGTTTTTTCTTCAAAATGACATAGTTAAATCAATCTAAAATTAAGACCTTCAGATATTCACTATCTTTTGCTCTTTCTATAAAATTCTGAAGGCAAATCTTTATAAAGTTGAGCCCTTCAGATACTCACCATCTCCTGGGTTTTGCTACAAAATAATGAAGGTTAGTCTCCTGTATAAAGCAAAGCGCTTCAGATACTCACCCTCTCCTGGGATTTCTCAAAAATAATGAAGGTAAGTCTCCTGTATAAATTTAAGACCTTCAGATAATCACCATCTCCTCTGTTTTCCTCCATAATGATGAATGTCCTGTTTTTTTCTCCAAAATGACATAGTTAAATCTATCTAAAGTTAAGACCTTCAGATAGTCACTATCTTTTGCTCTTATAAAATTCTGAAGGCAAATCTTTATAAAGTTGAGCCCTTCAGATACTCACCATCTCCTGGGTTTTGCTACAAAATAATGAAGGTTAGTCTCCTGTATAAAGTAAAGCCCTTCAGATACTCACCATTTCTGACTTCTATGTCCAAAATCATGAATCTCCTGTGTTTTCCTCCATAATGATTAATGTCCTGTTTTTTCTTCAAAATGACATAGTTAAATCAATCTAAAATTAAGACCTTCAGATATTCACTATCTTTTGCTCTTTCTATAAAATTCTGAAGGCAAATCTTTATAAAGTTGAGCCCTTCAGATACTCATCATCTCCTGGGTTTTGCTACAAAATAATGAAGGTTAGTCTCCTGTATAAAGCAAAGCCCTTCAGATACTCACCCTCTCCTAAGGATTTCTCCAAAATAATGAAGTTAAGTCTCCTGTATAAATTTAAGACCTTCAGATAATCACCATCTCCTCTGTTTTCCTCCATAATGATGAATGTCCTGTTTTTTTCTCCAAAATGACATAGTTAAATCTATCTAAAGTTAAGACCTTCAGATAGTCACTATCTTTTGCTCTTATAAAATTCTGAAGGCAAATCTTTATAAAGTTGAGCCCTTCAGATACTCACCATCTCCTGGGTTTTGCTACAAAATAATGAAGGTTAGTCTCCTGTATAAAGTAAAGCCCTTCAGATACTCACCATTTCTGACTTCTATGTCCAAAATCATGAATCTCCTGTGTTTTCCTCCATAATGATGAATGTCCTGTTTTTTCTCCAAAATGACATAGTTAAATCAATTTAAATTAAGACCTTCAGATATTCACTATCTTTTCCTCTTTCTATAAAATTCTGAATGACAATCTCCGGTATAAAGATAAGCACGTCATATACTCACCATCTCCTGGGTTATTCTCCAAAATAATTAAAGTAAATATCCTGTATAAAGTTTAGCCCTTCAGATTCTCACCATCTCCTCTGTTTTCTTCCATAATGATGAACGTCCTGTTTTTTCTCCAAAACAACATAGTTAAATCTATATAAAGTTAAGACCTTCAGATATTCACTATCTTTTGCTCTTTCTATAATATTCTGAAGGCAAATATTTCTCCAAAATAATGAAGGTAAGTATTCTGTATAAAGTAAAGCCCTTCAGATACTCACCATTTCTGCATGTTTCTCCAAAATGGTGAATCTCCTGTGTTTTCCTCCATAATTATGAATGTCCTGTTTTTTCCTCCAAAACGACATAATTAAATCTATCTAAAGTTAAGACCTTCAGATATTCAATATATTTTGCTCTTTCTATAAAATTCTGAAGGCAAATCTTTATAAAGTTGAGCCTTTCAGATACTCACCCTCTCCTGGGATTTCTCCAAAATAATGAAGGTAAATCTCCTGTATAAATTTAAGACCTTCAGATAATCACCATCTCCTCTGTTTTCCTTCATAATGATGAATGTCCTGTTTTTTTCTCCAAAACGACATAGTTAAATCTATCTAAAGTTAAGACATTCAGATATTCACTATCTTTTGCTCTTTCTATAAAATTCTGAAGGCAAATCTTTATAAAATTGAGCCTTTCAGATACTCACCATCCAAAATAATAATGGTAAGTCTCCTGTATAAATTTAAGACCTTCAGATAATCACCATCTCATCTGTTTTCCTCTATAATGATGAATGTCCTGTTTTTTTCTCCAAAACGACATAGTTAAATCTATCTAAAGTTAAGACCTTCAGATATTCACTATATTTTGCTCTTTCTATAAAATTCTGAAGGCAAATTTTTTTAAAGTTGAGCCTTTCAGATACTCACCCTCTCCTGGGATTTCTCCAAAATAATGAAGGTAAATCTCCTGTATAAATTTAAGACCTTCAGATAATCACCATCTCCTCTGTTTTCCTTCATAATGATGAATGTCCTGTTTTTTTCTCCAAAACGACATAGTTAAATCTAACTAAAGTTAAGACATTCAGATATTCACTATCTTTTGCTCTTTCTATAAAATTCTGAAGGAAAATCTTTATAAAGTTGAGCCTTTCAGATACTCACCATCCAAAATAATAATGGTAAGTCTCCTGTATAAATTTAAGACCTTCAGATAATCACCATCTCCTCTGTTTTCCTCCATAATGATGAATGTCCAGTTTTTTTCTCCAAAACGACATAGTTAAATCTATCTAAAGTTAAGACCTTTAGATAGTCACTGTCTTTTGCTCTTTCTATAAAATTCTGAAGGCAAATCTTTATAAAGTTGAGCCCTTCAGATACTCACCATCTCCTGGGTTTTGCTACAAAATAATGAAGGTTAGTCTCCTGTATAAAGCAAAGCCCTTCAGATACTCACCCTCTCCTGGGATTTCTCCAAAATAATGAAGGTAAATCTCCTGTATAAATTTAAGACCTTCAGATAATCACCATCTCCTCTGTTTTCCTTCATAATGATGAATGTCCTGTTTTTTTCTCCAAAACGACATAGTTAAATCTATCTAAAGTTAAGACATTCAGATATTCACTATCTTTTGCTCTTTCTATAAAATTCTGAAGGAAAATCTTTATAAAGTTGAGCCTTTCAGATACTCACCATCCAAATAATAATGGTAAGTCTCCTGTATAAATTTAAGACCTTCAGATAATCACCATCTCCTCTGTTTTCCTCCATAATGATTAATGTCCTGTTTTTTCTTCAAAATGACATAGTTAAATCAATCTAAAATTAAGACCTTCAGATATTCACTATCTTTTGCTCTTTCTATAAAATTCTGAAGGCAAATCTTTATAAAGTTGAGCCCTTCAGATACTCACCATCTCCTGGGTTTTGCTACAAAATAATGAAGGTTAGTCTCCTGTATAAATCAAAGCGCTTCAGATACTCACCCTCTCCTGGGATTTCTCAAAAATAATGAAGGTAAGTCTCCTGTATAAATTTAAGACCTTCAGATAATCACCATCTCCTCTGTTTTCCTCCATAATGATGAATGTCCTGTTTTTTTCTCCAAAATGACATAGTTAAATCTATCTAAAGTTAAGACCTTCAGATAGTCACTATCTTTTGCTCTTATAAAATTCTGAAGGCAAATCTTTATAAAGTTGAGCCCTTCAGATACTCACCATCTCCTGGGTTTTGCTACAAAATAATGAAGGTTAGTCTCCTGTATAAAGTAAAGCCCTTCAGATACTCACCATTTCTGACTTCTATGTCCAAAATCATGAATCTCCTGTGTTTTCCTCCATAATGATTAATGTCCTGTTTTTTCTTCAAAATGACATAGTTAAATCAATCTAAAATTAAGACCTTCAGATATTCACTATCTTTTGCTCTTTCTATAAAATTCTGAAGGCAAATCTTTATAAAGTTGAGCCCTTCAGATACTCATCATCTCCTGGGTTTTGCTACAAAATAATGAAGGTTAGTCTCCTGTATAAAGCAAAGCCCTTCAGATACTCACCCTCTCCTGGGATTTCTCCAAAATAATGAAGTTAAGTCTCCTGTATAAATTTAAGACCTTCAGATAATCACCATCTCCTCTGTTTTCCTCCATAATGATGAATGTCCTGTTTTTTTCTCCAAAATGACATAGTTAAATCTATCTAAAGTTAAGACCTTCAGATAGTCACTATCTTTTGCTCTTATAAAATTCTGAAGGCAAATCTTTATAAAGTTGAGCCCTTCAGATACTCACCATCTCCTGGGTTTTGCTACAAAATAATGAAGGTTAGTCTCCTGTATAAAGTAAAGCCCTTCAGATACTCACCATTTCTGACTTCTATGTCCAAAATCATGAATCTCCTGTGTTTTCCTCCATAATGATGAATGTCCTGTTTTTTCTCCAAAATGACATAGTTAAATCAATTTAAATTAAGACCTTCAGATATTCACTATCTTTTCCTCTTTCTATAAAATTCTGAATGACAATCTCCGGTATAAAGATAAGCACGTCATATACTCACCATCTCCTGGGTTATTCTCCAAAATAATTAAAGTAAATATCCTGTATAAAGTTTAGCCCTTCAGATTCTCACCATCTCCTCTGTTTTCTTCCATAATGATGAACGTCCTGTTTTTTCTCCAAAACAACATAGTTAAATCTATATAAAGTTAAGACCTTCAGATATTCACTATCTTTTGCTCTTTCTATAATATTCTGAAGGCAAATATTTCTCCAAAATAATGAAGGTAAGTATTCTGTATAAAGTAAAGCCCTTCAGATACTCACCATTTCTGCATGTTTCTCCAAAATGGTGAATCTCCTGTGTTTTCCTCCATAATTATGAATGTCCTGTTTTTTCCTCCAAAACGACATAATTAAATCTATCTAAAGTTAAGACCTTCAGATATTCAATATATTTTGCTCTTTCTATAAAATTCTGAAGGCAAATCTTTATAAAGTTGAGCCTTTCAGATACTCACCCTCTCCTGGGATTTCTCCAAAATAATGAAGGTAAATCTCCTGTATAAATTTAAGACCTTCAGATAATCACCATCTCCTCTGTTTTCCTTCATAATGATGAATGTCCTGTTTTTTTCTCCAAAACGACATAGTTAAATCTATCTAAAGTTAAGACATTCAGATATTCACTATCTTTTGCTCTTTCTATAAAATTCTGAAGGCAAATCTTTATAAAGTTGAGCCTTTCAGATACTCACCATCCAAAATAATAATGGTAAGTCTCCTGTATAAATTTAAGACCTTCAGATAATCACCATCTCATCTGTTTTCCTCTATAATGATGAATGTCCTGTTTTTTTCTCCAAAACGACATAGTTAAATCTATCTAAAGTTAAGACCTTCAGATATTCACTATATTTTGCTCTTTCTATAAAATTCTGAAGGCAAATTTTTTTAAAGTTGAGCCTTTCAGATACTCACCCTCTCCTGGGATTTCTCCAAAATAATGAAGGTAAATCTCCTGTATAAATTTAAGACCTTCAGATAATCACCATCTCCTCTGTTTTCCTTCATAATGATGAATGTCCTGTTTTTTTCTCCAAAACGACATAGTTAAATCTAACTAAAGTTAAGACATTCAGATATTCACTATCTTTTGCTCTTTCTATAAAATTCTGAAGGAAAATCTTTATAAAGTTGAGCCTTTCAGATACTCACCATCCAAAATAATAATGGTAAGTCTCCTGTATAAATTTAAGACCTTCAGATAATCACCATCTCCTCTGTTTTCCTCCATAATGATGAATGTCCAGTTTTTTTCTCCAAAACGACATAGTTAAATCTATCTAAAGTTAAGACCTTTAGATAGTCACTGTCTTTTGCTCTTTCTATAAAATTCTGAAGGCAAATCTTTATAAAGTTGAGCCCTTCAGATATTCACCATCTCCTGGGTTTTGCTACAAAATAATGAAGGTTAGTCTCCTGTATAAAGCAAAGCCCTTCAGAAACTCACCCTCTCCTGGGATTTCTCCAAAATAATGAAGGTAAGTCTCCTGTATAAATTTAAGACCTTCAGATAATCACCATCTCATCTGTTTTCCTCCATAATGATGAATGTCCTGTTTTTTCCTCCAAAATGACATAGTTAAATCTATCTAAAGTTAAGACCATCAGATAGTCACTGTCTTTTGCTCTTTCTATTAAATTCTGAAGGCAAATCTTTATAAAGTTGAGCCCTTCAGATACTGACCATCTCCTGGGTTTTGCTACAAAATAATGAAGGTTAGTCTCCTGTATAAAGTAAAGCCCTTCAGATACTCACCATTTCTGACTGCATGTCCAAAATCATGAATCTCTTGTGTTTTCCTCCATAATGATGAATGTCCTGTTTTTTTCTCCAAAACGACATAATTAAATCTATCTAAAGTTAAGACCTTCAGATATTCACTATATTTTGCTCTTTCTATAAAATTGTAAAGGCAAATCTTTATAAAGTTGAGCCTTTCAGATACTCACCCTCTCCTGGGATTTCTCCAAAATAATGAAGGTAAGTCTCCTGTATAAATTTAAGACCTTTAGATAATCACCATCTCCTCTGTTTTCCTCCATAATGATGAATGTCCTGTTTTTTTCTCCAAAATGACATAGTTAAATCTATCTAAAGTTAAGACCTTCAGATAGTCACTATCTTTTGCTCTTATAAAATTCTGAAGGCAAATCTTTATAAAGTTGAGCCCTTCAGATACTCACCATCTCCTGGGTTTTGCTACAAAATAATGAAGGTTAGTCTCCTGTATAAAGTAAAGCCCTTCAGATACTCACCATTTCTGACTTCTATGTCCAAAATCATGAATCTCCTGTGTTTTCCTCCATAATGATTAATGCCCTGTTTTTTCTTCAAAATGACATAGTTAAATCAATCTAAAATTAAGACCTTCAGATATTCACTATCTTTTGCTCTTTCTATAAAATTCTGAAGGCAAATCTTTATAAAGTTGAGCCCTTCAGATACTCACCATCTCCTGGGTTTTGCTACAAAATAATGAAGGTTAGTCTCCTGTATAAAGCAAATCCCTTCAGATACTCACCCTCTCCTGGGATTTCTCCAAAATAATGAAGGTAAGTCTCCTGTATAAATTTAAGACCTTCAGATAATCACCATCTCCTCTGTTTTCCTCCATAATGATGAATGTCCTGTTTTTTTCTCCAAAATGACATAGTTAAATCTATCTAAAGTTAAGACCTTCAGATAGTCACTATCTTTTGCTCTTATAAAATTCTGAAGGCAAATCTTTATAAAGTTGAGCCCTTCAGATACTCACCATCTCCTGGGTTTTGCAACAAAATAATGAAGGTTAGTCTCCTGTATAAAGTAAAGCCCTTCAGATACTCACCATTTCTGACTTCTATGTCCAAAATCATGAATCTCCTGTGTTTTCCTCCATAATGATTAATGTCCTGTTTTTTCTTCAAAATGACATAGTTAAATCAATCTAAAATTAAGACCTTCAGATATTCACTATCTTTTGCTCTTTCTATAAAATTCTGAAGGCAAATCTTTATAAAGTTGAGCCCTTCAGATACTCACCATCTCCTGGGTTTTGCTACAAAATAATGAAGGTTAGTCTCCTGTATAAAGCAAATCCCTTCAGATACTCACCCTCTCCTGGGATTTCTCCAAAATAATGAAGGTAAGTCTCCTGTATAAATTTAAGACCTTCAGATAATCACCATCTCCTCTGTTTTCCTCCATAATGATGAATGTCCTGTTTTTTTCTCCAAAATGACATAGTTAAATCTATCTAAAGTTAAGACCTTCAGATAGTCACTATCTTTTGCTCTTATAAAATTCTGAAGGCAAATCTTTATAAAGTTGAGCCCTTCAGATACTCACCATCTCCTGGGTTTTGCTACAAAATAATGAAGGTTAGTCTCCTGTATAAAGTAAAGCCCTTCAGATACTCACCATTTCTGACTTCTATGTCCAAAATCATGAATCTCCTGTGTTTTCCTCCATAATGATTAATGTCCTGTTTTTTCTTCAAAATGACATAGTTAAATCAATCTAAAATTAAGACCTTCAGATATTCACTATCTTTTGCTCTTTCTATAAAATTCTGAAGGCAAATCTTTATAAAGTTGAGCCCTTCAGATACTCACCATCTCCTGGGTTTTGCTACAAAATAATGAAGGTTAGTCTCCTGTATAAAGCAAAGCGCTTCAGATACTCACCCTCTCCTGGGATTTCGCAAAAATAATGAAGGTAAGTCTCCTGTATAAATTTAAGACCTTCAGATAATCACCATCTCCTCTGTTTTCCTCCATAATGATGAATGTCCTGTTTTTTTCTCCAAAATGACATAGTTAAATCTATCTAAAGTTAAGACCTTCAGATAGTCACTATCTTTTCCTCTTATAAAATTCTGAAGGCAAATCTTTATAAAGTTGAGCCCTTCAGATACTCACCATCTCCTGGGTTTTGCTACAAAATAATGAAGGTTAGTCTCCTGTATAAAGTAAAGCCCTTCAGATACTCACCATTTCTGACTTCTATGTCCAAAATCATGAATCTCCTGTGTTTTCCTCCATAATGATTAATGTCCTGTTTTTTCTCCAAAATGACATAGTTAAATCAATCTAAAATTAAGACCTTCAGATATTCACTATCTTTTGCTCTTTCTATAAAATTCTGAATGACAATCTCCGGTATAAAGATAAGCACGTCATATACTCACCATCTCCTGGGTTATTCTCCAAAATAATTAAAGTAAATATCCTGTATAAAGTTTAGCCCTTCAGATTCTCACCATCTCCTCTGTTTTCTTCCATAATGATGAACGTCCTGTTTTTTCTCCAAAACAACATAGTTAAATCTATATAAAGTTAAGACCTTCAGATATTCACTATCTTTTGCTCTTTCTATAATATTCTGAAGGCAAATATTTCTCCAAAATAATGAAGGTAAGTATTCTGTATAAAGTAAAGCCCTTCAGATACTCACCATTTCTGCATGTTTCTCCAAAATGGTGAATCTCCTGTGTTTTCCTCCATAATTATGAATGTCCTGTTTTTTCCTCCAAAACGACATAATTAAATCTATCTAAAGTTGAGACCTTCAGATATTCAATATATTTTGCTCTTTCTATAAAATTCTGAAGGCAAATCTTTATAAAGTTGAGCCTTTCAGATACTCACCCCCTCCTGGGGTTTCTCCAAAATAATGAAGGTAAATCTCCTGTATAAATTTAAGACCTTCAGATAATCACCATCTCCTCTGTTTTCCTTCATAATGATGAATGTCCTGTTTTTTTCTCCAAAACGACATAGTTAAATCTATCTAAAGTTAAGACATTCAGATATTCACTATCTTTTGCTCTTTCTATAAAATTCTGAAGGCAAATCTTTATAAAGTTGAGCCTTTCAGATATTCACCATCCAAAATAATAATGGTAAGTCTCCTGTATAAATTTAAGACCTTCAGATAATCACCATCTCATCTGTTTTCCTCTATAATGATGAATGTCCTGTTTTTTTCTCCAAAACGACATAGTTAAATCTATCTAAAGTTAAGACCTTCAGATATTCACTATATTTTGCTCTTTCTATAAAATTCTGAAGGCAAATTTTTTTAAAGTTGAGCCTTTCAGATACTCACCCTCTCCTGGGATTTCTCCAAAATAATGAAGGTAAGTCTCCTGTATAAATTTAAGACCTTCAGATAATCACCATCTCCTCTGTTTTCCTCCATAATGATGAATGTCCAGTTTTTTTCTCCAAAACGACATAGTTAAATCTATCTAAAGTTAAGACCTTTAGATAGTCACTGTCTTTTGCTCTTTCTATAAAATTCTGAAGGCAAATCTTTATAAAGTTGAGCCCTTCAGATATTCACCATCTCCTGGGTTTTGCTACAAAATAATGAAGGTTAGTCTCCTGTATAAAGCAAAGCCCTTCAGAAACTCACCCTCTCCTGGGATTTCTCCAAAATAATGAAGGTAAGTCTCCTGTATAAATTTAAGACCTTCAGATAATCACCATCTCATCTGTTTTCCTCCATAATGATGAATGTCCTGTTTTTTTCTCCAAAATGACATAGTTAAATCTATCTAAAGTTAAGACCATCAGATAGTCACTGTCTTTTGCTCTTTCTATTAAATTCTGAAGGCAAATCTTTATAAAGTTGAGCCCTTCAGATACTGACCATCTCCTGGGTTTTGCTACAAAATAATGAAGGTTAGTCTCCTGTATAAAGTAAAGCCCTTCAGATACTCACCATTTCTGACTGTATGTCCAAAATCATGAATCTCTTGTGTTTTCCTCCATAATGATTAATGTCCTGTTTTTTCTCCAAAATGACATAGTTCAATCAATCTAAAATTAAGACCTTCAGATATTCACTATCTTTTGCTCTTTCTATAAAATTCTGAATGACAATCTCCGGTATAAAGATAAGCACGTCGTATACTCACCATCTCCTGGGTTATTCTCCAAAATAATGAAAGTAATTATCCTGTATAAAGTTTAGCCCTTCAGATTCTCACCATCTCCTGTGTTTTCCTCCATAATGATGAACATCCTGTTTTTTCTCCAAAACAACATAGTTAAATCTATATAAATTTAAGACCTTCAGATATTCACTATCTTTTGCTCTTTCTATAAAATTCTGAAGGCAAATCTTTATAAATAGAGCCCTTCAGATACTCACCATCTCCTGGGTTTTGCTACAAAATAATGAAGGTTAGTCTCCTGTATAAAGCAAAGCCCTTCAGATACTCACCCTCTCCTGGGATGTCTCCAAAATAATGAAGGTAAGTCTCCTGTATAAATTTAAGACCTTCAGATAATCACCATCTCATCTGTTTTCCTCCATAATGATGAATGTCCTGTTTTTTTCTCCAAAATGACATAGTTAAATCTATCTAAAGTTAAGACCTTCAGATAGTCACTATCTTTTGCTCTTATAAAATTCTGAAGGCAAATCTTTATAAAGTTGAGCCCTTCAGATACTGACCATCTCCTGGGTTTTGCTACAAAATAATGAAGGTTAGTCTCCTGTATAAAGTAAAGCTTTTCAGATACTCACCATTTCGGACTGTATGTCCAAAATCATGAATCTCTTGTGTTTTCCTCCATAATTATGAATGTCCTGTTTTTTCTTCAAAATGACATAGTTAAATCAATCTAAAATTAAGACCTTCAGATATTCACTATCTTTTGCTCTTTCTATAAAATTCTGAAGGCGAATATTTCTCCAAAATAATGAAAGTAAATCCCCTGTATATAGTTAAGCCCTTCAGATACTCACCATTTCTGCCTGTTTCTCCAAAATGGTGAATCTCCTGTGTCTTCCTCCATAATGATGAATGTTCTGTTTTTTTGTCCAAAACGACATAGTTAAATCTATCTAAAGTTAAGACATTCAGATAGTCACTGTCTTTTGCTCTTTCTATTAAATTCTGAAGGCAAATCTTTATAAAGTTGAGCCCTTCAGATACTGACCATCTCCTGGGTTTATCTACAAAATAATGAAGGTTAGTCTCCTGTATAAAGTAAAGCCCTTCAGATACTCACCATTTCTGACTGTATGTCCAAAATCATGAATCTCTTGTGTTTTCCTCCATAATGATGAATGTCATGTTTTTTCTCCAAAATGACATAGTTAAATCTATATAAAGTTAAGACCTTCATATATTCACTATCTTTTGCTCTTTCTATAAAATTCTGAAGGCAAATATTTCTCCAAAATAATGAAGGTAAGTATTCTGTATAAAGTAAAGCCCTTAAGATACTCACCCTTTCTGCATGTTTCTCCAAAATGGTGAATCTCCTGTGTTTTCCTCCATAATGATGAATGTCCTGTTTTTTTCTCCAAAACGACATAATTAAATCTATCTAAAGGTAAGACCTTCAGATATTCACTTTATTTTGCTCTTTCTATAAAATTCTGAAGGCAAATCTTTAAAAAGTTGAGCCCTTCAGATACTCACCACCTCCTGGGTTTTGTTGCAAAATAATGAAGGTTAGTCTCCTGTATAAAGTAAAGCCCTTCAGATACTCACCATTTCTGACTGTATGTCCAAAATCATGAATCTCTTGTGTTTTCCTCCATAATTATGAATGTCCTGTTTTTTCTTCAAAATGACATAGTTAAATCAATCTAAAATTAAGACCTTCAGATATTCACTATCTTTTGCTCTTTCTATAAAATTCTGAAGGCAAATATTTCTCCAAAATAATGAAAGTAAATCCCCTGTATATAGTTAAGCCCTTCAGATACTCACCATTTCTGACTGTATGTCCAAAATCATGAATCTCTTGTGTTTTCCTCCATAATGATGAATGTCATGTTTTTTCTCCAAAATGACATAGTTAAATCTATATAAAGTTAAGACCTTCATATATTCACTATCTTTTGCTCTTTCTATAAAATTCTGAAGGCAAATATTTCTCCAAAATAATGAAGGTAAGTATTCTGTATAAAGTAAAGCCCTTCAGATACTCACCCTTTCTGCATGTTTCTCCAAAATGGTGAATCTCCTGTGTTTTCCTCCATAATGATGAATGTCCTGTTTTTTTCTCCAAAACGACATAATTAAATCTATCTAAAGTTAAGACCTTCAGATATTCACTTTATTTTGCTCTTTCTATAAAATTCTGAAGGCAAATCTTTATAAAGTTGAGCCCTTCAGATAGTCACCACCTCCTGGGTTTTGTTGCAAAATAATGAAGGTTAGTCTCCTGTATAAAGTAAAGCCCTTCAGATACTCACCATTTCTGAATGTATGTCCAAAATCATGAATCTCTTGTGTTTTCCTCCATAATTATGAATGTCCTGTTTTTTCTTCAAAATGACATAGTTAAATCAATCTAAAATTAAGACCTTCAGATATTCACTATCTTTTGCTCTTTCTATAAAATTCTGAAGGGAAATCTTTACAAAGTTGAGCCCTTGAGATACACACCATCTCCTGGGTTTTTATCCAAAATAATGGTGGTAAGTCTCCTGTATAAAGCAAAGCCCTTCAGATACTCACCATATCCTGGGTTTTTATCCTGTATAAAGCAAAGCGCTTCAGATACTCACCCTCTCCTGGGATTTCTCGAAAATAATGAAGGTAAGTCTCCTGTATAAATTTAAGACCTTCAGATAATCACCATCTCCTCTGTTTTCCTTCATAATGATGAATGTCCTGTTTTTTTCTCCAAAACGACATAGTTAAATCTATCTAAAGTTAAGACCTTCAGATATTCACTATCTTTTGCTCTTTCTATAAAATTCTGAAGGGAAATCTTTACAAAGTTGAGCCCTTGAGATACACACCATCTCCTGGGTTTTTATCCAAAATAATGGTGGTAAGTCTCCTGTATAAAGCAAAGCCCTTCAGATACTCACCATATCCTGGGTTTTTATCCAAAATAATGAAGGTAAATCTCTTGTATAAATTTAAGACCTTCAGATAATCACCATCTCCTCTGTTTTCCTTCATAATGATGAATGTCCTGTTTTTTTCTCCAAAACAACATAGTTAAATCTATCTAAAGTTAAGACCCTCAGATAGTCACTATCTTTTGCTCTTTCTATAAAATTCTGAAGGCAAATCTTTAAAAAGTTGAGCCCTTCAGATACTCACCACCTCCTGGGTTTTGTTGCAAAATAATGGTGGTAAGTCTCCTGTATAAAGTAAAGCCCTGCAGATACTCACCATTTCTGACTGTATGTCCAAAATCATGAATCTCTTGTGTTTTCCTCCATAATTATGAATGTCCTTTTTTTCCTCCAAAATGAGATAGTTAAATCAATCTAAAATTAAGACCTTCAGATATTAACTATCTTTTGCTCTTTCTATAAAATTCTGAATGACAATCTCCGGTATAAAGATAAGCACGTCGTATACTCACCATCTCCTGGGTTATTCTCCAAAATAATGAAAGTAAATATCCTGTATAAAGTTTAGCCCTTCAGATTCTCACCATCTCCTCTGTTTTCCTCCATAATGATGAACGTCCTGTTTTTTTTTTCAAAACAACATAGTTAAATCTATATAAAGTTAAGACCTTCAGATATTCACTATCTTTTGCTCTTTCTATTAAATTCTGAAGGCAAATATTTCTCCAAAGTAATGAAGGTAAATCTCCTGTATAAAGTTAAACTCTTCATATACTCAACATCTCCTGGGATTTCTCCGAAATAATGAAGGTAGGTATTCTGTATAAAGTAAAGCCCTTCAGATACTCACAATTTCTGCATGTTTCTCCAAAATGGTGAATCTCCTGTGTTTTCCTCCATAATTATGAATGTCCTGTTTTTTCCTCCAAAACGACATAATTAAATCTATCTAAAGTTAAGACCTTCAGATATTCACTATCTTTTGCTCTTTCTATAAAATTCTGAAGGCAAATCTTTATAAAGTTGATCCCTTCAGATACTCACCATATCCTGGGTTTTTCTCTAAAATTCTGAAGGTATATCTCCTGTATAAAGTTGAGGCCTTCTGAGCAATGTTCCCTCTAAGTTTTTTTTTTTGGTGTGTGCGGAAACGTATAATGTCTTAGTGGCACATTTTCATGCCTGGGTGTGGATTGGTTGGAAACATGGTCCTTTAAGTGAATCTGGCTTCTCCCTCCCCACTCCTCCATTGTCTTTGCTTGTGAGACTGTCGCAAACGGGGATGTCACATGACCTCAGGACACAGCAACCGTCATACAGTTTCTTTGAAGGTCATAACCTCCTTCCTTCCTTCCTTCCTTCCTTTAATCATTAACGTCTACTAATTGAGGAATATATTTACAACAAGATATGTTATTTGAAAAATATAGAGGGGCAGAATAAAACAGTTTAGTCACAGGGTGAAATTTAAATATACATTGCTCATATCGTACAGAATTCTTACCAGATTTTGGGTAAGTGACTGAATATATCAGTATCTTGACTTCAAATTTTTCCAGTGCCTCCAGGTGCTCAGGTTTCGCCAAATCTTCTGCGAAATTAAGCCTTTAAGATCCAAAAATTCTGCAAAACTCCACAAAGCTGCTCGGGGTCCTCTCCAGGGCTCAGCCCCACCTCCTCCTCGGCTCCTCACGGTGCCAGCTGCTACGGTCACCCCCGAGCAACATTCAGGAGTGGGCGTCTAACTTAACTAAGAGGTAATGAGGCAACACCGTCTAACACTTTAAATGCTTGCAGCCGGGCTGTGAAAATTGAGGAAAATATTATTGAAATGTAGGTACCATAAAGACGCCATGTCACTTATCGGCTGGGAAGAAACTATAAAGGGGTTTATTGGACGGGATTAAAAGATCAGGATTGTGCTTTGGTTAGATACAAGCGAGGAAGACCCACCATAATTTTTTTCCCTCTGTAGTGCCCTTTATTGGTTAAATTACAACTCCCTTCTCTTCAAATAATACACCTGCATTTGGTCATGGGTGCCTTTGGGAGGTTGCAGATTATGTGGGCGCACGTGACGGCAGAGCCGGAGAAGCCGGGCGGGGCTCAGAGCCCACAGGGGTTTCTCCCCGGCCGACAGCTTGGGACGGGCAGATCAGCTGTCGGGCAGGGAGAAACAGCGCCTGCACGGGCTTGGAAAAAAGTGCACTGAGCTTGGTTTTTGCGTGCGCCACAGTGCACTGCGCACGTTAGAGGGAACAGTGCTCCTGAGTTTTTCTCCAAAATAATGAAGGTAATTGCGCCGTATGCGGAGTAAGAACATGGACAACAAGTAGCTGGAATTAAATGGGGTCACTTTATTATTATTTATTATTATTTATTAAATTTGTATGCCGCCATTCTCCGTAGACTTTATTGTATAAACTAAGAAAAAACATATAACAATTATTTTCAAATGAGTTGGACCTGCAGAGGCCACTGAAAACTTTGGGGTGGAAAATAATTTGCATAACATTCCTGGGCAACTCTGGGCGTAACTCCTTGCTGAAACATATGAGGGGGCCAATGCCTTTGCCTGTTACCTGCCCACGCTAAGTGCGTGGCAGGGCTCAACGTCCAATCCCCGTCCAGTTATTGGATTAGGTGAGTCCCAAGGGCATCCCTCTCCAACTGCCCTGGCCGCTAGGGACCTTGAGTTCCTGGCGAGAGGCTGCCCCTCATCTTTAAAAACTGCCCAAAGGAGAATACGCAGTTGCTATACTGCCCTTTTTCTGCCCCATACCTCGCCAAGGAGGGGGTCTGATCTCTATCATAGCCCCTGACTCCCCCCTAACCCTGCATCAGCTCACGCAGGCACCTCTGCAGGTCCTCCAGGAAAATTGCATTTCACTCCTCTGAGAGGTGAATGGCGTCGGCTCTATAGAGTCCGCGAGTATCAAATTTGATTCAGGGGCATGTTACTACAATGTCCCCCAATTCTCACATGGTCCTGCCAATGGCACTGTTGGCCTTCCCTCTGGTTCTGTCCACAGCTCTCGGGGATAAGGCGTTCCACCACACAATCCTGGGAAGGATCTCAGACCATATCAAACGTGTCTGGCCACACTTCAGAAAGAGCCCAGAGGTCCTTGCGGGCTTGTAGAATTAACGTCAAATCGCTCAAAGCAGACAAGTCATTGCCGCCTAAGTGCAATTCCAACTACTTGGAGGCTGTTGCCAGGTGGCGCTTGCCAAACCACAAAGGTAGGAGCCCCTCCCATCGAAGGCCTCTCCTTCCCAGCCAGGTCACATTGATCCAATGGTGTTCCAGCTGCTGACTTCGCTGCAGATCGACCAGCCCTGAAGACCATGCTGTGACCGCAAAGTAAAGCTGTAGGCTTTTCCCCTTGTGGCAAGTCTAGAATCAGAAAAGAAAGTTAGTCCTTATAGAGAATATGTATATATATATAATGTTTTACAGGTGGCATTTGCCACCAGTGCGTTTAGCTAAGATGTACCCAAAACTCTCCCCAAAGTGCTGGAAGTTGTTCTGTCTGGGTTCCCCCAGACCTCAACACCAACTGGAAAAAACAGCCAGACACTCTGGTAAAAGCCAAAAGTATTTTATAACTGGAAAAAATAAGCACAGAGGAAAACCTGTTCTTCCCAACAGACAGGATATAATACGGTACAGCAGGGTCCTGATGTCCAGACAATACAGCAAGCTTCTTGCTGGCACCCCCCCCCCCCCAAGGTTTCAATAGTCAAAGGCACAAACCAGGATTCCAAGACGCCAAAGTTCACAGTCAGGTCCCACGACTCTCAAAGATAAAACTCCACAAGCCAGGAAGGGTGGGTCTGCCTTTTAGCCTTTCCCAAGAGCACCACACCCAAACCCAGCTGTTGCCACTTTAATGCTGAAAGTATTTAGCCAATTGATTCCGTCTCTGAGTAGCTCTTTGTTGTCGCAGATCAATTATGGCTTGTGCACTTTCCTCTAAGGAATCCAGGCTGCTTGCTGGGGAGAGCTCCCCCTGGTGGGACTCTGGCTGTCCTCCCTCTTCTTCAGCCTGGGATTCCTCCTCCTCGTCTGTCTGCACCTCCTGTTCCTCAGCCTCTCCCTCTGAGCTGGAAACCGACAGAAGGTCAGCCGTTCCCGGAGGGGCCTCAGACGGAACCACAACAGAAGTGCAAAGTGAAAATAGGTACATATTACCACATGTGGTGGACGTGTTCACTAGCCAAGAAATTTTGGAAAAAAATTAAAAATATGATGGAGGAAATTATAGGAGAAAAAAAATACCATTAAAACCGGAGCTCTTTCTTCTTGGAATAATTAGACATAGTTACAATAAATGACAGGCATCTAATCCTAATATAACGACCACGGCAAGAATTATATATGCGCAAACCTGGAAACAGGAGGTCACTTCTTGCGCCAGCGCCCAAACGCACCCAATGATGCGGTGCCTGCAGCCCCTTCATGGCTGAATACAGCCAGCGTACAAATGCCTGACCCGGGGCAACCACTCTACAAGCGAAGTTCAGCAAACCAGTCAATTCCTGTAACTGCCAAAGTGTGACCTTACGCTGACCCAAAACAGAATTGATCCTATCCTTAAGTTTTTCCAGCTTGTCTGAGGGAAGTCTGCAGGATTGTTCAACTGAGTCAAGTTCAATACTTAGGAAGGTAATCCTGGTGGCGGGCCCCTCAGTTTTCTCAGGGGCTAAGGGGACCCCCAGATATTTGCAAAAGGCCTCAAAAGCTGTCATGAGTGATGCGCATTGACCCATACGTGCGGACCCCGCCAACAGTAAATCATCCAGGTAGTGAATGACTGACTTAGACCCAGTCCATTGCCTCAGTGCCCACTTGAGAAATGAGCTAAAGCTCTCAAAAAGAGTGCATGATACCGAACAACTCATGGGCAGTGCCTGGTCTATTTAAAAAAAACCCCTCAAATTGGAAACCCAGGAGGTCAAAATCATCGGGATGAATAGACAAAAGGCGAAATGCTGACTTAATATCACACTTGCCCATTAAGGCTCTTGGGCCACACTTTTTAACCATAGACACTGCCGCGTCAAAAGAAGCAAATTTAACCGAACAAACGTCTTCAGGGATGAAATCATTTACTGATTCGCCCCTTGGGAAGGACAAGTGATGAATTAAACGAAATTCACCACTAACCTTCTTGGGAACTACCCCCAAAGGAAAGACCCTGAGTGTGGGGATGGGTGGTTCTGTAAACGGGCCTAAAACCCGACCTTCCAAAACCTCCTTTTCCCATTTGCGCCTAACAATCTCCTCCTAATTGACCACTGATTTAAGGTTGCTAGAGGTGAAGGCCTTGTGTGGGATATGAAAGCCTTCAGAAAACCCCTGAAGAAGGGCAAAAGCATGCTCCTTCAGGCGATATCCTTGTAACAAGGCCTCCAAGCGGTCCAGTTTAACTGGACTGGGCTCCTTTTCCCATAGGAGAAGGCTGCAGCTTTCCTTACACTAGGTTATCCCTCCCGTTCCTTGTCCCTTTGGCTCGAGGGCATGCAAGGGAAGCGTGTGAGCCACCGCAACTCGCACAGGTGTGTCTAAACTTGCATGATGGGTGAAAACAAGTCCCTTTTGCTCTCTCTCGATCACAACAGACATATAAGTCAAGAAAGCATACAGGCAAGAACTAAAACATCTCTCACCTTTAACCTTCTTAACCCGTTCAGCTCGTGCTTCCCCGTCGTTTTCCTTCTTAGGAACCTCCCTATTTAATTGGGATAATATATCCACGTATTCCCCTTTCCAGATTCTCTCCTTAATCGACAGGTGTAAGTGAAAACCTAATGAAGTAGAGGGCAAGCGCCAGGATATCGCTCCAAGCCTCACGGCTGCTAATGGATCTATTGCACCAGGCACAGTTGTCTGGCTACCACTCACCACCTCTGAATTTAAAGTAGGTGCCGAGCCCATGGGCGTAGTGGCCGGATTAATCGGGGAAATGGGGGCAGTAGCCGCCCATACTTGAGCGCAAGTGGCTACCACTCCCAAACCTTGTGTGGGGGGAACCTGAGCTCGTAGGTGAATTACTAGGTGTTGTGTTATCTGCTTGAGCAGTGACATGTAGTGCTACATGCTCACCTGAAGGCATCTGTTGAATCCCTGAAGTTCCTGCTACCACGGCAACTGCGCTCGGTGCTGAGTTGACCACGACGGCGGTGTTAAGCCCAGGTTGCGTAGTTGGCTCGCCCTCACAACGAGGCCGAGGGGGCAGGCAGCCGACACTCTGTCCCCTGACCGAAGACTGACATCCAACGTGCATCCATGGACTCCAAGAGGTCAATTATCCCAGATAGGGATTGATCGGGAAGTGTTACCTCATGCCTACGTGTCCCACTAGGCCCACATACGATCCTAGAGGCCTGCTCCTGTGCTGCGCTTTCAGCCTGCCTTTCCCTGGCAGAAGGCAGGGCAGTTCTTTTAGGGTGAACGTTAGGAACAGGGGGCCCTGATGAGGCCTTGTGTTTTGTGGGCGCCATTCTAAAATGCTTTACATAGAAAAAACAAAATTTCCCTTGCTAAGAAAACAAGGCTATAGCCCTTGAGGACCTGGTTCAAAGCTGGTTTAAAATGCAAAAGAACCGTTATGAGCCTAACCACCCCAGAAACAGAACTTCCTGTCTGCACCAAAACCCTACTCCAATGGAAGCTCCCGAAATGCAGTTGCCTGATGTTGGAGCAGGCTGACCGCTTGGAGATTGGTGGCTCGGATTGGGGCGGGGTGATCACAGGCTAAGAGGCTCGCGAGGCCTCCCCATACCTTGCTCAAATTTCTTTAACCGATTCCTGCTCGATTCTCTCCTCGCCAATCCAGGCTCTGGTAATCCGTGTGTCCCTAGCAGTCCTGGTTTTCCTGGCCACTCACAAAAAGAAAACAGGGCCAAGAGTGCTACGTAGAACTTGCTCTGGTCGCCCTTCCAAGTGGGCCCCTAGCAAGCTGCTGGCTGAGCTGGTAAAGGCGCACAAAGGCGCCTCCTCCCTATGACCTAGAAACCAAAAGCTCTCCGCGTTTGATCTTGGCTCGGGAACAGCAGTATCCTGTATAAAGTTAAGCCCTTCAGATACTCACCATCTCCTGGGATCTTCTCCAAAGTGATGAAGAAAAATCTCCTGTATAAAGTTAAGCCCTTCAGATACTCACCATCTCCTGGGATCTACTCCAAAATGATGAAGATAAATCTCCTGTATAAAGTTAATCCTTCAGATACTCACCATCTCCTGGGATCTTCTCTAAAGTGATGAAGATAAATCTCCTGTATAACGTTAAGCCCTTCAGATACTCACCATCTCCTGTGTTTTTCTCCAAAATGAGGAACGTAAATCTCCTACATATAGTTGAGTCCTTCAGATACTCACCATCTTCTTGGTTTTTCTACAAAATAATGAAAGTAAATCTCCTGTATATAGTTGAGTCCTTCAGATACCATTTCTACCTGTTTCTCCAAAATGATGAATCTCCTGTCTTTTACTCCATAATGATGAATGTCCTGTTCTTTTTCTCCAAAACGACATAGTTAAATCTATCTAAAGTTAAGACGTTCAGATATTCACTATCTTTTGCTCTTTCTATAAAATTCTGAAGGCAAATCTGTATAAAGTTGAGCCCTTCAGATACTCACCCTCTCTTGGGACTTCTTCAAAATAATGAAGGTAAGTCTCCTGTATAAAGTAAAGCCCTTCAGATACTCAACATATCCTGGGGTTTTATCCTAAATAATGAAGGTAAATCCCCTGTATACAGTAGTCCCTCGCTATATCGCGCTTCACCTGCCGCGGCTTCACTTCATCGCGGGTTTTGAAGTCAGCTTCATTTGAATGATTTTACCACACAAACAAGCACTAGAATCCCCCAGCGGGACTCCCAAATGATGAGCGGGGCGGGGACTGAGCTCCGGCGGAGGCCCGTCCCCTCGTTCAATCCCCTCGCCAGTGCCGAAAGGAAAAAAAAGAAAGGAATGCGACGCGGCGGGGATTTCCAGACTGGGCTCGAGGGCGGAAGAGAGAGAGAGAAAAAAAGAAACAGCCAGGGCAGCTCACCAGGGACTTTACAGCCGGGGCAAGGCAAAAAACACAACATTTGGCCGAACTGCTGCAAAGAACAGAGTAAGTAGTAGTGGGGGGGAAAGGTTAGCCGGCCGTTGCTCGCCTCCAGGCATCCGGAGCTGGTGGGAAGGAGGATAAATTCCCCATCGCGGATTTCACCTATCGCGGCAAGGTCTGGAACGTAACTCCCGCGATAGGTGAGGGATTACTGTATAGTTGAGTCCTTCAGATAATCGCCATCTCCTCTGTTTTCCTCCATAATGATGAATGTTGTTTTTTTCTCCAAAACAACGTAAATCTATCTAATGTTAAGACCTTCAGATATTCACTATTGAAGAGTCCGGAAACAGCAGGCTAAACTGACGGTTCCTTTATTTCAGCTCTTAGTGAAAGTGACATTCAGCTGGAACACGTCTGAATTTACAGAGAACAGACACTCCTTATATACTTTTCAGGCTCCCGCCAAAACAGAACTGTCAGCGTCTTAGCCAATCAGGCGCGACTTCTATTTTTAACCATTTTAGAGCAGACAGCTTTTTTCATAGAGACAGCTATTTACATAGGGATTCATCACCCCTCCCTCCTTAGTCAGAAAAGAAAGTTATTCAGCAAGCCATGTGACAAAGTCCTCCAATCGGCTTGGTCTGCGTACAGTCCTTTCTGACCTGCGCAGATCATTTGAGTCTTCGCTTTCAACAGAAGAGGAGGTCGGTTCGCTAGTACCTCCACTGGTTGGCCAGGGCCGAGGCTGCGCTCCAGCCTCCAGTGTTGAGTCGGCAGGCACAACACCGACCTCCGAGGAAGAAGATGGCTCGGCGTCGCTGGAGGAAACCCCCCGTCGTGGTGAGTCGATTTGAAAGTCCGTTAAAACTGGTTGCGTGTTACAGTCTAGCGAGGGGGAAGAATCTGTATTAGAGTTTGGTACAAGCGAGGCCTCTTGGCGCCTCCGTAAGTGGTCGATGTGCCGTTTCCACATTCGGCCATCGTCCAAACGTACAATATAAGTCTTGGGTGCTGCTTGTTGCACAATTGTTCCCTTCATCCAATTTAATCCCCCATCAAAACTCTTTGCAAAAATGACCCAAGTACAATTGTCTTTCAGGATTTACAGACATAAAAGTATGTGTACAATACATAGGATGCAGTCTATCCAGTGGGGATCTAAGTTTTCTCCCCATCAGAATTTCAGCAGGACTTTTGTGGGTGGTAGAGTTAGGGGTGATATGTTGTGCCAACAAGAATTGGTCAAGATGTTGTTGCACTTCCCCAGGACCTGGATTAATTCCCCCCTGAAAATCCTTAATAATTAAGGCAGTAGGAAGAAGAGCAGCTTTTGAGAGATGAGGCATATACAATTTTAGCTTCTCCCAAGGCATAATGGTATACTTAGACCCAGTGTCCAGTTCCATGTTGCACGGCTGGTTGTTAAGGAGCAGCGAAATTACAATTTTGCTCCTGTCATTTGTTACCATGCTATTGACGGAATAAGGTTGCTTACCTCTTGCGTAGTCGTGGTTGGAGTAGTTTCTGCGGCCAGAAAACCGAGGAGGTCGGTTTTCGCGCGGCTGGGCTGATTGGTTCTGGAACCGAGGAGGACGCTGGGCAGACGAAGAGTCTTCCGGCATGGGGGCTCTGCAGGCTTCGGCGATGTGGCCCCGGCGGTTGCAGGGGCGGCAGATGGCGTCCCAGAAAGGACAGCGTTGGCCCGGATGGTTCCCTCGGCAGCCGGAGTAGGGAGCGACGGGACGAGGTTGTCTGGGTTGTCTCGTCTGGTCCTGTTGGAGCAGGAAGCAGCTGTCTTTAGAGAAGGCAGGTGGCCTGAGGTCTTCTGGGGACCCGGCGCGGGAAGTTTGGGAGTCAATTTGAGCGACGACTTCCTGCTTGTCATTTTTCTTTAGCTCTATGGCAGCAGCGTCGCCGATTTCTGCGGTTTGAGCCAGCTTGATGACAGCTTGTAGAGAAGGCTCATCTTCCGTGAGGAGCTTATTGCGGACAGTAGCATTTTTCATGCCGAAAATGTGGGCATCTATCAGGCGAGCTTCTGGGTTGTCAAATTTACATTTTGACAGCACCGTACGAAGACGCGTGGCATACTGCTTTATTGACTCAGTGTCGAGCTGGCCCATTCGCGAAAATTGATGCCGGAACACGACGGCTGGCTTTGTAGACCTTGCCAAATGGAACTGGACACAGGATCAAAATATTCCCTTATGCCGTGGCATAAATTAAAACTGTATATGCCTTCCATGACTGTAGCTCAACTTGAGCCCATGGCCACGGCCATTAAGGACTTCCAGGGTAATCCTATTCGGGTTCTGGGCAAGGCACCGGTGCCAATTACATTTAAAGGGGTAAATCACATCCTTCCCCTGATTGTGGTTCAAGGGGCTAACCATTCGCTTTTAGGATTGAAGTGGATGAGCCCCCTAGGACTGGCTGTCACAGGCATTCATAAGTAAACCAGCTGTACCATGCCTAACTTTGTCCATGAGTTTCCTGAGGTTTTTGATTCTGCGTTGGGCACATACAAGGTTCCCCCCATATGATTAAAGTGCCGCAGGGTGCCCTTGCCCATTCTCTCCAAATTGGACCTCCATTTAGACAAACTTATTGCTCAAGGGATATTAGTACCCATAGACCATGCCCCGTGGAAACGCCTATAGTAACCTCAATGAAGTCTTATGGGTCCTTGAGAGTTTTTGCTGATTACAAATCTGTGCTAAACAAGGCCCTGCAGCACAACTCATACCCCATTCCAGGAGTTCAGCAACTATTGCACTCCCTGGGACAAGGCAAACTGTTTGCAAAGCTTGATTTAGCCCAGGCTTATCAACAACTCCTGGTTGATGAGGCCACTGCCCTCTAACAGACTATAGTCACCCATGGGGTGCCTTCAAGTGCACCAGGCTGCAGTTTGGGGTGTCGACCCGGGTCTTTTTCAACGCCACATGGAACGCCTATTAGTAGGAATAGAAGGCGTGGTGCCATATTTTGATGACATCTTGATATCTGGGGAGGATTATGACCAATTGAACTGCAGAATTAGGAAAGTCCTTTCTAGACTACAGGACAAGGCCTTAAGCTAAAGGCAGACAAATGAGTCTGGGGCACTACCAGTGTTGACTTCTTGGGCTTCAAAATAGATGGTGAGGGAATCCACCCCACCCAGGACAAGGTTAGGGCAATTAAAGAAACCCCAGAGCCCTCAAACAAAGCGGACTTGCAAGCCTTCCTGGGCTTCCTGGTGCAGTATAATTCTACCTTGCCACTAAGATTAACATGTGATGTTTCCCCCTATGGGGTGGGAGCAGTCTTGCCCATGTCCTGTTCAACGGTCAGGAGGCCCCTATTGCATATTTCTCTAGGACCATGTCCAGCACTGAAAGAAAGCATGGGCATATTGACAGGGAGGCCTTAGCTCTAGTTGCTGGGGTAAAAAAGTTTCACCAATATATTTTTGGCAGGCCCTTCGAATTAATAACAGACCACAAGCCACTGCTCGGTCTATTAGGAGAACACAAGCAGATTTCACCTTTTGTCTCACCCAGGATGACCAGGTGGGCCATATTTCTAGCAGGATATAATTACACCCTCAAATACAAGGGGGGAACACAAATTAACCATGCAGATGAACTAAGTCGGTGCCCCATACCGCAGACAGTAGAGGATCCTGCCCCAATCAGTGAAGTCCCATTAATAGAGTTATCAGATAAACCTTTAGTAACAGCTAAGGAAATTGCAGAAGAAACAAGGAAGGAGCCAGCTCTTAAAGCTGTAACCCAATGCATTTTGAGAGGGTGGGCCACAGATAAAGATGACACCTTAGTACAAGATTTTAAATGCAAACGCCTGGAACTATCTGTCATGAGAGATTGTGTATTGTGGGGAGACAGGATAGTGATCCCCAAATCTTTACAAAAAAGAGTTATAGAAATGGTACATCAAGGCCATCCAGGGGTGGTTAGCATGAAGGCCTTAGCCAGAGGGTACCTCTGGTGGCCTGGCTTGGATTCAGATATCGAACAGTGGGTAGCCACTTGTTCCCCTTGCCAGGAGTTGAGGCAAAGCCCCCCCAAGACCAGCCCCACGAATTGGAAAACACCACAAGCCCCATGGTCACGAATTCATGTCGATTTTGCGGAGCCAGTGGGACCCCACATGTTTCTGTTAGTGGTTGATGCATACTGAAAATGGCTACAGAATATAGTAATGGGAGCCACTACTTCTTGTGCCCCCAAACAATCATTGTGTCGATTATTTACTACGCATGGGTGCCCAGATGTGCTAGTTTTGGATAATGGGCCACAATTCACATCCAAACAAATGGAGGTATTCCTTGCCCAGCTAGGCATCAGGCATGCCTTAGTTTCTCCTCATGCAGCTTGGTCTAATGGGATGGCTGAAAGATTTGTCCGCGTGGCAAAAGAGGCCATTAAGAGAACAGAACCAGGGAACATTCATGAGGGCTTAGACACCTTTCTGTTGACCCAATACATCAGCCCAAGTTTGGTAACTCATAAGAGCCCTGCCGAGCTATTATTGGGCAGAAGGTTAAGGTCCCCCCTGGATAGGTTGCATCCTACCCTTTTAAGTAGTAGAGACTACTGCTCAAATTCCTCTGAAGAAACATTGAATATGGGGCAAGGGGTTTTTGCAAAGAATTTCGATGTCGGTTTAAAATGGGCTAAAGGAAAAATAATGGACAAAACCACGCCTAAAACATACCATGTCCTCCTTGAGGACGAGCGCCTGTGGAAAAGGCACATTGATCACCTTAGGAAACGGGTGGAGACAACTAACCTCCGCCAAGAACCTTCAGCAAACCCTAATATGGACTATGACGCTTCACGCCCCACAGGGAACTTTTCTCGGCAAACCCGTTCCCAAACACGACCTGAACAATTTGAAATAGATTGGGACTTACCAACTCATCGTCGCTCCACTGCTGGGGAACCAGGTCCAGAGGAGGCTGGCGGTGGTCCTGCAGACTCCACGCAGAGAGAATCTCCACAGTCCAGGACTGGAGCCTCTCCGGGAATCGCAGATGAGCCGACCTCCACACTCCACACTCTTCGAGTACCAAGTTAGAGTACCACACTCCACACTCTTCGAGTACCAAGTTTGAGTACCAAGTTCAGAGGGATTTCCTCAAAATAATGAAAGTAAGTCTCCTGTATAAAGTTAAGATGTTCAGATAATCACCATTTCCTCTGTTTTCCTCCATAATGATGGATGTCCTGTTTTTTTCTCCCAAACGACATAGTTAAATCTATCTAAAGTTAAGACCTTCAGATATTCACCATCTTTTGCCCTTTCTATAAAATTCTGAAGGCAAATCTTTATAAAGTTGAGCCCATCAGATACCCACCATCTCCTGCGTTTTTCTCCAAAATAATGATATTAAGTCTCCTGTATAAAGTTAAGACGTTCAGATAATCACCATCTCCTCTGTTTTCCTCCTTAATGATGGATGTCCTGTTTTTTTCTCCAAAAAGACATAGTTAAATCTATCTAAAGTTAAGACCTTCAGATATTCACCATCTTTTGCTCTTTCTATAACATTCTGAAGGCAAATCTTTATAAAGTTGAGCCCTTCAGATACTCACCATCTCCTGGGATTTCTCCAAAATAATGAAGTTAAGTCTCCTGTATAAAGTTAATACGTTCAGATAATCACCATTTCCTCTGTTTACCTCCATAATGATGGATGTCCTGTTTTTTTCTCTAAAATGACATAGTTAAATCTATCTAAAGTTAAGACCTTCAGATATTCACCATCTTTTGCTCTTTCTATAACATTCTGAAGGCAAATCTTTATAAAATTGAGCCCTTCAGATACTCACCATCTCCTGGGATTTCTACAAAATAATGAAGTTAAGTCTCCTGTATAAAGTTAATACGTTCAGATAATCACCATTTCCTCTGTTTACCTCCATAATGATGGATGTCCTGTTTTTTTCTCTAAAATGACATAGTTAAATCTATCTAAAGTTAAGACCTTCAGATATTCACCATCTTTTGCTCTTTCTATAACATTCTGAAGGCAAATCTTTATAAAATTGAGCCCTTCAGATAGTCACCATCTCCTGGGATTTCTCCAAAATAATGAACGTAAGTCTCCTGTATAAAGTTAAGACGTTCAGATAATCACCATCTCCTCTGTTTTCCTCCATAATGATGAATGTCCTGTTTTTTACTCCAAAACGACATAATTAAATCTATCTAAAGTTAAGACCTTCAGATATTCACCATCTTTTGCTCTTTCTATAACATTCTGAAGGCAAATCTTTATAAAGTTGATCCCTTCAGATACTTACCATCTCCTGGGATTTCTCCAAAATAATGAAAGTAAGTCTCCTGTATAAAGTTAAGACTTTCAGATAATCACCATCTCCTCTGTTTTCCTCCATAATGATGAATGTCCTGTTTTTTTCTCCAAAACGACATAATTAAATCTATCTAAAGTTAAGACCTTCAGATATTCACCATCTTTTGGTCTTTCTATAACATTCTGAAGGCAAATCTTTATAAAGTTGAGCCCTTCAGATACTCACCATCTCTTCTGTTTTTCTCCAAAATAATGAAGGTAAGTCTCCTGTATAAAGTTAAGATGTTCAGATAATCACCATCTCCTCTGTTTACCTGCATAATGATGAATGTCCTGTTTTTTTCTCCAAAACGACACAGTTAAATCTATCTAAAGTTAAGACCTTCAGATATTCACCATCTTTTGCTCTTTCTATAAAATTCTGAAGGCAAATCTTTATAAAGTTGAGCCCTTCAGATACTCACCATCTCCTGGGTTTTTCTACAAAATAATCAAGGTAAGTCTCCTATATAAGATTAAGTTCTTCAGATATTCAACATCTCCTGGGATTTCTCCACAATAATGAAGGTAAGTCTCCTGTATAAAGTAAAGCCCTTCAGATACTCACCATATCCTGGGTTTTTATCCAAAATAATGAATAATTCGACCGAAGAGGGCACATCGCGGAAGCCGGTCGAGTTCGCTCCCTGACGATCTTCCCCTAACATCGCCATCCCAGTGACAACAGCCATCACCCCCCCCCCGCTGAGAGACAACCGCCTACCGCGCCAGCCGACGAGAGGGAACCGCCGCGCCTTGGGAAATTTCTCCTGCGACTGGAAGCGAGGTAAACCGAACCCCGGCGCAGCTGCCAGTTCCAGCCCGACCAACACAAAGCTTGTGGTGCCCTTGCTTCTCAACCATAGACCTTGCCAAATGGAACTGGACACGGGATCAAAATATTCCCTTATGCCATGGCATAAATTAAAACTGTATATGCCTTCCATGACTGTAGCTCAACTTGAGCCCATGGCCACGGCCATTAAGGCCTTCCAGGGTAATCCTATTTGGGTTCTGGGCAAGGCACGGGTGCCAATTACATTAAAAGGGGTAAATCACATCCTTCCCCTGCTTGTGGTTCAAGGGGCTAACCATTCGCTTTTAGGATTGGAGTGGATGAGCCCCCTAGGACTGGCTGTCACAGGCATTCATAAGTTAACCAGCTGTGCCATGCCTAAATTTGTCCATGAGTTTCCTGAGGTTTTTGATTCTGCGTTGGGCACATACAAGGTTCCCCCCATACGATTAAAGCCCCGCAGGGTGACCTTGCCCATTCTCCCCAAATTGGACCTCCAATTAGACAAACTTATTGCTCAAGGGATATTACTACCCGTATACCATGCCCAGTATGAAACGCCTATAGTAACCCCAATGAAGCCTGAGAGTTTGTGCTGATTACAAATCTACGCTAAACAAGGCCCTGCAGCACAACTCATACCCCATTCCAGGAGTTCAGCAACTACTGCACTCCCTGGGACAAGGCAAACTGTTTGCAAAGCTCGATTTAGCCTAGGCTTATCAACAGCTCCCTGTTGATGAGGCCACTGCCCTCTCACAGACTATAGTCACCCATAAGGGTGCCTTCAAGTGCACCAGGCTGCAGTTTGGGGTAAGTGTCGCCTCGGGTCTTTTTCAATGCCTCATGGAACGCCTATTAGTAGGAATAGAAGGCGTGGTGCCATATTTTGATGACATCTTGATATTTGGGGAGGATTATGACCAATTGAACTGCAGAATCAGGAAGGTCCTTTCTAGACTACAGGACAAGGGCCTTAAGCTAAAGGCAGACAAATGTGTCTGGGGCACCACCAGTGTTGATTTCTTGGGCTTCAAAATAGTTGGTGAGGGAATCCACCCCACCCAGGACAAGGTTAGGGCAATTAAAGAAGCCCCAGAGCCCTCAAACAAAGCGGAGCTGCAAGCCTTCCTGGGCTATTAAATTTTTATTCTGTTTTTTTGAAACAGAAGGCCTCCGCAGCTGAGCCGTTACATAGACTTCTCCACAAGGGAGCAACCTGGAGATGGGGAGAGGAAGAGCGAGCAGCCTTCAGAAAAATAAAGAACCTTTTAACATCTCAAAGTGTAGTGGTGCAGTATAATTCTACCTTGCCACTAAGATTAACATGTGACGCTTCCCCCTATGGGGTGGGAGCAGTCTTGGCCTATGTCCTGCCCAACGGTCAGGAGGCCCCTATTGCATATTTCTCTGGGACCATGTCCAGCACTGAAAGAAATTATGGGCATATTGACAGGGAGGCCTTAGCTCTAGTTGCTGGGGTAAAAAAGTTTCACCAATATATTTTTGGCAGGCCCTTCGAATTAATAACAGACCACAAGCCACTGCTCGGTCTATTAGGAGAACACAAGCAGACTTCACCTTTTGTCTCACCCAGGATGACCAGGTGGGCCATATTTCTAGCAGGATATAATTACACCCTCAAATACAAGGGGGGAACACAAATTAACCATGCAGATGGACTAAGTCGGTGCCCCATACCGCAGATAGTAGAGGACCCTGCCCCAATCAGAGAAGTCCTATTAATAGAGTTATCAGATAAACCTTTAGTAACAGCTAAGGAAATTGCAGAAGAAAAAAAAAAGCTGTAATCCAACACATTTTGAGAGGGCGGGCCACAGATAAAGATGACACCTTAGTACAAGATTTTAAATGCAAACGCCTGGAACTATCTGTCATAAGAGATTGTGTATTGCGGGGGGACAGGATAGTGATACCCAAATCTTTACAAAAAAGAGTTATAGAAATGCTACATCAAGGCCATCCAGGGGTGGTTAGGATGAAGGCCTTAGCCAGAGGGCACCTCTGGTGGCCTGGCTTGGATTCAGATATCGAACAGTGGGTAGCCACTTGTTCCCCTTGCCAGGAGTCGAGGCCAAGACCCCCAAGACCAGCCCCACGAATTGGGAAACCCCACAAGCCCCATGGTCACGAATTCATGTCGATTTTGCGGAGCCAGTGGGACTTCACATGTTTCTGGTAGTGGTTGATGCATACTCAAAATGGCTAGAGATTATAGTAATGGGAGCCATTACTTCTTGTGCCACCATACAAGCATTGCGTCGATTATTCGCTACCCATGGGTGCCCAGATGTGCTAGTTTCGGATAATGGGCCACAATTCACATCCAAACAAATGGAGGTATTCCTTGCACAGCTAGGCATCAGGCATGCCTTAGTTTCTCATCATGCAGCTTGGTCTAATGGGATGGCTGAAAGATTTGTCCGCGTGGCAAAAGAGGCCATTAAGAGAACAGAACCAGGGAACATTCATGAGGGCTTAGACACCGTTCTGTTGACCCAACACATCACCCCAAGTTCGGTAACTCATAAGAGCCCTGCCGAGCTATTAATGGGCAGAAAGTTAAGGTCCCCCCTGGATAGGTTGCATCCTACCTATTTAAGCAGTAGAGACTACTGCTCAAATTCCCCTGAACGAACATTGAATGTGGGGCAAGGGTTTTTTGCAAAGAATTTCGATGTCGGTTTAAAATGGGCTAAAGGAACAATAATGGACAAAACCGCGCCTAAAACATACCATGTCCTCCTTGAGGATGAGCGCCTGTGGAAAAGGCACATTGATGACCTTAGGAAACAGGTGGAGACAACTAACCTCCGCCAAGAACCTTCAGCAAATGCTAATATGGACTATGACGCTTCACACCCCACAGGGAACTTTTCTTGGCAAACCCGTTCCCAAACACGACCCGAACAATTTGAAATAGATTGGGACTTACCAACTCATCGTCGCTCCACCGCTGGGGAACCAGGTCCAGAGGAGGCCGGCGGTGCTCCTGCAGACTCCACGCAGAGAGGATCTCCACAGTCCAGGACTGGAGCCTCTCCGGGAATCGCAAATGAGCCGACCTCCTCACTTTTTGAGTACCAAGACTCAACTGAACTGCGCAGGTCAGAGGGATTTCTCCAAAATAATGAATGTAAGTCTCCTGTATAAAGTTAAGCCGTTCTGATAATCACCATCTCCTCTGTTTTCCTCCATAATGATGGATGTCCTGTTTTTTTCTCCAAAACGACATAATTAAATCTATCTACAGTTAAGACCTTCAGATATTCACCTTCTTTTGCTCTTTCTATAACATTCTGAAGGCAAATCTTTATAAAGTTGAACCCTTCACATACTCACCATCTCCTCTGATTTCTCCAAAATAATGAAAGTAAGTCTCCTGTATAAAGTTAAGCCGTTCTGATAATCACCATCTCCTCTGTTTTCCTCCATAATGATGGATGTCCTGTTTTTTTCTCCAAAACGACATAATTAAATCTATCTACAGTTAAGACCTTCAGATATTCACCTTCTTTTGCTCTTTCTATAACATTCTGAAGGCAAATCTTTATAAAGTTGAACCCTTCACATACTCACCATCTCCTCTGATTTCTCCAAAATAATGAAAGTAAGTCTCCTGTATAAAGTTAAGCCGTTCTGATAATCACCATCTCCTCTGTTTTCCTCCATAATGATGGATGTCCTGTTTTTTTTTCCAAAACGACATAATTAAATCTATCTACAGTTAAGACCTTCAGATATTCACCTTCTTTTGCTCTTTCTATAACATTCTGAAGGCAAATCTTTATAAAGTTGAACCCTTCACATACTCACCATCTCCTCTGATTTCTCCAAAATAATGAAAGTAAGTCTCCTGTATAAAGTTAAGACGTTCAGATAATCACCATCTCCTCTGTTTTTCTCCATAATGATGAATGTCCTGTTTTTTTCTCCAAAATGACATAATTAAATCTATCTAAAGTTAAGACCTTCAGATATTCACTATCTTTTGTTCTTTCTATAAAATTCTGAAGGCAAATCTTTATAGAGTTGAGCCCTTCAGATACTCACCATCTCCTGGGATTTCTCCAAAATAATGAAGGTATACTGTATATAGTTGAGTCTTTCAGATACTCACCTTTTCTGCTTGTTTCTCCAAAATGATGAATGTCCTGTTTTTCCCCCCATAACGACATAGTTAAATCTATATAAAGTTAAAACCTTCAGATGTTCACTATCTTTTGCTCTTTCTCTAAAATTCTGAATAATATCCTGTATAAAGTTGAGCCCTTCAGATAATAACCATCCCCTCTGTTTTCCTCCATAATGATGGATGTCCTGTTTTTTTCTCCAAAACGACATAGTTAAATCTATCTCAAGTTAAGACCTTCAGATATTCACTATGTTTTGCTCTTTCTATAAAATTCTGAAGGGAAATCTTTATAAAGTTGAGCCCTTCCGATACTCACCATCTCCTGGGTTTTTCTACAAAATAATAAAGGTAAATGTCCTGTATACCTTCAGATGCTGACCATTTCTGGCTGTTTCTCCAAAATGATGAATCTCTTGTGTTTTCATCCATAGCAAACCCGTGTCTGCCCATCCAGTGGCTGTTGCTTAGGCAGCTCTGTGGGATCACCTCTGATATCACAATGTAGTGAGGGGAGGGGGCCAGAGGGGCTCCAACTGTCATGGAACACACAATATGGGAGGAGCTTCATGCTTCCTTTTGACTCTCAGCCCCACCCACCCATATCAAAGGGAGTGTTTTTCATAGCCGAGAAACCATATTCTGTATGTGTAAGATATTTTTGCTGAATTGAAAATGAAATAGATCTATATAAGTCTCCCTTCATTTTCAATTCAATACATATATACATATACAATTCATATACATGTAAACATTCATGTAAATATACATATAAATATTCCTTAATTTTAAAAATTCAGCAAAAATATTTTATATATATGTATGTATGTATGTATGTGTGTATGTATGTGTGTGTATGTATGTATGTGTGTATGTATGTGTGTGTATGTATATGTATATGTATATATGTTGATTGTTCTGAGTTCGGGTTTTGCCCCGTGTAATATTTTGAGTGTCTATATATGTAAAAACCTGAACTATATATACATGTACATATACATATACACACACACACACACACACACACACACACACACGTAATATTTTGAATGTCTTTGCTACGTTTTATCGAAATCACTTTCGCCATCATCAGGCTAAAGTTATTGATGATGGCGAATGTGATTTCACCGAAACATATATGTGTGTGCGTGTTTGTGTTGTGTAACAAAGTTTGGTGGTAATAAAATGGAAGGGATGGGTGTGTGTGTATTATGTTTTTGCTGATTTTTTAAACGTATACTATATTCTGTATGTGTAACATATTTTTGGTGAATTGTAAATAAAGGGAGACTAATATAGATGTATTTCCAGGCTAGTACAGATCTATTTCAAAATAGATTTATACTAGTCTCCCTTCATTTTCAATTCAGCAAAAATATGTTACAGATAGTTAGTTAGTTAGTTAGGTAGGTAGGTAGGTAGGTAGGTAGGTAGGTAGGTAGGTAGGGGTGTGTGTGTGTGGGTGGGTGGGTGGATGGATGGATGGATGGATAGATAGATAGGTAGATAGATAGAGATAGATAGATAGATAGATTAGATAGATAGATAGATAGATAGATAGATAGATAGATAGATAGATAGATATAGATATAGAGATACAGAGATAGATACAGAGAAAGATACAGGTAGATAGATAGATATATAGATAGGTAGGTAGGTAGGTAGGTAGATAGAGATAGAGATAGATAGATAGACAGACAGACAGACAGACAGACAGACAGAAAGACAGAGATATAGAGATAGATAGATAGATAGATAGATAGATAGACAGACAGACAGACAGACAGAGATAGATAGATAGAGATAGATAGATAGATAGATAGATAGACAGACAGACAGACAGACAGACAGGGATAGATAGATAGATAGATAGATAGATACAGACAGACAGATAGAGATATAGAGATAGATAGACAGACAGACAGACAGATAGAGATATAGAGATAGATAGATAGATAGATAGATAGATAGAGATAGATATAGAGATAGATAGATAGATAGATATAGATATAGAGATATAGAGATAGATAGATAGATAGATAGATAGATAGATAGATAGATAGATAGATAGATATAGAGATAGATAGATAGATGGATAGATGGATGGATAGATAGATAGATAGATAGATAGATAGATAGATAGATAGATAGATAGATAGATAGATAGATAGAAGTGAGTGTTGTCCTGTTTCCCGACCTTCCTTGCCACGTGGGGTTGTTAAGTGAAGCACCGCAGTTCTTAAATTACCCACGTGGTGGTTAAGGTCACAAAAAGGATGGATTTTTAAAATGTATATACTGTATTTAATAAAGATTATTTTTTTTAAAAAAGAAAGTTAAAAAATTGTACAGAGAAAAACAAGTGCAATGCAACAAAGGGGGGGGGGGGGAAATGATGGAAGCCCGAGAATTTGGACTTCTCCTGAAGCTCAGAGAACTTGAAAGTCTTTAATAATAATAATAATAATAATAATAATAATAATAATAATAATAATAATAATTATTATTATTATTATTATTATTATTATTATTATTATTATTTATTAGATTTGTATGCCGCCCCTCTCCGAAGACTCTAACTAATACTAACTAATAACTAATGCTAATACTGCCATTTCCTTTGTAATTGTCCATCGTATATTTAACATCCTATTATTTATTTTATTCATTTTATTAATTTGTCCTACAAATATAGTATTGCATTGTAGTATGTTTAACATAATATAAGTATAAAGTAGAGATAGAAAAGATAAAAAAGACATTAGGACAGGAACGGTAGGCACATAGGTGCACTTATGCACGCCCCTTACAGACCTCTTAGAAAAGTGGAGGGGTCTATATTGTAGACAACCTAAGGTTGAAGATTTTGGAATTGGGGGAAGAAACAACAGAGTCCCATAGTGAATTCCAGGCATTGACCACTCTATTGCTGAAATCGTATTTTCTGCAGTCTAGTTTGAAGCGATTTACATTTAGTTTGTATCTATTGCATGCTCTTGTGTTGTTGTTGTTAAAGGTGAAGTAGTCGCCAACAGGGAGTACATTGTGATGCATGATTTTATGAACAACAGTTAAATCAGTTTGGAGGCTCGGCGTAGCTGTAAATTTTCTAAACATAGTAATTGAAGTCTGGAGGAGTAAGGTAATTTGTTGTGTGAGGAGGAGTGGAGGACTCTTCTTGTGAAGTATTTCTGGACTCCTTCAATTGTATTCATGTCTGTTATGCAGTGTGGATTCCATACAGGTGAGCTGTATTCAAGAATTGGTCTGACAAATGTTTTGTATTGTCAGTGCTTCTAGAGAAGAAGCTGCGTAGAATTAAGTTTGTGACTCTTAGTGCTTTTTCGGCAATGCTATGCAGTGGGCTCTGGCACTTAGGTCATTGGAAATGAGTACTCCAAGATCTTTTACTGAATGAGGGTCTTCTTTGAGTTCAGTTTGTCCCAGTGTGTATTTAGTATTCAGATTCTTTTTACCAATGTGTAGGACAGAGCATTTTTGGGATGAGATTTACCGTTGCCAGTTGTTAGACCATTCAGCTACAAGGTCAAGGTCCTTTTGAAGGGTAGAGGTATTATCAGAGGTATTAAATAGCTTAACATCATCAGCAAAGAGAACACAATTGCTTGTAATATTGTCACAGAGATCGTTTATGTAGACCAGTGTTTCCCAACCTTGGCAACTTGAAGATATTTGGACTTCAACTCACAGAATTCCCCAGCCAGCAAATGCTGGCTGGGGAATTAGAAACATAGAAACATAGAAACATAGAAACATAGAAACATAGAAGATTGACGGCAGAAAAAGACCTCATGGTCCATCTAGTCTGCCCTTATACTATTTCCTGTATTTCATCTTAGGATGGATATATGTTTATCCCGGGTATGTTTAAATTCAGTTACTGTGGATTTACCAACCACGTCTGCTGGAAGTTTGTTCCAAGGACCTACTACTCTTTCAGTGAAATAATATTTTCTCACGTTGCTTTTGATCTTTCCCCCAACTAACTTCAGATTGTGTCCCCTTGTTCTTGTGTTCACTTTCCTATTAAAAACACTTCCCTCCTGAACCTTATTTAACCCTTTCACATATTTAAATGTTTCGATCATGTCCCCCCTTTCCCTTCTGTCCTCCAGACTATACAGATTGAGTTCATGAAGTCTTTCCTGATACGTTTTATGCTTAAGACCGTCCACCATTCTTGTAGCCCGTCTTTGGACCCGTTCAATTTTGTCAATATCTTTTTGTAGGCGAGGTCTCCAGAACTGAACACAGTATTCCAAATGTGGTCTCACCAGCGCTCTATATAAGGGGATCACAATCTCCCTCTTCCTGCTTGTTATATCTCTAGCTATGCAGCCAAGCATCCTACTTGCTTTTCCTACTGCCGGACCACACTGCTCACCCATTTTGAGACTGTCAGAAATCACTACCACTAAATCCTTTTCTTTTGAAGTTTTTGCTAACACAGAACTGCCAATGCAATAGGTTGAGGATTCCTTTTCCCCAAGTGCATTATTCTGGGAGTTGAAGTCCAGATACCTCTAGGTGGCCAAGGTTGGGAAACATTGATGTAGAGTATAAAGAGAGTAGGTATGGGAGAATTTAGAGAAATAAAAGAAGCAGTGATAGAAAACGCTCAGGCGGTAATAGTCTTAGGTTGGGAGGATGCGACAAAATGGACCATACAAAACTGGTATCGGTACATGGCGGATCATATTCAATTTGAGATTATGGACAAAAGATTGAATTCGGCCAGAGAAACTGATCTGCGGGAACTGATGGGACGGTGGGACAAGGTAAGAGCAGTAATGGACAGCCCAAATTTTTACTGCCACTCTGTGGGTGTGGCTTATTTTGTGGGTGTGGCTTGATGGTCACGTGACTGGGGTAGGAGTGGCTTGCCGGCCATGTGACCAGGTGGGAATGGCTTGAACGATCATCATCGTTCAAGTGAACTGTTAAGTCCTCGACTTACAACCAGTGTCACTCTCTGCGGTGACAATTTGCTTCGCGTTTCCCACGCTCTCCTCCCTGGGTCACTCCCCCATGCCTGGCAACAAAGGTGGGTCCTAAGTAATTTGTGAAAGACAAGGAGGGTGGGGGCCGTTCTAATCTCTGGGGGGAGTTGGTTCCAGAGGGCCGGGGCCGCCATAGAGAAGGCTCTTCCCCTGGGACCCGCCAAACGACATTGTTTGGTCGACGGGACCCGGAGAAGGCCAACTCTGTGGGACCTTATCGGCCGCTGAGATTCGTGCGATAGAAGGCGGTTCCGGATGTATTCTGGCCCAATGCCATGTAGGGCTTTAAAGGTCATTACCAACACTTTGAATTGTGACCGGAAACCGATCAGCAGCCAGTGCAGGCCACGGAGTGTTGCAGAAACGTGGGCGAATCTAGGACCTGCCGGTGCTGGTCTCCCTGCCGCTTTCCGAGGAGTAGGAGGAGGGGGAGGATAGGATGGTCAGCTGGAGCTGGGCACACAGCTTCATTTATGTGGTGAGCCATGCCAAGTCCTCGGAGAGGGGCAGCAAAGAAATCCAACATATAAATAAATAAATAAATTTCTACTGGTGGAACTGCGTTCCACCCTGTCCTGCCAGCTACCCCCCTCCCCGGGTAAGAGGATATATGGCCAGTAGAATTCGAGACCAAGCTATAAGGAATAAATTGGAATCACTTTATAATATGTACAGTAAATAGATATATTGTTCTTGAGTTAAAATCGTACATACAAAATATGCCCCCATTTTGGAGGGGAATGAATGTTGTCTGGTGGCAGGCACTAATCACTAATCACTAGTTATATGTTGTGTGTGTGTGTGTTTTATTTATTACTTACTTACTTACTTACTTACTTACTTACTTACTTACTTACTTACTTACTTACTTACTTACATACATACTTATTTATTTATTAGGTTTGTATGCCGCCCCTCTCCGCAGACTCAGGGCGGCTCACAACAATAATAAAAACAATGTATCACAAATCTAATATTAAAAAGTCTCTAAAAACCCCTTATTTAAAAAAGCAAGACATACACACAACATATCACGCATAAATTATATAGGCCAGGGGGAGATGTCTCAATTCCCCCATGCCTGTGAAAGGCAAGGAGGGTGGGGGCAATCCTAATCTCTGGGGGGAGCTGGTTCCAGAGGGTCGGGGCCACCACAGATAAGGCTCTTCCCCTGGGTCCAGCCAGACAACATTGTTTAGTCAACGGGACCCGGAGAGGGCCAACTCTGTGGGACCTAACTGGTCGCTGGATCTGTAAGGGTTTGAGCTAGGTCACATATATGGGACCTGCAATGGTTCAAGAAGATGGCTCCCTTCCTGTTGTTTTCAGCGTCTTTCCGACCGGAGGCTTCCAGGAAGACATCAAATTTCACCACATAGTTTTGCCAACTTGTCTTCTCGGGGTCGAAGAACTACAAGTGGTTTGTGTGCCAAAAGGTTGCCCGCGCGTGCCCACACCCATTCCCTCCCCCCTGCACATGCGCACAATCCTACCCCCCCCCCTGCGCGCATGTGTTCAGGCCTCACTGAAGCCTGGGGCAGTGAAAAAAATGGCCGAACGGGCAAACCGGAAGTTCGAAAAAGCAGACTTCCGGTTTGTCCGTTTGCACTCTTGAGGGTGAAACAGCCTTCCTCAAGACCAATAATTAATCAATTTGTTTTTTTTGTTTTAAACATTTTTATTGATTTTATAATATAAAACACACACGCAACATATAACAATGTGCTCAGTGATTAGTACCTGCCACCAGACAATATCTGCACCCCTCCACCAAAATGGGGGCATATTTTATTTATTTATTAGAGTTGAAAGGGGACCTTGCAGGTCATCAAGTCCAACCCCCCTGCTTAAGCAGGAAATAATAATAATAATAATAATAATAATAATAATAATAATAAAAAATAATAATAATAAAATTTGTATGCCGCCCCTCTCTGAGGATTCCTACAGCACCCCATCCAAATGACAGTCCAATCTCCTCTTGAAAATGTCCAAAGTTGGGGAGTTAAGAACCTTAAGAACCTCTGCTGGCAGGCTGTTCCAATGGTTGATCGCTCTGACCATCAGGAAGTTCTTCCTTATTTCTAGGTTTGAATCTCTCCTTGGTCAGCTTCCAACCGTTGTTCCTCGTCTGGCCCTCTGGTGCCCTGGAAAACAGCGTCACCCCCTCCTCTCTGTGGCCACCCCTCAAGTACCTGTAGACTGCTATCATGTCCCCCTGGTCCTTCTTTTCTCTAGGCCAGTGATTTTCAACCTTTTTTGAGCCATGGCACATTTTTTACATTTACAAAACCCTGGGGTACATTGAGGGAGGGTCTAAAAAAAGTTTGGACAATTTTTTTCTCTTTCTCTTCCTCCCTTTCGCTCTATTTCTCTCTTCCTCCCTCTTTCTTTCCCTTCTTCTTTTTTCCCCTCTCTCTCTCCATCCCTCTTTCTTTCTCCCTTCCTTCCTTCCTCTCATTTTTGCTCTCTTTCTCCCTCCCTCCCTCCCTCCCTCTATGTCTTTCTCTCTCCCACCTTCCCTCCCTCTCTTTCTCTCTCTCTTTCTTTCTCTCTCTTTCTTTCTCTCTCTCTCTTGTTCTCTCTCTTGCTTGCTTTCTCCCTCTTGTTCTCTTTCTCTCTCTCTTGCTTTCTTTCTCTCTCTCTCTCTTTCTTTCTTTCTCTCTCTCTTGTTTTCTTTTTTTCTCTCTTGCTTTCTTTCTCTCTCTCTCTTTCTTTCTCTCTTTCTCTCTATTGCTTTCTTTCTCTCTCTATTGCTTTCTCTCTTTCTTTGTTTCTCTCTTTTTCTTTCTCTCTTTCTCTCTCTTTATTTCTCTCTCTCTCTCTTGTTTTCTTTCTCTCTCTGAGCTTCGCGGCACACCTGACTATGTCTCACGGCACACTAGTGTGCCGCGGCACACTGGTTGAAAAACACTGCTCTAGGCTATCCATGCCCAGTTCCAGCAATCTCTCTTCATAAGTCTTGGTTTCTAGTCCCCTTATCATTTTGGTTGCTCTTTTCTGCACCTTCTCCAGAGTTTCTATGTCTCTTTTGAAGTGTGGTGACCAAAACCGAATGCAGTACTCCAGATGTGGTCTGACCAGGGTGTTATAGAATGGTATTAATACCTCTCTGGTCTTGGAGGGTATCCCCTTGTTGATACAGCTTAGGTTTGTGTTGGTCTTTTTAGCCACTGCTGCTTTTTGTATATACCATTTTAACTCATATCTATTTACATATTATAAAGTGATTCCAATTTATTCCTTAAAGCTTGGTCTCGAATTCTACTGACCACATGTCCTCTTGCCTTGTCCCATCGTCCCATCAGTTCCCGCAGATCAGTTTCATTGGCCCAATTCATCCACTTATCCATAATCTCAAACTGAATATGATCCACCAGGTACCGATACCAGTTCTGTATGGTCCATTTTGTCGCATCCTTCCAACCTAAGACTATTACTGCCTGAGTGCTTTCTATCGCTGCTTCTTTTATTTCTCTAAATTCTCCCATCTCGTTCCTTTTGACTAATACTGCCATTTCCTTTGTAATTGTCCATCCTATATTTAACATTCTATTAATATCCCCTTGCACTTTTTTCCAAAAGTTCTGCACTACCGGGCATTCCCAAAATATACGCATAAACACTCCCTTATCTTGACACCCAGGTATTTTTAACATTCTGCTGAAAGTATGCAAGTTGAACGGGTGTGCGATACCACTTATGTAATTTTTTCCTTCTCATTTCCCTAACCCTTGTATTCTTATTTTTCCTTATATTCTCCACTATATTTTTCACCTCTTGCACATCTACTTGTAATTCACTTCATATAAGATGTTAGTGCAGGCAGACAAGTGTGTGATCCAAGGACTGACTAAATGGTGGCAGAGTGTGTGTTTGTTTGGGACAGTGGTCTGCTTATGCACGTCACTTACAGACCTCTTAGAAATGGGGTGAGGTCAACTGTAGACAATCTAAGGTTAAAGTTTGTTTGGGAAGAAACCACAGAGTCAGGGAGTTCATTCGAGGCATTGATCACTCTGTTGCTGAAGTTGTATTTTCTCCAGTTGAGTTTGGAGCAGTTTACATTAATCTATTGTGTGCTCATGTATTGCTGAGGTTGAAGGTGAAGTAGTCATTAACAGGTACAGTGGTACCTCTACCTACAAACGCCTCTACTTACAAACTTTTCTAGATAAGAACCAGGTGTTCAAGATTTTTTTGCCTCTTCTCAAGAATCATTTTCCACTTACAAACCCAAGCCTCCAAAACTGTAACCGGAAAAGGCAGGGAGAAGCCTCCGTGGGGCCTCTCTAGGAATCTTCTGGGGGGAAACAGGGCTGGAAAAGATGGGGTGAAGCCTCCATGGGACCTCTCTAGGACTCTCCTGGGAGGAAACAGGTCCTCTACCGTCCCTGTGGTTTCCCCAATCGCACGCATTATTTGCTTTTTCATTGATTCCTATGGGGGAAAAATTGCTTCTTCTTACAAACTTTTCTACTTAAGAACCTGGTCACAGAACGAATTAAGTTCGTAAGTGGAGGTACCACTGTTTATGATTTTACTACATTTAGATCAGATTGGAGGTGACGTAGTTATAAATTGTCCAATCCCAGTATTTCAAGTCTGGTGGAATAAGGTATTTTGTTGCGAGCAGAGGAGTAAAGAACTCTTCTTGCAAAATATTTCTGGCTAAATATTTGTGTGAAAAAAATCAGTTGGCTAGCGTGTAAATGCGTGCTGGATTTGACATAGAGCAACGCCTCGTGTGCCCTCCGATAAGGCTCCATGTGCCACCTGCGACACGCATGCCATAAGTTTGTCACCACAGCTTTATACCATTCCAGAAATAATCTTTTCTTACAAGGCTCCAGTGATGGGATGCCCACAACTTCTGGTGGCAAGCTGTTCCACCGATTAATTGTCCCCACTGTCAGAAAATTCCTCCTTAATTCCAGGTTGCTTCTTCTCCTGCGTTCTTATGCTTTGGAAAATAAGTTGACCCCCGGTTTTCTTTGGAGAAGCCCCTCCAATACCCCACACTCTCTTCTATATGCCTCTGGCGTCCTGCTCCGTTCTGCGCTCCCACTCTCTTCTATATGCCTCCAGCATCCTGCTCGGTTCTGCACCCCAACTCTCTTCTATATGCCTCTGGAGTCCTGCTCCGTTCTGCGCCCCCACTCTCTTCTATATACCTCTGGAGTCCTGCTCCGTTCTGCACCCCAACTCTCTTCTTTATACCTCTGGAGTCCTGCTCCGTTCTGCACCCCCACTCTCTTCTTTATACCTCTGGAGTCCTGCTCCGTTCTGCACCCCAACTCTCTTCTTTATACCTCTGGAGTCCTGCTCCGTTCTGCACCCCAACTCTCTTCTTTATACCTCTGGAGTCCTGCTCCGTTCTGCACCCCAACTCTCTTCTTTATACCTCTGGAGTCCTGCTCCGTTCTGCACCCCAACTCTCTTCTTTATACCTCTGGAGTCCTGCTCCGTTCTGCACCCCAACTCTCTTCTTTATACCTCTGGAGTCCTGCTCCGTTCTGCACCCCAACTCTCTTCTTTATACCTCTGGAGTCCTGCTCCGTTCTGCACCCCAACTCTCTTCTTTATGCCTCTGGAGTCCTGCTCCGTTCTGCACCCCAACTCTCTTCTTTATACCTCTGGAGTCCTGCTCCGTTCTGCACCCCCACTCTGTTCTATATGTCTCTGGAGTCCTGCTTCGTTCTGCACCCCCACTCTCTTCTATAGGCCTCTGGAGTCCTGCTCCGTTCTGCACCCCCACTCTCTTCTTTATACCTCTGGAGTCCTGCTCCGTTCTGCACCCCCACTCTCTTCTATATGCCTCTGGAGTCCTGCTTCGTTCTGCACCCCCACTCTCTTCTATATGTCTCTGGAGTCCTGCTCCGTTCTGCACCCCCACTCTGTTCTATATGTCTCTGGAGTCCTGCTTCGTTCTGCACCCCCACTCTGTTCTATATGTCTCTGGAGTCCTGCTCCGTTCTGCACCCCCACTCTGTTCTATATGTCTCTGGAGTCCTGCTCCGTTCTGCACCCCCACTCTGTTCTATATGTCTCTGGAGTCCTGCTCCGTTCTGCACCCCCACTCTGTTCTATATGTCTCTGGAGTCCTGCTCCGTTCTGCACCCCCACTCTGTTCTATATGTCTCTGGAGTCCTGCTCCGTTCTGCACCCCCACTCTGTTCTATATGTCTCTGGAGTCCTGCTCCGTTCTGCACCCCCACTCTGTTCTATATGTCTCTGGAGTCCTGCTTCGTTCTGCACCCCCACTCTGTTCTATATGTCTCTGGAGTCCTGCTCCGTTCTGCACCCCCACTCTGTTCTATATGTCTCTGGAGTCCTGCTTCGTTCTGCACCCCCACTCTGTTCTATATGTCTCTGGAGTCCTGCTTCGTTCTGCACCCCCACTCTGTTCTATATGTCTCTGGAGTCCTGCTCCGTTCTGCACCCCCACTCTGTTCTATATGCCTCTGGAGTCCTGCTCCGTTCTGCACCCCCACTCTGTTCTATATGTCTCTGGAGTCCTGCTCCGTTCTGCACCCCCACTCTGTTCTATATGTCTCTGGAGTCCTGCTCCGTTCTGCACCCCCACTCTGTTCTATATGCCTCTGGAGTCCTGCTTCGTTCTGCACCCCCACTCTCTTCTATATGTCTCTGGAGTCCCTGCTCCGTTCTGCACCCCCACTCTGTTCTATATGTCTCTGGAGTCCTGCTTCGTTCTGCACCCCCACTCTCTTCTTTATACCTCTGGAGTCCTGCTCCGTTCTGCACCCCCACTCTCTTCTATAGGCCTCTGGAGTCCTGCTTCGTTCTGCACCCCCACTCTCTTCTATAGGCCTCTGGAGTCCTGCTCCGTTCTGCACCCCCACTCTGTTCTATATGCCTCTGGAGTCCTACTTCGTTCTGCACCCCCACTCTCTTCTATATGTCTCTGGAGTCCTGCTCCGTTCTGCACCCCCACTCTGTTCTATATGCCTCTGGAGTCCTGCTTCGTTCTGCACCCCCACTCTCTTCTATATGCCTCTGGAGTCCTACTTCGTTCTGCACCCCCACTCTGTTCTATATGCCTCTGGAGTCCTGCTTCGTTCTGCACCCCCACTCTCTTCTATATGCCTCTGGAGTCCTGCTCCGTTCTGCACCCCCACTCTCTTCTATATGCCTCTGGAGTCCTGCTTCGTTCTGCACCCCCACTCTCTTCTATATGCCTCTGGAGTCCTGCTCCGTTCTGCACCCCCACTCTCTTCTATATGCCTCTGGAGTCCTGCTTCGTTCTGCACCCCCACTCTGTTCTATATGTCTCTGGAGTCCTGCTTCGTTCTGCACCCCCACTCTGTTCTATATGTCTCTGGAGTCCTGCTCCGTTCTGCACCCCCACTCTCTTCTATATGCCTCTGGAGTCCTGCTCCGTTCTGCACCCCCACTCTCTTCTATATGCCTCTGGAGTCCTGCTCCGTTCTGCACCCCCACTCTCTTCTATATGCCTCTGGAGTCCTGCTCCGTTCTGCACCCCCACTCTGTTCTATATGTCTCTGGAGTCCTGCTTCGTTCTGCACCCCCACTCTGTTCTATATGTCTCTGGAGTCCTGCTCCGTTCTGCACCCCCACTCTCTTCTATATGCCTCTGGAGTCCTGCTTCGTTCTGCACCCCCACTCTCTTCTATATGCCTCTGGAGTCCTGCTCCGTTCTGCACCCCCACTCTCTTCTATATGCCTCTGGAGTCCTGCTCCGTTCTGCACCCCCACTCTGTTCTATATGTCTCTGGAGTCCTGCTTCGTTCTGCACCCCCACTCTGTTCTATATGTCTCTGGAGTCCTGCTCCGTTCTGCACCCCCACTCTCTTCTATATGCCTCTGGAGTCCTGCTCCGTTCTGCACCCCCACTCTGTTCTATATGCCTCTGGAGTCCTGCTTCGTTCTGCACCCCCACTCTCTTCTATATGCCTCTGGAGTCCTGCTCCGTTCTGCACCCCCACTCTCTTCTATATGCCTCTGGAGTCCTGCTCCGTTCTGCACCCCCACTCTCTTCTATATGCCTCTGGCGTCCTGCTCCGTTCTGCACCCCCACTCTGTTCTATATGTCTCTGGAGTCCTGCTTCGTTCTGCACCCCCACTCTGTTCTATATGTCCTCTGGAGTCCTGCTCCGTTCTGCACCCCCACTCTGTTCTATATGCCTCTGGAGTCCTGCTTCGTTCTGCACCCCCACTCTCTTCTATATGTCTCTGGAGTCCTGCTCCGTTCTGCACCCCCACTCTGTTCTATATGCCTCTGGAGTCCTGCTTCGTTCTGCACCCCCACTCTCTTCTATATGCCTCTGGAGTCCTGCTTCGTTCTGCACCCCCACTCTGTTCTATATGCCTCTGGAGTCCTGCTCCGTTCTGCACCCCCACTCTGTTCTATATGCCTCTGGAGTCCTGCTCCGTTCTGCACCCCCACTCTCTTCTATATGCCTCTGGAGTCCTGCTCCGTTCTGCACCCCCACTCTGTTCTATATGCCTCTGGAGTCCTGCTCCGTTCTGCACCCCCACTCTGTTCTATATGCCTCTGGAGTCCTGCTTCGTTCTGCACCCCCACTCTCTTCTATATGTCTCTGGAGTCCTGCTCCGTTCTGCACCCCCACTCTGTTCTATATGCCTCTGGAGTCCTGCTCCGTTCTGCACCCCCACTCTGTTCTATATGCCTCTGGAGTCCTGCTCCGTTCTGCACCCCCACTCTGTTCTATATGTCTCTGGAGTCCTGCTTCGTTCTGCACCCCCACTCTCTTCTATATGCCTCTGGAGTCCTGCTCCGTTCTGCACCCCCACTCTCTTCTATATGCCTCTGGAGTCCTGCTTCGTTCTGCACCCCCACTCTGTTCTATATGCCTCTGGAGTCCTGCTCCGTTCTGCACCCCCACTCTGTTCTATATGCCTCTGGAGTCCTGCTCCGTTCTGCACCCCCACTCTGTTCTATATGCCTCTGGAGTCCTGCTTCGTTCTGCACCCCCACTCTCTTCTATATGTCTCTGGAGTCCTGCTCCGTTCTGCACCCCCACTCTGTTCTATATGCCTCTGGAGTCCTGCTCCGTTCTGCACCCCCACTCTGTTCTATATGTCTCTGGAGTCCTGCTTCGTTCTGCACCCCCACTCTGTTCTATATGTCTCTGGAGTCCTGCTTCGTTCTGCACCCCCACTCTGTTCTATATGTCTCTGGAGTCCTGCTTCGTTCTGCACCCCCACTCTGTTCTATATGCCTCTGGAGTCCTGCTCCGTTCTGCACCCCCACTCTGTTCTATATGCCTCTGGAGTCCTGCTTCGTTCTGCACCCCCACTCTGTTCTATATGTCTCTGGAGTCCTGCTTCGTTCTGCACCCCCACTCTGTTCTATATGTCTCTGGAGTCCTGCTTCGTTCTGCACCCCCACTCTGTTCTATATGCCTCTGGAGTCCTGCTCCGTTCTGCACCCCCACTCTGTTCTATATGTCTCTGGAGTCCTGCTTCGTTCTGCACCCCCACTCTGTTCTATATGTCTCTGGAGTCCTGCTTCGTTCTGCACCCCCACTCTGTTCTATATGTCTCTGGAGTCCTGCTCCGTTCTGCACCCCCACTCTGTTCTATATGCCTCTGGAGTCCTGCTCCGTTCTGCACCCCCACTCTGTTCTATATGCCTCTGGAGTCCTGCTCCGTTCTGCACCCCCACTCTGTTCTATATGCCTCTGGAGTCCTGCTCCGTTCTGCACCCCCACTCTGTTCTATATGCCTCTGGAGTCCTGCTCCGTTCTGCACCCCCACTCTGTTCTATATGCCTCTGGAGTCCTGCTCCGTTCTGCACCCCCACTCTGTTCTATATGCCTCTGGAGTCCTGCTCCGTTCTGCACCCCCACTCTGTTCTATATGCCTCTGGAGTGCTGCTCCGTTCTGCACCCCCACTCTGTTCTATATGCCTCTGGAGTCCTGCTCCGTTCTGCACCCCCACTCTCTTCTATATGCCTCTGGAGTCCTGCTCCGTTCTGTGCCCCCACTCTCTTCTATACGCCTCTGGAGTCCTGCTCCGTTCTGCACCCCCACTCTGTTCTATATGCCTCTGGAGTCCTGCTCCGTTCTGCACCCCCACTCTGTTCTATATGCCTCTGGAGTCCTGCTCCGTTCTGCACCCCCACTCTGTTCTATATGCCTCTGGAGTCCTGCTCCGTTCTGCACCCCCACTCTGTTCTATATGCCTCTGGAGTCCTGCTTCGTTCTGCACCCCCACTCTGTTCTATATGCCTCTGGAGTCCTGCTCCGTTCTGCACCCCCACTCTGTTCTATATGCCTCTGGAGTCCTGCTCCGTTCTGCACCCCCACTCTGTTCTATATGCCTCTGGAGTCCTGCTCCGTTCTGCACCCCCACTCTGTTCTATATGCCTCTGGAGTCCTGCTCCGTTCTGTGCCCCCACTCTCTTCTATACGCCTCTGGAGTCCTGCTCCGTTCTGCACCCCCACTCTCTTCTATACGCCTCTGGAGTCCTGCTCCGTTCTGCACCCCCACTCTGTTCTATATGCCTCTGGAGTCCTGCTTCGTTCTGCACCCCCACTCTCTTCTATACGCCTCTGGAGTCCTGCTCCGTTCTGCACCCCCACTCTCTTCTATACGCCTCTGGAGTCCTGCTCCGTTCTGCACCCCCACTCTGTTCTATATGCCTCTGGAGTCCTGCTCCGTTCTGCACCCCCACTCTGTTCTATATGCCTCTGGAGTCCTGCTCCGTTCTGCACCCCCACTCTGTTCTATATGCCTCTGGAGTCCTGCTCCGTTCTGCACCCCCACTCTGTTCTATATGCCTCTGGAGTCCTGCTTCGTTCTGCACCCCCACTCTGTTCTATATGCCTCTGGAGTCCTGCTCCGTTCTGCACCCCCACTCTGTTCTATATGCCTCTGGAGTCCTGCTTCGTTCTGCACCCCCACTCTCTTCTATATGCCTCTGGAGTCCTGCTCCGTTCTGTGCCCCCACTCTCTTCTATACGCCTCTGGAGTCCTGCTCCGTTCTGCACCCCCACTCTGTTCTATACGCCTCTGGAGTCCTGCTCCGTTCTGCACCCCCACTCTGTTCTATATGCCTCTGGAGTCCTGCTCCGTTCTGCACCCCCACTCTGTTCTATATGCCTCTGGAGTCCTGCTCCGTTCTGCACCCCCACTCTGTTCTATATGCCTCTGGAGTCCTGCTCCGTTCTGCACCCCCACTCTGTTCTATATGCCTCTGGAGTCCTGCTCCGTTCTGCACCCCCACTCTGTTCTATATGCCTCTGGAGTCCTGCTTCGTTCTGCACCCCCACTCTGTTCTATATCCCTCTGGAGTCCTGCTCCGTTCTGCACCCCCACTCTGTTCTATATGCCTCTGGAGTCCTGCTCCGTTCTGCACCCCCACTCTGTTCTATATGCCTCTGGAGTCCTGCTCCGTTCTGAGCCCCCACTCTCTTCTATACGCCTCTGGAGTCCTGCTCCGTTCTGCACCCCCACTCTGTTCTATATGCCTCTGGAGTCCTGCTCCGTTCTGTGCCCCCACTCTCTTCTATACGCCTCTGGAGTCCTGCTCCGTTCTGCACCCCCACTCTGTTCTATATGCCTCTGGAGTCCTGCTCCGTTCTGCACCCCCACTCTGTTCTATATGCCTCTGGAGTCCTGCTCCGTTCTGCACCCCCACTCTGTTCTATATGCCTCTGGAGTCCTGCTCCGTTCTGCACCCCCACTCTGTTCTATATGCCTCTGGAGTCCTGCTCCGTTCTGCACCCCCACTCTGTTCTATATGCCTCTGGAGTCCTGCTTCGTTCTGCACCCCCACTCTGTTCTATATGCCTCTGGAGTCCTGCTCCGTTCTGCACCCCCACTCTGTTCTATATGCCTCTGGAGTCCTGCTCCGTTCTGCACCCCCACTCTGTTCTATATGCCTCTGGAGTCCTGCTCCGTTCTGAGCCCCCACTCTCTTCTATACGCCTCTGGAGTCCTGCTCCGTTCTGCACCCCCACTCTGTTCTATATGCCTCTGGAGTCCTGCTCCGTTCTGTGCCCCCACTCTCTTCTATACGCCTCTGGAGTCCTGCTCCGTTCTGCACCCCCACTCTGTTCTATATGCCTCTGGAGTCCTGCTCCGTTCTACACCCCCACTCTGTTCTATAGGCCTCTGGAGTCCTGCTCCGTTCTGCACCCCCACTCTCTTCTATAGGCCTCTGGAGTCCTGCTTCGTTCTGCACCCCCACTCTGTTCTATATGCCTCTGGAGTCCTGCTCCGTTCTGCACCCCCACTCTGTTCTATATGCCTCTGGAGTCCTGCTCCGTTCTGCACCCCCACTCTGTTCTATATGCCTCTGGAGTCCTGCTCCGTTCTGCACCCCCACTCTGTTCTATATGCCTCTGGAGTCCTGCTCCGTTCTGCACCCCCACTCTGTTCTATATGCCTCTGGAGTCCTGCTCCGTTCTGCACCCCCACTCTGTTCTGTATGCCTCTGGAGTCCTGCTCCGTTCTGCACCCCCACTCTGTTCTATATGCCTCTGGAGTCCTGCTCCGTTCTGCACCCCCACTCTGTTCTATATGCCTCTGGAGTCCTGCTCCGTTCTGAGCCCCCACTCTCTTCTATACGCCTCTGGAGTCCTGCTCCGTTCTGCACCCCCACTCTGTTCTATATGCCTCTGGAGTCCTGCTCCGTTCTGCACCCCCACTCTGTTCTATATGCCTCTGGAGTCCTGCTCCGTTCTGCACCCCCACTCTGTTCTATATGCCTCTGGAGTCCTGCTCCGTTCTGAGCCCCCACTCTCTTCTATACGCCTCTGGAGTCCTGCTCCGTTCTGCACCCCCACTCTGTTCTATATGCCTCTGGAGTCCTGCTCCGTTCTGTGCCCCCACTCTCTTCTATACGCCTCTGGAGTCCTGCTCCGTTCTGCGCCCCCACTCTGTTCTATATGCCTCTGGAGTCCTGCTCCGTTCTACACCCCCACTCTGTTCTATATGCCTCTGGAGTCCTGCTCCGTTCTGCACCCCCACTCTGTTCTATATGCCTCTGGAGTCCTGCTCCGTTCTGTGCCCCCACTCTCTTCTATATGCCTCTGGAGTCCTGCTCCGTTCTGCACCCCCACTCTGTTCTATATGCCTCTGGAGTCCTGCTCCGTTCTGCACCCCCACTCTGTTCTATATGCCTCTGGAGTCCTGCTCCGTTCTGCACCCCCACTCTGTTCTATATGCCTCTGGAGTCCTGCTACGTTCTGCACCCCCACTCTGTTCTATATGCCTCTGGAGTCCTGCTTCGTTCTGCACCCCCACTCTGTTCTATATGCCTCTGGAGTCCTGCTCCGTTCTACACCCCCACTCTGTTCTATATGCCTCTGGAGTCCTGCTCCGTTCTGCACCCCCACTCTGTTCTATATGCCTCTGGAGTCCTGCTCCGTTCTGCACCCCCACTCTGTTCTATATGCCTCTGGAGTCCTGCTCCGTTCTGCACCCCCACTCTGTTCTATATGCCTCTGGAGTCCTGCTCCGTTCTGCACCCCCACTCTGTTCTATATGCCTCTGGAGTCCTGCTCCGTTCTACACCCCCACTCTGTTCTATATGCCTCTGGAGTCCTGCTCCGTTCTGCACCCCCACTCTGTTCTATATGCCTCTGGAGTCCTGCTCCGTTCTACACCCCCACTCTGTTCTATATGCCTCTGGAGTCCTGCTCCGTTCTGCACCCCCACTCTGTTCTATATGCCTCTGGAGTCCTGCTCCGTTCTGCACCCCCACTCTGTTCTATATGCCTCTGGAGTCCTGCTCCGTTCTGAGCCCCCACTCTCTTCTATATGCCTCTGGAGTCCTGCTCCGTTCTGCACCCCCACTCTGTTCTATATGCCTCTGGAGTCCTGCTACGTTCTGCACCCCCACTCTCTTCTATATGCCTCTGGAGTCCTGCTCAGTTCTGCACCCCCACTCTCTTCTATATGCCTCTGGAGTCCTGCTTCGTTCTGCACCCCCACTCTGTTCTATATGCCTCTGGAGTCCTGCTCCGTTCTGCACCCCCACTCTGTTCTATATGCCTCTGGAGTCCTGCTCCGTTCTGCACCCCCTCTCTCTTCTATAGGCCTCTGGAGTCCTGCTCAGTTCTACACCCCCACTCTCTTCTATAGGCCTCTGGAGTCCTGCTTCGTTCTGCACCCCCACTCTGTTCTATATGCCTCTGGAGTCCTGCTCCGTTCTGCACCCCCACTCTGTTCTATATGCCTCTGGAGTCCTGCTCCGTTCTGCACCCCCACTCTGTTCTATATGCCTCTGGAGTCCTGCTCCGTTCTGCACCCCCACTCTGTTCTATATGCCTCTGGAGTCCTGCTCCGTTCTGCACCCCCACTCTGTTCTGTATGCCTCTGGAGTCCTGCTCCGTTCTGCACCCCCACTCTGTTCTGTATGCCTCTGGAGTCCTGCTCCGTTCTGCACCCCCACTCTGTTCTATATGCCTCTGGAGTCCTGCTCCGTTCTGCACCCCCACTCTGTTCTATATGCCTCTGGAGTCCTGCTCCGTTCTGCACCCCCACTCTGTTCTATATGCCTCTGGAGTCCTGCTCCGTTCTGCACCCCCACTCTGTTCTATATGCCTCTGGAGTCCTGCTCCGTTCTGAGCCCCCACTCTCTTCTATACGCCTCTGGAGTCCTGCTCCGTTCTGCACCCCCACTCTGTTCTATATGCCTCTGGAGTCCTGCTCCGTTCTGAGCCCCCACTCTCTTCTATACGCCTCTGGAGTCCTGCTCCGTTCTGCACCCCCACTCTGTTCTATATGCCTCTGGAGTCCTGCTCCGTTCTGCACCCCCACTCTGTTCTATATGCCTCTGGAGTCCTGCTCCGTTCTGAGCCCCCACTCTCTTCTATATGCCTCTGGAGTCCTGCTCCGTTCTGCACCCCCACTCTGTTCTATACGCCTCTGGAGTCCTGCTCCGTTCTGCACCCCCACTCTGTTCTATATGCCTCTGGAGTCCTGCTCCGTTCTGCACCCCCACTCTGTTCTATATGCCTCTGGAGTCCTGCTCCGTTCTGCACCCCCACTCTGTTCTATATGCCTCTGGAGTCCTGCTCCGTTCTGCACCCCCACTCTGTTCTATATGCCTCTGGAGTCCTGCTCCGTTCTGCACCCCCACTCTGTTCTATATGCCTCTGGAGTCCTGCTCCGTTCTGCACCCCCACTCTGTTCTATATGCCTCTGGAGTCCTGCTACGTTCTGCACCCCCACTCTGTTCTATATGCCTCTGGAGTCCTGCTTCGTTCTGCACCCCCACTCTGTTCTATATGCCTCTGGAGTCCTGCTCCGTTCTGCACCCCCACTCTGTTCTATATGCCTCTGGAGTCCTGCTCCGTTCTGCACCCCCACTCTGTTCTCTATGCCTCTGGAGTCCTGCTCCGTTCTACACCCCCACTCTGTTCTATATGCCTCTGGAGTCCTGCTCCGTTCTGTGCCCCCACTCTCTTCTATACGCCTCTGGAGTCCTGCTCCGTTCTGCACCCCCACTCTGTTCTATATGCCTCTGGAGTCCTGCTCCGTTCTACACCCCCACTCTGTTCTATATGCCTCTGGAGTCCTGCTCCGTTCTGCACCCCCACTCTGTTCTCTATGCCTCTGGAGTCCTGCTCCGTTCTACACCCCCACTCTGTTCTATATGCCTCTGGAGTCCTGCTTCGTTCTGCACCCCCACTCTGTTCTATATGCCTCTGGAGTCCTGCTCCGTTCTGCACCCCCACTCTGTTCTATATGCCTCTGGAGTCCTGCTCCGTTCTGCACCCCCACTCTGTTCTATATGCCTCTGGAGTCCTGCTCCGTTCTGCACCCCCACTCTGTTCTATATGCCTCTGGAGTCCTGCTCCGTTCTACACCCCCACTCTGTTCTATATGCCTCTGGAGTCCTGCTCCGTTCTGCACCCCCACTCTGTTCTATATGCCTCTGGAGTCCTGCTCCGTTCTGCACCCCCACTCTGTTCTATATGCCTCTGGAGTCCTGCTTCGTTCTGCACCCCCACTCTGTTCTATATGCCTCTGGAGTCCTGCTCCGTTCTGCACCCCCACTCTGTTCTATATGCCTCTGGAGTCCTGCTCCGTTCTGCACCCCCACTCTGTTCTATATGCCTCTGGAGTCCTGCTCCGTTCTGCACCCCCACTCTGTTCTATATGCCTCTGGAGTCCTGCTCCGTTCTGCACCCCCACTCTGTTCTATATGCCTCTGGAGTCCTGCTCCGTTCTGCACCCCCACTCTGTTCTATATGCCTCTGGAGTCCTGCTCCGTTCTGCACCCCCACTCTGTTCTATATGCCTCTGGAGTCCTGCTTCGTTCTGCACCCCCACTCTGTTCTATATGCCTCTGGAGTCCTGCTTCGTTCTGCACCCCCACTCTCTTCTATATGCCTCTGGAGTCCTGCTTCGTTCTGCACCCCCACTCTGTTCTATATGCCTCTGGAGTCCTGCTTCGTTCTGCACCCCCACTCTCTTCTATATGCCTCTGGAGTCCTGCTCCGTTCTGCACCCCCACTCTCTTCTATATGCCTCTGGAGTCCTGCTCCGTTCTGCACCCCCACTCTCTTCTATATGCCTCTGGAGTCCTGCTCCGTTCTGCACCCCCACTCTGTTCTATATGTCTCTGGAGTCCTGCTTCGTTCTGCACCCCCACTCTGTTCTATATGCCTCTGGAGTCCTGCTCCGTTCTGCACCCCCACTCTCTTCTATATGCCTCTGGAGTCCTGCTCCGTTCTGCACCCCCACTCTCTTCTATATGCCTCTGGAGTCCTGCTCCGTTCTGCACCCCCACTCTCTTCTATATGCCTCTGGAGTCCTGCTCCGTTCTGCACCCCCACTCTGTTCTATATGTCTCTGGAGTCCTGCTTCGTTCTGCACCCCAACTCTCTTCTATATGCCTCTGGAGTCCTGCTCCGTTCTGCACCCCCACTCTGTTCTATATGCCTCTGGAGTCCTGCTCCGTTCTGCACCCCCACTCTCTTCTCTATGCCTCTGGAGTCCTGCTCCGTTCTGCACCCCCACTCTCTTCTATATGCCTCTGGAGTCCTGCTCCGTTCTGCACCCCCACTCTCTTCTATATGCCTCTGGAGTCCTGCTCCGTTCTGCACCCCCACTCTCTTCTATATGCCTCTGGAGTCCTGCTCCGTTCTGCACCCCCACTCTCTTCTATATGCCTCTGGAGTCCTGCTCCGTTCTGCACCCCCACTCTCTTCTATATGCCTCTGGAGTCCTGCTCCGTTCTGCACCCCCACTCTGTTCTATATGCCTCTGGAGTCCTGCTTCGTTCTGCACCCCCACTCTGTTCTATATGCCTCTGGAGTCCTGCTCCGTTCTGCACCCCCACTCTCTTCTCTATGCCTCTGGAGTCCTGCTTCGTTCTGCACCCCCACTCTCTTCTATATGCCTCTGGAGTCCTGCTCCATTCTGCACCCCCACTCTCTTCTATATGCCTCTGGCGTCCTGCTTCGTTCTGCACCCCCACTCTGTTCTATATGCCTCTGGAGTCCTGCTTCGTTCTGCACCCCCACTCTGTTCTATATGCCTCTGGAGTCCTGCTCCGTTCTGCACCCCCACTCTCTTCTATATGCCTCTGGAGTCCTGCTCCGTTCTGCACCCCCACTCTCTTCTATATGCCTCTGGAGTCCTGCTCCATTCTGCACCCCCACTCTCTTCTATATGCCTCTGGCGTCCTGCTTCGTTCTGCACCCCCACTCTGTTCTATATGCCTCTGGAGTCCTGCTTCGTTCTGCACCCCCACTCTGTTCTATATGCCTCTGGAGTCCTGCTCCGTTCTGCACCCCCACTCTCTTCTCTATGCCTCTGGAGTCCTGCTTCGTTCTGCACCCCCACTCTGTTCTATATGTCTCTGGAGTCCTGCTTCGTTCTGCACCCCCACTCTGTTCTATATGCCTCTGGAGTCCTGCTTCGTTCTGCACCCCCACTCTGTTCTATATGCCTCTGGAGTCCTGCTCCGTTCTGCACCCCCACTCTCTTCTCTATGCCTCTGGAGTCCTGCTTCGTTCTGCACCCCCACTCTGTTCTATATGCCTCTGGAGTCCTGCTCCGTTCTGCACCCCCACTCTGTTCTCTATGCCTCTGGAGTCCTGCTCCGTTCTGCACCCCCACTCTGTTCTATATGTCTCTGGAGTCCTGCTTCGTTCTGCACCCCCACTCTGTTCTATATGCCTCTGGAGTCCTGCTCCGTTCTGCACCCCCACTCTCTTCTATATGCCTCTGGAGTCCTGCTCCGTTCTGCACCCCCACTCTCTTCTATATGCCTCTGGAGTCCTGCTCCGTTCTGCACCCCCACTCTCTTCTATATGCCTCTGGAGTCCTGCTCCGTTCTGCACCCCCACTCTCTTCTATATGCCTCTGGAGTCCTGCTCCGTTCTGCACCCCCACTCTCTTCTATATGCCTCTGGAGTCCTGCTCCGTTCTGCACCCCCACTCTCTTCTATATGCCTCTGGAGTCCTGCTCCGTTCTGCACCCCCACTCTGTTCTATATGCCTCTGGAGTCCTGCTCCGTTCTGCACCCCCACTCTGTTCTATATGTCTCTGGAGTCCTGCTCCGTTCTGCACCCCCACTCTGTTCTATATGTCTCTGGAGTCCTGCTCCGTTCTGCACCCCCACTCTCTTCTATATGCCTCTGGAGTCCTGCTCCGTTCTGCACCCCCACTCTCTTCTATATGCCTCTGGAGTCCTGCTCCGTTCTGCACCCCCACTCTCTTCTATATGCCTCTGGAGTCCTGCTCCGTTCTGCACCCCCACTCTGTTCTATATGTCTCTGGAGTCCTGCTTCGTTCTGTGCCCCCACTCTCTTCTATATGCCTCTGGAGTCCTGCTCCGTTCTGCACCCCCACTCTCTTCTATATGCCTCTGGAGTCCTGCTCCGTTCTGCACCCCCACTCTGTTCTATATGCCTCTGGAGTCCTGCTCCGTTCTGCACCCCCACTCTGTTCTATATGCCTCTGGAGTCCTGCTCCGTTCTGCACCCCCACTCTCTTCTATATGCCTCTGGAGTCCTGCTCCGTTCGGCACCCCCACTCTGTTCTATATGCCTCTGGAGTCCTGCTCCGTTCTGCACCCCCACTCTGTTCTATATGTCTCTGGAGTCCTGCTCCGTTCTGCACCCCCACTCTGTTCTATATGTCTCTGGAGTCCTGCTCCGTTCTGCACCCCCACTCTCTTCTATATGCCTCTGGAGTCCTGCTCCGTTCTGCACCCCCACTCTCTTCTATATGCCTCTGGAGTCCTGCTCCGTTCTGCACCCCCACTCTGTTCTATATGTCTCTGGAGTCCTGCTCCGTTCTGCACCCCCACTCTCTTCTATATGCCTCTGGAGTCCTGCTCCGTTCTGCACCCCCACTCTCTTCTATATGCGTCTGGAGTCCTGCTCCGTTCTGCACCCCCACTCTGTTCTATATGTCTCTGGAGTCCTGCTCCGTTCTGCACCCCCACTCTGTTCTATATGTCTCTGGAGTCCTGCTTCGTTCTGCACCCCCACTCTGTTCTATATGCCTCTGGAGTCCTGCTCCGTTCTGCACCCCCACTCTGTTCTATATGCCTCTGGAGTCCTGCTCCGTTCTGCACCCCCACTCTGTTCTATATGCCTCTGGAGTCCTGCTCCGTTCTGCACACCCACTCTCTTCTATATGCCTCTGGAGTCCTGCTCCGTTCTGCACCCCCACTCTGTTCTATATGTCTCTGGAGTCCTGCTCCGTTCTGCACCCCCACTCTGTTCTATATGCCTCTGGAGTCCTGCTCCGTTCTGCACCCCCACTCTCTTCTATATGCCTCTGGAGTCCTGCTCCGTTCTGCACCCCCACTCTGTTCTATATGTCTCTGGAGTCCTGCTCCGTTCTGCACCCCCACTCTCTTCTATATGCCTCTGGAGTCCTGCTCCGTTCTGCACCCCCACTCTCTTCTATATGCCTCTGGAGTCCTGCTCCGTTCTGCACCCCCACTCTGTTCTATATGTCTCTGGAGTCCTGCTCCGTTCTGCACCCCCACTCTGTTCTATATGCCTCTGGAGTCCTGCTTCGTTCTGCACCCCCACTCTGTTCTATATGCCTCTGGAGTCCTGCTCCGTTCTGCACCCCCACTCTCTTCTATATGCCTCTGGAGTCCTGCTCCGTTCTGCACCCCCACTCTGTTCTATATGTCTCTGGAGTCCTGCTCCGTTCTGCACCCCCACTCTCTTCTATACGCCTCTGGAGTCCTGCTCCGTTCTGCACCCCCACTCTGTTCTATATGCCTCTGGAGTCCTGCTTCGTTCTGCACCCCCACTCTGTTCTATATGCCTCTGGAGTCCTGCTCCGTTCTGCACCCCCACTCTGTTCTATATGCCTCTGGAGTCCTGCTCCGTTCTGCACCCCCACTCTGTTCTATATGCCTCTGGAGTCCTGCTCCGTTCTGCACCCCCACTCTGTTCTATATGCCTCTGGAGTCCTGCTCCGTTCTGCACCCCCACTCTGTTCTCTATGCCTCTGGAGTCCTGCTCCGTTCTGCACCCCCACTCTGTTCTATATGCCTCTGGAGTCCTGCTTCGTTCTGCACCCCCACTCTGTTCTATATGCCTCTGGAGTCCTGCTTCGTTCTGCACCCCCACTCTCTTCTATATGCCTCTGGAGTCCTGCTCCGTTCTACACCCCCACTCTTTTCTATATGCCTCTGGAGTCCTGCTCCGTTCTGCACCCCCACTCTGTTCTATATGCCTCTGGAGTCCTGCTCCGTTCTGCACCCCCACTCTGTTCTATATGTCTCTGGAGTCCTGCTCCGTTCTGCACCCCCACTCTGTTCTATATGCCTCTGGAGTCCTGCTCCGTTCTGCACCCCCACTCTGTTCTATATGCCTCTGGAGTCCTGCTCCGTTCTGCACCCCCACTCTGTTCTATATGCCTCTGGAGTCCTGCTTCGTTCTGCACCCCCACTCTGTTCTATATGCCTCTGGAGTCCTGCTCCGTTCTGCACCCCCACTCTGTTCTATATGCCTCTGGAGTCCTGCTCCGTTCTGCACCCCCACTCTGTTCTATATGCCTCTGGAGTCCTGCTCCGTTCTGCACCCCCACTCTGTTCTATATGCCTCTGGAGTCCTGCTCCGTTCTGCACCCCCACTCTGTTCTATATGCCTCTGGAGTCCTGCTCCGTTCTGCACCCCCACTCTGTTCTATATGCCTCTGGAGTCCTGCTCCGTTCTGTGCCCCCACTCTGTTCTATATGCCTCTGGAGTCCTGCTCCGTTCTGCACCCCCACTCTGTTCTATATGCCTCTGGAGTCCTGCTTCGTTCTGCACCCCCACTCTGTTCTATATGCCTCTGGAGTCCTGCTCCGTTCTGCACCCCCACTCTGTTCTATATGCCTCTGGAGTCCTGCTCCGTTCTACACCCCCACTCTGTTCTATATGCCTCTGGAGTCCTGCTCCGTTCTGCACCCCCACTCTGTTCTATATGCCTCTGGAGTCCTGCTCCGTTCTGCACCCCCACTCTGTTCTATATGCCTCTGGAGTCCTGCTCCGTTCTGTGCCCCCACTCTCTTCTATATGCCTCTGGAGTCCTGCTCCGTTCTGCACCCCCACTCTGTTCTATATGCCTCTGGAGTCCTGCTTCGTTCTGCACCCCCACTCTGTTCTATATGGCTCTGGAGTCCTGCTCCGTTCTGCACCCCCACTCTGTTCTATATGCCTCTGGAGTCCTGCTCCGTTCTGCACCCCCACTCTGTTCTATATGCCTCTGGAGTCCTGCTCCGTTCTACACCCCCACTCTGTTCTATATGCCTCTGGAGTCCTGCTCCGTTCTGCACCCCCACTCTGTTCTATATGCCTCTGGAGTCCTGCTCCGTTCTGCACCCCCACTCTGTTCTATATGCCTCTGGAGTCCTGCTCCGTTCTGTGCCCCCACTCTCTTCTATACGCCTCTGGAGTCCTGCTACGTTCTGCACCCCCACTCTGTTCTATATGCCTCTGGAGTCCTGCTCCGTTCTGCACCCCCACTCTGTTCTATATGCCTCTGGAGTCCTGCTCCGTTCTGCACCCCCACTCTGTTCTATATGCCTCTGCAGTCCTGCTTCGTTCTGCACCCCCACTCTGTTCTATATGCCTCTGGAGTCCTGCTCCGTTCTGCACCCCCACTCTGTTCTATATGCCTCTGGAGTCCTGCTCCGTTCTGCACCCCCACTCTGTTCTATATGCCTCTGGAGTCCTGCTCCGTTCTACACCCCCACTCTGTTCTATATGCCTCTGGAGTCCTGCTCCGTTCTGCACCCCCACTCTGTTCTATATGCCTCTGGAGTCCTGCTCCGTTCTGCACCCCCACTCTGTTCTATATGCCTCTGGAGTCCTGCTTCGTTCTGCACCCCCACTCTGTTCTATATGCCTCTGGAGTCCTGCTACGTTCTGCACCCCCACTCTGTTCTATATGCCTCTGGAGTCCTGCTTCGTTCTGCACCCCCACTCTGTTCTATATGCCTCTGGAGTCCTGCTCCGTTCTGCACCCCCACTCTGTTCTATATGCCTCTGGAGTCCTGCTCCGTTCTGCAACCCCACTCTGTTCTATATGCCTCTGGAGTCCTGCTCCGTTCTGCACCCCCACTCTCTTCTATATGCCTCTGGAGTCCTGCTACGTTCTGCACCCCCACTCTCTTCTATATGCCTCTGGAGTCCTGCTACGTTCTGCACCCCCACTCTGTTCTATATGCCTCTGGAGTCCTGCTACGTTCTGCACCCCCACTCTCTTCTATATGCCTCTGGAGTCCTGCTCCGTTCTGCACCCCCACTCTGTTCTATATGCCTCTGGAGTCCTGCTCCGTTCTGCACCCCCACTCTGTTCTATATGCCTCTGGAGTCCTGCTCCGTTCTGCACCCCCACTCTCTTCTATATGCCTCTGGAGTCCTGCTACGTTCTGCAACCCCACTCTGTTCTATATGCCTCTGGAGTCCTGCTCCGTTCTGCACCCCCACTCTCTTCTATATGCCTCTGGAGTCCTGCTACGTTCTGCACCCCCACTCTCTTCTATATGCCTCTGGAGTCCTGCTCCGTTCTGCACCCCCACTCTGTTCTATATGCCTCTGGAGTCCTGCTCCGTTCTGCACCCCCACTCTGTTCTATATGCCTCTGGAGTCCTGCTCCGTTCTGCACCCCCACTCTGTTCTATATGCCTCTGGAGTCCTGCTACGTACTGCACCCCCACTCTGTTCTATATGCCTCTGGAGTCCTGCTCCGTTCTGCACCCCCACTCTGTTCTATATGCCTCTGGAGTCCTGCTTCGTTCTGCACCCCCACTCTGTTCTATATGCCTCTGGAGTCCTGCTTCGTTCTGCACCCCAACTCTGTTCTATATGCCTCTGGAGTCCTGCTCCGTTCTGCACCCCCACTCTGTTCTATATGCCTCTGGAGTCCTGCTACGTACTGCACCCCCACTCTGTTCTATATGCCTCTGGAGTCCTGCTACGTACTGCACCACCACTCTGTTCTATATGCCTCTGGAGTCCTGCTACGTTCTGCACCCCCACTCTCTTCTATATACCTCTGGAGTCCTGCTACGTTCTGCACCCCCACTCTGTTCTATATGCCTCTGGAGTCCTGCTCCGTTCTGCGCCCCCACTCTCTTTTATATGCCTCTGGCGTCCTGATCCGTTCTGCGCCCCCACTCTCTTCTATATGCCTCTGGAGTCCTGCTCCGTTCTGTGCCCCCACTCTCTTCTATATGCCTCTGGAGTCCTGCTCCGTTCTGTGCCCCCACTCTCTTCTATATGCCTCTGGCATCCTGCTCCGTTCTGTGCCCCCACTCTCTTATATATGCCTCTGGCGTCCTGCTCCATTCTGCACCCCCACTCTCTTCTATATGCCTCTGGCGTCCTGCTCCGTTCTGTGCCCCCACTCTCTTCTATATGCCTCTGGCGTCCTGCTCCATTCTGCACCCCCACTCTCTTCTATATGCCTCTGGCGTCCTGCTCCGTTCTGTGCCGCCACTCTCTTCTATATGCCTCTGGCGTCCTGCTCCGTTCTTCGCCCCCACTCTCTTCTATATGCCTCTGGCGTCCTGCTCCGTTCTGTGCCCCCACTCTCTTCTATATGCCTCTGGCGTCCTGCTCCGTTCTGCGCCCCCACTCTCTTCTATATGCCTCCGGAGTCCTGCTCCGTTATGCACCCCCACTCTCTTCTATATGCCTCTGGCGTCCTGCTCCGTTCTGTGCCCCCACTCTCTTCTATATGCCTCTGGCGTCCTGCTCCGTTCTGTGCTCCCACTCTCTTCTATATGCCTCCGGAGTCCTGCTCCGTTCTGTGCCCCCACTCTCTTCTATATGCCTCTGGCGTCCTGCTCCGTTCTGTGCCCCCACTCTCTTCTATATGCCTCTGGCGTCCTGCTCCGTTCTGTGCCGCCACTCTCTTCTATATGCCTCTGGCGTCCTGCTCCGTTCTGTGCCCCCACTCTCTTCTATATGCCTCCGGAGTCCTGCTCCGTTATGCACCCCCACTCTCTTCTATATGCCTCTGGCGTCCTGCTCCGTTCTGTGCCCCCACTCTCTTCTATATGCCTCTGGCGTCCTGCTCCGTTCTGTGCCGCCACTCTCTTCTATATGCCTCTGGCGTCCTGCTCCGTTCTCCACCCCGACTCTCTGCTATATGCCTCTGGAGTCCTGCTCCATTCTGCACCCCCACTCTCTTCTATATGCCTCTGGCGTCCTGCTCCGTTCTGTGCCGCCACTCTCTTCTATATGCCTCTGGCGTCCTGCTCCGTTCTGTGCCCCCGCTGTCTTCTATATGCCTCTGGCGTCCTGCTCCGTTCTGTGCCCCCACTCTCTTCTATATGCCTCTGGAGTCCTGCTCCATTCTGCACCCACACTCTCTTCTATATGTCTCTGGCGTCCTGCTCCGTTCTGTGCCCCCACCCTCTTCTATATGCCTCTGGCGTCCTGCTCCATTCTGCACCCCCACTCTCTTCTATATGCCTCTGGCGTCCTGCTCCGTTCTGTGCCGCCACTCTCTTCTATATGCCTCTGGCGTCCTGCTCCGTTCTTCGCCCCCACTCTCTTCTATATGCCTCTGGCGTCCTGCTCCGTTCTGTGCCCCCACTCTCTTCTATATGCCTCTGGCGTCCTGCTCCGTTCTGCGCCCCCACTCTCTTCTATATGCCTCCGGAGTCCTGCTCCGTTATGCACCCCCACTCTCTTCTATATGCCTCTGGCGTCCTGCTCCGTTCTGTGCCCCCACTCTCTTCTATATGCCTCTGGCGTCCTGCTCCGTTCTGTGCTCCCACTCTCTTCTATATGCCTCCGGAGTCCTGCTCCGTTCTGTGCCCCCACTCTCTTCTATATGCCTCTGGCGTCCTGCTCCGTTCTGTGCCCCCACTCTCTTCTATATGCCTCTGGCGTCCTGCTCCGTTCTGTGCCGCCACTCTCTTCTATATGCCTCTGGCGTCCTGCTCCGTTCTGTGCCCCCACTCTCTTCTATATGCCTCCGGAGTCCTGCTCCGTTATGCACCCCCACTCTCTTCTATATGCCTCTGGCGTCCTGCTCCGTTCTGTGCCCCCACTCTCTTCTATATGCCTCTGGCGTCCTGCTCCGTTCTGTGCCGCCACTCTCTTCTATATGCCTCTGGCGTCCTGCTCCGTTCTGCACCCCGACTCTCTGCTATATGCCTCTGGAGTCCTGCTCCATTCTGCACCCCCACTCTCTTCTATATGCCTCTGGCGTCCTGCTCCGTTCTGTGCCGCCACTCTCTTCTATATGCCTCTGGCGTCCTGCTCCGTTCTGTGCCCCCGCTGTCTTCTATATGCCTCTGGCGTCCTGCTCCGTTCTGTGCCCCCACTCTCTTCTATATGCCTCTGGAGTCCTGCTCCATTCTGCACCCACACTCTCTTCTATATGTCTCTGGCGTCCTGCTCCGTTCTGTGCCCCCACCCTCTTCTATATGCCTCTGGAGTCCTGCTCCATTCTGCACCCCCACTCTCTTCTATATGTCTCTGGAGTCCTGCTCCATTCTGTGCCCCCACTCTCTTCTATATGCCTCCGGAGTCCTGCTCCGTTATGCACCCCCACTCTCTTCTATATGCCTCTGGCGTCATGCTCCGTTCTGCGCCCCCACTCTCTTCTATATGCCTCTGGAGTCCTGCTCCGTTCTGTGCCCCCACCCTCTTCTATATGCCTCTGGCTTCCTGTTCCATTTTGCACCCCCACTCTCTTCAATATGCCTCTGGCTTCCTTTTCCAGTTTGCACCCCCACTCTCTTCTATATGCCTCTGCCGTCCTGTTCCATTTTGCACCCCCACTCTCTTCTATATGCCTCTGGAGTCCTGCTCCGTTCTGTGCCCCCACTCTCTTCTATATGCCTCTGGCTTCCTATTCCATTTTGCACCCCCACTCTCTTCTATATGCCTCTGGCGTCTTGATCCGTTCTACGCCCCCAATCTCTTCTATATGCCTCTGGAGTCCTGCTCCGTTCTGTTCCCCCACTCTCTTCTATATGCCTCTGGCGTCCTGCTCCGTTCTGTGCCCTCACTCTCTTTTTATGCCTCTGGAGTCCTGCTCCGCTCTGCGCCCCCATTCTTTTCTATATGCCTCTGGCGTCCTGCTCCGTTCTGCGCCCCCACTATCTTCTATATGCCTCTGGAGTCCTGCTCCGTTCTGTTCCCCCACTATCTTCTATATGCCTCTGGCGTCCTGCTCCGTTCTGTGCCCTCACTCTCTTCTATATGTCTCTGGAGTCCTGCTCCGCTCTGCGCCCCCATTCTCTTCTATATGTCTCTGGAGTCCTGCTCCGTTCTGCACCCCCACTCTGTTCTATATGCCTCTGGAGTCCTGCTCCGTTCTGCACCCCCACTCTGTTCTATATGCCTCTGGAGTCCTGCTCCGTTCTGCGCCCCCACTCTCTTTTATATGCCTCTGGAGTCCTGCTCCGTTCTGCACCCCCACTCTCTTCTATATGCCTCTGGAGTCCTGCTTCGTTCTGCACCCCCACTCTGTTCTATATGTCTCTGGAGTCCTGCTCCGTTCTGCACCCCCACTCTGTTCTATATGCCTCTGGAGTCCTGCTCCGTTCTGCACCCCCACTCTCTTCTATATGCCTCTGGAGTCCTGCTCTGTTCTGCACCCCCACTCTCTTCTATATGCCTCTGGAGTCCTGCTCCGTTCTGCACCCCCACTCTGTTCTATATGCCTCTGGAGTCCTGCTCCGTTCTACACCCCCACTCTGTTCTATATGCCTCTGGAGTCCTGCTCCGTTCTGCACCCCCACTCTCTTCTATATGCCTCTGGAGTCCTGCTCCGTTCTGTGCCCCCACTCTCTTCTATACGCCTCTGGAGTCCTGCTACGTTCTGCACCCCCACTCTGTTCTATATGCCTCTGGAGTCCTGCTTCGTTCTGCACCCCCACTCTGTTCTATATGCCTCTGGAGTCCTGCTCCGTTCTGCACCCCCACTCTGTTCTATATGCCTCTGGAGTCCTGCTCCGTTCTGCACCCCCACTCTGTTCTATATGCCTCTGGAGTCCTGCTTCGTTCTGCACCCCCACTCTGTTCTATATGCCTCTGGAGTCCTGCTCCGTTCTGCACCCCCACTCTGTTCTATATGCCTCTGGAGTCCTGCTCCGTTCTGCACCCCCACTCTGTTCTATATGCCTCTGGAGTCCTGCTCCGTTCTGTGCCCCCACTCTCTTCTATACGCCTCTGGAGTCCTGCTACGTTCTGCACCCCCACTCTGTTCTATATGCCTCTGGAGTCCTGCTCCGTTCTGCACCCCCACTCTGTTCTATATGCCTCTGGAGTCCTGCTTCGTTCTGCACCCCCACTCTGTTCTATATGCCTCTGGAGTCCTGCTCCGTTCTGCACCCCCACTCTGTTCTATATGCCTCTGGAGTCCTGCTACGTTCTGCACCCCCACTCTGTTCTATATGCCTCTGGAGTCCTGCTTCGTTCTGCACCCCCACTCTGTTCTATATGCCTCTGGAGTCCTGCTCCGTTCTGCACCCCCACTCTGTTCTATATGCCTCTGGAGTCCTGCTCCGTTCTGCACCCCCACTCTGTTCTATATGTCTCTGGAGTCCTGCTCCGTTCTGCACCCCCACTCTGTTCTATATGCCTCTGGAGTCCTGCTCCGTTCTGCAACCCCACTCTGTTCTATATGCCTCTGGAGTCCTGCTCCGTTCTGCACCCCCACTCTCTTCTATATGCCTCTGGAGTCCTGCTACGTTCTGCACCCCCACTCTCTTCTATATGCCTCTGGAGTCCTGCTACGTTCTGCACCCCCACTCTGTTCTATATGCCTCTGGAGTCCTGCTCCGTTCTGCACCCCCACTCTGTTCTATATGCCTCTGGAGTCCTGCTCCGTTCTGCACCCCCACTCTCTTCTATATGCCTCTGGAGTCCTGCTACGTTCTGCACCCCCACTCTCTTCTATATGCCTCTGGAGTCCTGCTACGTTCTGCACCCCCACTCTGTTCTATATGCCTCTGGAGTCCTGCTCCGTTCTGCACCCCCACTCTGTTCTATATGCCTCTGGAGTCCTGCTCCGTTCTGCACCCCCACTCTGTTCTATATGCCTCTGGAGTCCTGCTCCGTTCTGCACCCCCACTCTGTTCTATATGCCTCTGGAGTCCTGCTACGTACTGCACCCCCACTCTGTTCTATATGCCTCTGGAGTCCTGCTCCGTTCTGCACCCCCACTCTGTTCTATATGCCTCTGGAGTCCTGCTTCGTTCTGCACCCCCACTCTGTTCTATATGCCTCTGGAGTCCTGCTTCGTTCTGCACCCCAACTCTGTTCTATATGCCTCTGGAGTCCTGCTTCGTTCTGCACCCCCACTCTGTTCTATATGCCTCTGGAGTCCTGCTTCGTTCTGCACCCCCACTCTCTTCTATATGCCTCTGGAGTCCTGCTCCGTTCTGCACCCCCACTCTGTTCTATATGCCTCTGGAGTCCTGCTACGTACTGCACCACCACTCTGTTCTATATGCCTCTGGAGTCCTGCTACGTTCTGCACACCCACTCTGTTCTATATGCCTCTGGAGTCCTGCTCCGTTCTGCGCCCCCACTCTCTTTTATATGCCTCTGGCGTCCTGATCCGTTCTGCGCCCCCACTCTCTTCTATATGCCTCTGGAGTCCTGCTCCGTTCTGTGCCCCCACTCTCTTCTATATGCCTCGGGAGTCCTGCTCCGTTCTGTGCCCCCACTCTCTTCTATATGCCTCTGGCATCCTGCTCCGTTCTGTGCCCCCACTCTCTTATATATGCCTCTGGCGTCCTGCTCCATTCTGCACCCCCACTCTCTTCTATATGCCTCTGGAGTCCTGCTCCGTTCTGTGCCCCCACTCTCTTCTATATGCCTCTGGCGTCCTGCTCCATTCTGCACCCCCACTCTCTTCTATATGCCTCTGGCGTCCTGCTCCGTTCTGTGCCGCCACTCTCTTCTATATGCCTCTGGCGTCCTGCTCCGTTCTGCGCCCCCACTCTCTTCTATATGCCTCTGGCGTCCTGCTCCGTTCTGTGCCCCCACTCTCTTCTATATGCCTCTGGCGTCCTGCTCCGTTCTGCGCCCCCACTCTCTTCTATATGCCTCCGGAGTCCTGCTCCGTTATGCACCCCCACTCTCTTCTATATGCCTCTGGCGTCCTGCTCCGTTCTGTGCCCCCACTCTCTTCTATATGCCTCTGGCGTCCTGCTCCGTTCTGTGCCCCCACTCTCTTCTATATGCCTCCGGAGTCCTGCTCCGTTCTGTGCCCCCACTCTCTTCTATATGCCTCTGGCGTCCTGCTCCGTTCTGTGCCCCCACTCTCTTCTATATGCCTCTGGCGTCCTGCTCCGTTCTGTGCCGCCACTCTCTTCTATATGCCTCTGGCGTCCTGCTCCGTTCTGTGACCCCACTCTCTTCTATATGCCTCCGGAGTCCTGCTCCGTTATGCACCCCCACTCTCTTCTATATGCCTCTGGCGTCCTTCTCCGTTCTGTGCCCCCACTCTCTTCTATATGCCTCTGGCGTCCTGCTCCGTTCTGTACCGCCACTCTCTTCTATATGCCTCTGGCGTCCTGCTCCGTTCTGCACCCCGACTCTCTGCTATATGCCTCTGGAGTCCTGCTCCATTCTGCACCCCCACTCTCTTCTATATGCCTCTGGCGTCCTGCTCCGTTCTGTGCCGCCACTCTCTTCTATATGCCTCTGGCGTCCTGCTCCGTTCTGTGCCGCCACTCTCTTCTATATGCCTCTGGCGTCCTGCTCCGTTCTGTGCCCCCGCTGTCTTCTATATGCCTCTGGCGTCCTGCTCCGTTCTGTGCCCCCACTCTCTTCTATATGCCTCTGGCGTCCTGCTCCATTCTGCACCCCCACTCTCTGCTATATGCCTCTGGAGTCCTGCTCCATTCTGCACCCCCACTCTCTTCTATATGCCTCTGGCGTCCTGCTCCGTTCTGTGCCGCCACTCTCTTCTATATGCCTCTGGCGTCCTGCTCCGTTCTGTGCCCCCGCTGTCTTCTATATGCCTCTGGCGTCCTGCTCCGTTCTGTGCCCCCACTCTCTTCTATATGCCTCTGGCGTCCTGCTCCATTCTGCACCCACACTCTCTTCTATATGTCTCTGGCGTCCTGCTCCGTTCTGTGCCCCCACCCTCTTCTATATGCCTCTGGAGTCCTGCTCCATTCTGCACCCCCACTCTCTTCTATATGTCTCTGGAGTCCTGCTCCATTCTGTGCCCCCACTCTCTTCTATATGCCTCCGGAGTCCTGCTCCATTCTGCACCCCCACTCTCTGCTATATGCCTCTGGAGTCCTGCTCCATTCTGCACCCCCACTCTCTTCTATATGTCTCTGGAGTCCTGCTCCATTCTGCACCCCCACTCTCTTCTATATGTCTCTGGAGTCCTGCTCCGTTATGCACCCCCACTCTCTTCTATATGCCTCTGGAGTCCTGCTCCATTCTGCACCCCCACTCTCTGCTATATGCCTCTGGAGTCCTGCTCCATTCTGCACCCCCACTCTCTTCTATATGCCTCTGGCGTCCTGCTCCGTTCTGTGCCGCCACTCTCTTCTATATGCCTCTGGCGTCCTGCTCCGTTCTGTGCCCCCGCTGTCTTCTATATGCCTCTGGCTTCCTGTTCCATTCTGCACCCACACTCTCTTCTATATGTCTCTGGCGTCCTGCTCCGTTCTGTGCCCCCACTCTCTTCTATATGCCTCTGGCGTCCTGCTCCATTCTGCACCCACACTCTCTTCTATATGTCTCTGGCGTCCTGCTCCGTTCTGTGCCCCCACCCTCTTCTATATGCCTCTGGAGTCCTGCTCCATTCTGCACCCCCACTCTCTTCTATATGTCTCTGGAGTCCTGCTCCATTCTGTGCCCCCACTCTCTTCTATATGCCTCCGGAGTCCTGCTCCGTTATGCACCCCCACTCTCTTCTATATGCCTCTGGCGTCATGCTCCGTTCTGCGCCCCCACTCTCTTCTATATGCCTCTGGAGTCCTGCTCCGTTCTGTGCCCCCACCCTCTTCTATATGCCTCTGGCTTCCTGTTCCATTTTGCACCCCCACTCTCTTCAATATGCCTCTGGCTTCCTTTTCCAGTTTGCACCCCCACTCTCTTCTATATGCCTCTGCCGTCCTGTTCCATTTTGCACCCCCACTCTCTTCTATATGCCTCTGGAGTCCTGCTCCGTTCTGTGCCCCCACTCTCTTCTATATGCCTCTGGCTTCCTGTTCCATTTTGCACCCCCACTCTCTTCTATATGCCTCTGGCGTCTTGATCCGTTCTACGCCCCCAATCTCTTCTATATGCCTCTGGAGTCCTGCTCCGTTCTGTTCCCCCACTCTCTTCTATATGCCTCTGGCGTCCTGCTCCGTTCTGTGCCCTCACTCTCTTTTTATGCCTCTGGAGTCCTGCTCCGCTCTGCGCCCCCATTCTTTTCTATATGCCTCTGGCGTCCTGCTCCGTTCTGCGCCCCCACTATCTTCTATATGCCTATGGAGTCCTGCTCCGTTCTGCGCCCCCACTCTATTCTATATGCCTCTGGAGTCCTGCTCCGTTCTGTTCCCCCACTATCTTCTATATGCCTCTGGCGTCCTGCTCCGTTCTGTTCCCCCACTCTCTTCTATATGCCTCTGGCGTCCTGCTCCGTTCTGTGCCCTCACTCTCTTTTTATGCCTCTGGAGTCCTGCTCCGCTCTGCGCCCCCATTCTCTTCTATATGCCTCTGGCGTCCTGCTCCACTCTGCACCCCCACTCTCTTCTATATGTCTCTGGCGTCCTGCTCCGTTCTGTGCCCCCACTCTATTCTATATGCCTCTGGCGTCCTGCTACGTTCTGCGCCCCCACTCTCTTTTTATGCCTCTGGAGTCCTGCTCTGTTCTGCGCCCCCACTCTCTTCTATATGCCTCTGGCGTCCTGCTCCGTTCTGTGCCGCCACTCTCTTCTATATGCCTCTGGCGTCCTGCTCCGTTCTGCGCCCCCACTCTCTTCTATATGCCTCCGGAGTCCTGCTCCGTTATGCACCCCCACTCTCTTCTATATGCCTCTGGCGTCCTGCTCCGTTCTGTGCCCCCACTCTCTTCTATATGTCTCTGGCGTCCTGCTCCGTTCTGTGCCCCCACTGTCTTCTATATGCCTCTGGCGTCCTGCTCCGTTCTGTGCCCCCACTCTCTTCTATATGCCTCTGGAGTCCTGCTCCATTCTGCACCCCCACTATCTTCTATATGTCTCTGGCGTCCTGCTCCGTTCTGTGCCCCCACTGTCTTCTATATGCCTCTGGCGTCCTGCTCCGTTCTGTGCCCCCACTCTCTTCTATATGCCTCCGGAGTCCTGCTCCGTTATGCACCCCCACTCTCTTCTATATGCCTCTGGCGTCCTGCTCCATTCTGTGCCCCCACTATCTTCTATATATCTCTGGCGTCCTGCTCCGTTCTGTGCCCCCGCTGTCTTCTATATGCCTCTGGCGTCCTGCTCCGTTCTGTGCCCCCACTCTCTTCTATATGCCTCTGGAGTCCTGCTCCATTCTGCACCCCCACTCTCTTCTATATGCCTCTGGAGTCCTGCTCCATTCTGTGCCCCCACTCTCTTCTATATGCCTCCGGAGTCCTGCTCCGTTATGCACCCCCACTCTCTTCTATATGTCTCTGGAGTCCTGCTCCGTTCTGTGCCCCCACCCTCTTCTATATGCCTCTGGAGTCCTGCTCCATTCTGCGCCCCCACTCTCTTCTATATGTCTCTGGAGTCCTGCTCCATTCTGTGCCCCCACTCTCTTCTATATGCCTCCGGAGTCCTGCTCCGTTATGCACCCCCACTCTCTTCTATATGTCTCTGGAGTCCTGCTCCGTTCTGTGCCCCCACTCTCTTCTATATGCCTCTGGAGTCCTGCTCCGTTCTGTGCCCCCACTCTCTTCTATATGCCTCTGGAGTCCTGCTCCATTCTGCATCCCCACTCTCTTCTATATGCCTCTGGCGTCCTGCTCCGTTCTGCGCCCCCACTCTCTTCTATATGCCTTTGGCGTCCGGCTCCATTCTGTGCCCCCGCTCTCTTCTATATGTCTCTGGCGTCCTGCTCCGTTCTGCACCCCCACTGTCTTCTATATGCCTCTGGCGTCCTGCTCCGTTCTGCACCCCCACTGTCTTCTATATGCCTCTGGCGTCCTGCTCCGTTCTATGCCCCCACTCTCTTCTATATGCCTCTGGAGTCCTGCTCCGTTCTGCACCCCCACTCTCTTCTATATGTCTCTGGCGTCCTGCTCCGTTCTGTGCCCCCACTCTCTTCTATATGTCTCTGGCGTCCTGCTCCGTTCTGTGCCCCCACTCTCTTGTATATGCCCCTAACGTCCTGCTCCGTTATGCACCCCCACACTCTTCTATATGCCTCTGGCGTCATGCTCCGTTCTGCGCCCCCACTCTCTTCTATATGCCTCTGGAGTCCTGCTCCGTTCTGTGCCCCTACTCTCTTCTATATGCCTCTGGAGTCCTGTTCCATTTTGCACCCCCACTCTCTTCTATATGCCTCTGCCGTCCTGTTCCGTTCTGCGCCCCCACTCTCTTCTATATGCCTCTGGCTTCCTGTTCCATTTTGCACCCCCACTCTCTTCTATATGCCTCTGGAGTCCTGCTCCGTTCTGTGCCCCCACCCTCTTCTATATGCCTCTGGCTTCCTGTTCCAGTTTGCACCCCCACTCTCTTCTATATGCCTCTGCCGTCCTGTTCCGTTCTGCGCCCCCACTCTCTTCTATATGCCTCTGGAGTCCTGCTCCGTTCTGTGCCCCCACCCTCTTCTATATGCCTCTGGCTTCCTGTTCCAGTTTGCACCCCCACTCTCTTCTATATGCCTCTGCCGTCCTGTTCCGTTCTGCGCCCCCACTCTCTTCTATATGCCTCTGGCTTCCTGTTCCATTTTACACCCCCACTCTCTTCTATATGCCTCTGGAGTCCTGCTCCGTTCTGTGCCCCCACCCTCTTCTATATGCCTCTGGCTTCCTGTTCCAGTTTGCACCCCCACTCTCTTCTATATGCCTCTGCCGTCCTGTTCCGTTCTGCGCCCCCACTCTCTTCTATATGCCTCTGGAGTCCTGCTCCGTTCTGTGCCCCCACTCTCTTCTATATGCCTCTGGCGTCCTGCTCCGTTCTGTGCCCTCACTCTCTTTTTATGCCTCTGGAGTCCTGCTCCGCTCTGCGCCCCCATTCTCTTCTATATGTCTCTGGCGTCCTGCTCCGTTCTGTGCCCCCACTCTATTCTATATGCCTCTGGCGTCGTGCTCCGTTCTGTGCCCCCACTCTCTTCTATATGCCTCTGGCGTCCTGCTCCGTTCTGTGCCCCCACTCTCTTCTATATGCCTCTGGAGTCCTGCTCCGTTCTGTGCCCCCACTCTCTTCTATATGCCTCTGGCGTCCTGCTCCGTTCTGTGCCCTCACTCTCTTTTTATGCCTCTGGCGTCCTGCTCCACTCTGCACCCCCACTCTCTTCTATATGTCTCTGGCGTCCTGCTCCGTTCTGTGCCCCCACTCTATTCTATATGCCTCTGGCGTCGTGCTCCGTTCTGTGCCCCCATTCTCTTCTATATGTCTCTGGCGTCCTGCTCCGTTCTGTGCCCCCACTCTCTTCTATATGCCTCTGGAGTCCTGCTCCGTTCTGTGCCCCCACTCTCTTCTATATGCCTCTGGCGTCCTGCTCCGTTCTGTGCCCTCACTCTCTTTTTATGCCTCTGGCGTCCTGCTCCACTCTGCACCCCCACTCTCTTCTATATGTCTCTGGCGTCCTGCTCCGTTCTGTGCCCCCACTCTATTCTATATGCCTCTGGCGTCGTGCTCCGTTCTGCGCCCCCACTCTCTTTTTATGCCTCTGGAGTCCTGCTCTGTTCTGCGCCCCCACTCTCTTCTATATGCCTCTGGCGTCCTGCTCCATTCTGCACCCCCACTCTCTTCTATATGTCTCTGGCGTCCTGCTCCGTTCTGTGCCCCCACTCTCTTCTATATGTCTCTGGCGTCCTGCTCCGTTCTGTGCCCCCACTCTCTTCTATATGTCTCTGGAGTCCTGCTCCGTTCTGCGCCCCCACTCTCTTTTTATGCCTCTGGAGTCCTGCTCTGTTCTGCGCCCCCACTCTCTTCTATATGCCTCTGGCGTCCTGCTCCATTCTGCACACCCACTCTCTTCTATATGTCTCTGGCGTCCTGCTCCGTTCTGTGCCCCCACTCTCTTCTATATGTCTCTGGCGTCCTGCTCCGTTCTGTGCCCCCACTCTCTTCTATATGTCTCTGGCGTCCTGCTCCGTTCTGTGCCCCCACTCTGTTCTATATGCCTCTGGCTTCCTGCTCCGTTCTGCACCCCAACTCTGTTCTATATGCCTCTGGAGTCCTGCTCCGTTCTGCACCCCCACTCTGTTCTATATGCCTCTGGAGTCCTGCTACGTTCTGTGCCCCCACTCTCTTCTATATGTCTCTGGAGTCCTGCTTCGTTCTGCACCCCCACTCTCTTCTATATGTCTCTGGAGTCCTGCTTCGTTCTGCACCCCCACTCTCTTCTATATGCCTCTGGAGTCCTGCTACGTACTGCACCACCACTCTGTTCTATATGCCTCTGGAGTCCTGCTACGTTCTGTGCCCCCACTCTCTTCTATATGTCTCTGGAGTCCTGCTTCGTTCTGCACCCCCACTCTGTTCTATATGCCTCTGGAGTCCTGCTCCGTTCTGTGCCCCCACTCTCTTCTATATGTCTCTGGAGTCCTGCTTCGTTCTGCACCCCCACTCTGTTCTATATGCCTCTGTAGTCCTGCTTCGTTCTGCACCCCCACTCTCTTCTATATGTCTCTGGCGTCCTGCTTCGTTCTGCACCCCCACTCTGTTCTATATGCCTCTGGAGTCCTGCTCCGTTCTGTGCCCCCACTCTCTTCTATATGTCTCTGGAGTCCTGCTTCGTTCTGCACCACCACTCTCTTCTATATGTCTCTGGCGTCCTGCTCCGTTCTGTGCCCCCACTCTCTTCTATATGTCTCTGGAGTCCTGCTTCGTTCTGCACCACCACTCTCTTCTATATGTCTCTGGCGTCCTGCTCCGTTCTGTGCCCCCACTCTCTTCTATATGTCTCTGGAGTCCTGCTTCGTTCTGCACCCCCACTCTCTTCTATATGTCTCTGGAGTCCTGCTTCGTTCTGCACCCCCACTCTGTTCTATATGTCTCTGGAGTCCTGCTTCGTTCTGCACCCCCACTCTCTTCTATATGTCTCTGGAGTCCTGCTTCGTTCTGCACCCCCACTCTCTTCTATATGTCTCTGGAGTCCTGCTCCGTTCTGCACCCCCACTCTCTTCTATATGTCTCTGGCGTCCTGCTCCGTTCTGTGCCCCCACTCTCTTCTATATGTCTCTGGAGTCCTGCTTCGTTCTGCACCCCCACTCTGTTCTATATGTCTCTGGAGTCCTGCTCCGTTCTGCACCCCCACTCTGTTCTATATGTCTCTGGAGTCCTGCTCCGTTCTGCACCACCACTCTCTTCTATATGTCTCTGGAGTCCTGCTCCGTTCTGTGCCCCCACTCTCTTCTATATGTCTCTGGAGTCCTGCTTCGTTCTGCACCCCCACTCTGTTCTATATGTCTCTGGAGTCCTGCTTCGTTCTGCACCCCCACTCTCTTCTATATGTCTCTGGAGTCCTGCTTCGTTCTGCACCCCCACTCTCTTCTATATGTCTCTGGAGTCCTGCTCCGTTCTGCACCCCCACTCTCTTCTATATGTCTCTGGCGTCCTGCTCCGTTCTGTGCCCCCACTCTCTTCTATATGTCTCTGGAGTCCTGCTTCGTTCTGCACCCCCACTCTGTTCTATATGTCTCTGGAGTCCTGCTCCGTTCTGCACCCCCACTCTCTTCTATATGTCTCTGGAGTCCTGCTTCGTTCTGCACCACCACTCTCTTCTATATGTCTCTGGCGTCCTGCTCCGTTCTGTGCCCCCACTCTCTTCTATATGTCTCTGGAGTCCTGCTTCGTTCTGCACCCCCACTCTGTTCTATATGCCTCTGGAGTCCTGCTTCGTTCTGCACCCCAACTCTGTTCTATATGCCTCTGGCATCCTGCTCCGTTCTGCACCCCCACTCTGTTCTATATGCCTCTGGCATCCTGCTCCGTTCTGCACCCCCACTCTCTTCTATATGCCTCTGGAGTCCTGCTTCGTTCTGCACCCCCACTCTCTTCTATATGCCTCTGGAGTCCTGCTACGTTCTGCACCCCCACTCTGTTCTATATGCCTCTGGAGTCCTGCTTCGTTCTGCACCACCACTCTCTTCTATATGTCTCTGGAGTCCTGCTTCGTTCTGCACCACCACTCTCTTCTATATGTCTCTGGCGTCCTGCTCCGTTCTGCACCCCCACTCTCTTCTATATGTCTCTGGCGTCCTGCTCCGTTCTGTGCCCCCACTCTCTTCTATATGTCTCTGGAGTCCTGCTTCGTTCTGCACCCCCACTCTGTTCTATATGCCTCTGGAGTCCTGCTCCGTTCTGTGCCCCCACTCTGTTCTATATGCCTCTGGAGTCCTGCTCCGTTCTGCACCCCCACTCTCTTCTATATGTCTCTGGAGTCCTGCTTCGTTCTGCACCCCCACTCTGTTCTATATGTCTCTGGAGTCCTGCTTCGTTCTGCACCCCCACTCTGTTCTATATGCCTCTGGAGTCCTGCTCCGTTCTGTGCCCCCACTCTCTTCTATATGTCTCTGGAGTCCTGCTTCGTTCTGCACCACCACTCTCTTCTATATGTCTCTGGCGTCCTGCTCCGTTCTGCACCCCCACTCTCTTCTATATGTCTCTGGCGTCCTGCTCCGTTCTGTGCCCCCACTCTCTTCTATATGTCTCTGGAGTCCTGCTTCGTTCTGCACCCCCACTCTCTTCTATATGTCTCTGGAGTCCTGCTTCGTTCTGCACCCCCACTCTCTTCTATATGTCTCTGGAGTCCTGCTTCGTTCTGCACCCCCACTCTCTTCTATATGTCTCTGGAGTCCTGCTTCGTTCTGCACCCCCACTCTGTTCTATATGCCTCTGGAGTCCTGCTTCGTTCTGTGCCCCCACTCTCTTCTATATGTCTCTGGAGTCCTGCTTCGTTCTGCACCCCCACTCTGTTCTATATGCCTCTGGAGTCCTGCTCCGTTCTGTGCCCCCACTCTCTTCTATATGTCTCTGGAGTCCTGCTTCGTTCTGCACCACCACTCTCTTCTATATGTCTCTGGCGTCCTGCTCCGTTCTGTGCCCCCACTCTCTTCTATATGTCTCTGGAGTCCTGCTTCGTTCTGCACCCCCACTCTGTTCTATATGCCTCTGGAGTCCTGCTTCGTTCTGCACCCCAACTCTGTTCTATATGCCTCTGGAGTCCTGCTCCGTTCTGCACCCCCACTCTGTTCTATATGCCTCTGGAGTCCTGCTCCGTTCTGCGCCCCCACTCTGTTCTATATGCCTCTGGAGTCCTGCTCCGTTCTGCGCCCCCACTCTCTTTTATATGCCTCTGGCGTCCTGATCCGTTCTGCGCCCCCACTCTCTTCTATATGCCTCTGGAGTCCTGCTCCGTTCTGTGCCCCCACTCTCTTCTATATGCCTCTGGAGTCCTGCTCCGTTCTGTGCCCCCACTCTCTTCTATATGCCTCTGGCATCCTGCTCCGTTCTGTGCCCCCACTCTCTTATATATGCCTCTGGCGTCCTGCTCCATTCTGCACCCCCACTCTCTTTTATATGCCTCTGGCGTCCTGCTCCGTTCTGTGCCGCCACTCTCTTCTATATGCCTCTGGCGTCCTGCTCCGTTCTGCGCCCCCACTCTCTTCTATATGCCTCTGGCGTCCTGCTCCGTTCTGTGCCCCCACTCTCTTCTATATGCCTCTGGCGTCCTGCTCCGTTCTGCGCCCCCACTCTCTTCTATATGCCTCCGGAGTCCTGCTCCGTTATGCACCCCCACTCTCTTCTATATGCCTCTGGCGTCCTGCTCCGTTCTGTGCCCCCACTCTCTTCTATATGCCTCTGGCGTCCTGCTCCGTTCTGTGCCCCCACTCTCTTCTATATGCCTCCGGAGTCCTGCTCCGTTCTGTGCCCCCACTCTCTTCTATATGCCTCTGGCGTCCTGCTCCGTTCTGTGCCCCCACTCTCTTCTATATGCCTCTGGCGTCCTGCTCCGTTCTGTGCCGCCACTCTCTTCTATATGCCTCTGGCGTCCTGCTCCGTTCTGTGCCCCCACTCTCTTCTATATGCCTCCGGAGTCCTGCTCCGTTATGCACCCCCACTCTCTTCTATATGCCTCTGGCGTCCTGCTCCGTTCTGTGCCCCCACTCTCTTCTATATGCCTCTGGCGTCCTGCTCCGTTCTGTACCGCCACTCTCTTCTATATGCCTCTGGCGTCCTGCTCCGTTCTGCACCCCGACTCTCTGCTATATGCCTCTGGAGTCCTGCTCCATTCTGCACCCCCACTCTCTTCTATATGCCTCTGGCGTCCTGCTCCGTTCTGTGCCGCCACTCTCTTCTATATGCCTCTGGCGTCCTGCTCCGTTCTGTGCCGCCACTCTCTTCTATATGCCTCTGGCGTCCTGCTCCGTTCTGTGCCCCCGCTGTCTTCTATATGCCTCTGGCGTCCTGCTCCGTTCTGTGCCCCCACTCTCTTCTATATGCCTCTGGCGTCCTGCTCCATTCTGCACCCCCACTCTCTGCTATATGCCTCTGGAGTCCTGCTCCATTCTGCACCCCCACTCTCTTCTATATGCCTCTGGCGTCCTGCTCCGTTCTGTGCCGCCACTCTCTTCTATATGCCTCTGGCGTCCTGCTCCGTTCTGTGCCCCCGCTGTCTTCTATATGTCTCTGGCGTCCTGCTCCGTTCTGTGCCCCCACTCTCTTCTATATGCCTCTGGCGTCCTGCTCCATTCTGCACCCACACTCTCTTCTATATGTCTCTGGCGTCCTGCTCCGTTCTGTGCCCCCACCCTCTTCTATATGCCTCTGGAGTCCTGCTCCATTCTGCACCCCCACTCTCTTCTATATGTCTCTGGAGTCCTGCTCCATTCTGTGCCCCCACTCTCTTCTATATGCCTCCGGAGTCCTGCTCCGTTATGCACCCCCACTCTCTTCTATATGCCTCTGGCGTCCTGCTCCGTTCTGTGCCCCCACTCTCTTCTATATGCCTCTGGAGTCCTGCTCCATTCTGCACCCCCACTCTCTGCTATATGCCTCTGGAGTCCTGCTCCATTCTGCACCCCCACTCTCTTCTATATGCCTCTGGCGTCCTGCTCCGTTCTGTGCCGCCACTCTCTTCTATATGCCTCTGGCGTCCTGCTCCGTTCTGTGCCCCCGCTGTCTTCTATATGCCTCTGGCGTCCTGCTCCGGTCTGTGCCCCCACTCTCTTCTATATGCCTCTGGCGTCCTGCTCCATTCTGCACCCACACTCTCTTCTATATGTCTCTGGCGTCCTGCTCCGTTCTGTGCCCCCACCCTCTTCTATATGCCTCTGGAGTCCTGCTCCATTCTGCACCCCCACTCTCTTCTATATGTCTCTGGAGTCCTGCTCCATTCTGTGCCCCCACTCTCTTCTATATGCCTCCGGAGTCCTGCTCCGTTATGCACCCCCACTCTCTTCTATATGCCTCTGGCGTCATGCTCCGTTCTGCGCCCCCACTCTCTTCTATATGCCTCTGGAGTCCTGCTCCGTTCTGTGCCCCCACCCTCTTCTATATGCCTCTGGCTTCCTGTTCCATTTTGCACCCCCACTCTCTTCAATATGCCTCTGGCTTCCTTTTCCAGTTTGCACCCCCACTCTCTTCTATATGCCTCTGCCGTCCTGTTCCATTTTGCACCCCCACTCTCTTCTATATGCCTCTGGAGTCCTGCTCCGTTCTGTGCCCCCACTCTCTTCTATATGCCTCTGGCTTCCTATTCCATTTTGCACCCCCACTCTCTTCTATATGCCTCTGGCGTCTTGATCTGTTCTACGCCCCCAATCTCTTCTATATGCCTCTGGAGTCCTGCTCCGTTCTGTTCCCCCACTCTCTTCTATATGCCTCTGGCGTCCTGCTCCGTTCTGTGCCCTCACTCTCTTTTTATGCCTCTGGAGTCCTGCTCCGCTCTGCGCCCCCATTCTTTTCTATATGCCTCTGGCGTCCTGCTCCGTTCTGCGCCCCCACTATCTTCTATATGCCTATGGAGTCCTGCTCCGTTCTGCGCCCCCACTCTATTCTATATGCCTCTGGAGTCCTGCTCCGTTCTGTTCCCCCACTATCTTCTATATGCCTCTGGCGTCCTGCTCCGTTCTGTGCCCTCACTCTCTTTTTATGCCTCTGGAGTCCTGCTCCGCTCTGCGCCCCCATTCTCTTCTATATGCCTCTGGCGTCCTGCTCCACTCTGCACCCCCACTCTCTTCTATATGTCTCTGGCGTCCTGCTCCGTTCTGTGCCCCCACTCTATTCTATATGCCTCTGGCGTCCTGCTCCGTTCTGCGCCCCCACTCTCTTTTTATGCCTCTGGAGTCCTGCTCTGTTCTGCGCCCCCACTCTCTTCTATATGCCTCTGGCGTCCTGCTCCGTTCTGTGCCGCCACTCTCTTCTATATGCCTCTGGCGTCCTGCTCCGTTCTGCGCCCCCACTCTCTTCTATATGCCTCCGGAGTCCTGCTCCGTTATGCACCCCCACTCTCTTCTATATGCCTCTGGCGTCCTGCTCCGTTCTGTGCCCCCACTCTCTTCTATATGTCTCTGGCGTCCTGCTCCGTTCTGTGCCCCCACTGTCTTCTATATGCCTCTGGCGTCCTGCTCCGTTCTGTGCCCCCACTCTCTTCTATATGCCTCTGGAGTCCTGCTCCATTCTGCACCCCCACTATCTTCTATATGTCTCTGGCGTCCTGCTCCGTTCTGTGCCCCCACTGTCTTCTATATGCCTCTGGCGTCCTGCTCCGTTCTGTGCCCCCACTCTCTTCTATATGCCTCCGGAGTCCTGCTCCGTTATGCACCCCCACTCTCTTCTATATGCCTCTGGCGTCCTGCTCCATTCTGTGCCCCCACTATCTTCTATATATCTCTGGCGTCCTGCTCCGTTCTGTGCCCCCGCTGTCTTCTATATGCCTCTGGCGTCCTGCTCCGTTCTGTGCCCCCACTCTCTTCTATATGCCTCTGGAGTCCTGCTCCCTTCCGCACCCCCACTCTCTTCTATATGCCTCTGGAGTCCTGCTCCATTCTGTGCCCCCACTCTCTTCTATATGCCTCCGGAGTCCTGCTCCGTTATGCACCCCCACTCTCTTCTATATGTCTCTGGAGTCCTGCTCCGTTCTGTGCCCCCACCCTCTTCTATATGCCTCTGGAGTCCTGCTCCATTCTGCGCCCCCACTCTCTTCTATATGTCTCTGGAGTCCTGCTCCATTCTGTGCCCCCACTCTCTTCTATATGCCTCCGGAGTCCTGCTCCGTTATGCACCCCCACTCTCTTCTATATGTCTCTGGAGTCCTGCTCCGTTCTGTGCCCCCACTCTCTTCTATATGCCTCTGGAGTCCTGCTCCGTTCTGTGCCCCCACTCTCTTCTATATGCCTCTGGAGTCCTGCTCCATTCTGCATCCCCACTCTCTTCTATATGCCTCTGGCGTCCTGCTCCGTTCTGCGCCCCCACTCTCTTCTATATGCCTTTGGCGTCCGGCTCCATTCTGTGCCCCCGCTCTCTTCTATATGTCTCTGGCGTCCTGCTCCGTTCTGCACCCCCACTGTCTTCTATATGCCTCTGGCGTCCTGCTCCGTTCTGCACCCCCACTGTCTTCTATATGCCTCTGGCGTCCTGCTCCGTTCTATGCCCCCACTCTCTTCTATATGCCTCTGGAGTCCTGCTCCGTTCTGCACCCCCACTCTCTTCTATATGTCTCTGGCGTCCTGCTCCGTTCTGTGCCCCCACTCTCTTCTATATGTCTCTGGCGTCCTGCTCCGTTCTGTGCCCCCACTCTCTTCTATATGCCTCTGGAGTCCTGCTCCGTTCTGCACCCCCACTCTCTTGTATATGCCCCTAACGTCCTGCTCCGTTATGCACCCCCACACTCTTCTATATGCCTCTGGAGTCCTGCTCCGTTCTGTGCCCCCACTCTCTTCTATATGCCTCTGGCTTCCTGTTCCATTTTGCACCCCCACTCTCTTCTATATGCCTCTGGAGTCCTGCTCCGTTCTGTGCCCCCACTCTCTTCTATATGCCTCTGGCTTCCTGTTCCGTTCTGCGCCCCCACTCTCTTCTATATGCCTCTGGAGTCCTGCTCCGTTCTGTGCCCCCACTCTCTTCTATATGCCTCTGGCTTCCTGTTCCATTTTGCACCCCCACTCTCTTCTATATGCCTCTGGAGTCCTGCTCCGTTCTGTGCCCCCACTCTCTTCTATATGCCTCTGGCTTCCTGTTCCGTTCTGCGCCCCCACTCTCTTCTATATGCCTCTGGAGTCCTGCTCCGTTCTGTGCCCCCACTCTCTTCTATATGCCTCTGGCTTCCTGTTCCATTTTGCACCCCCACTCTCTTCTATATGCCTCTGGCGTCCTGTTCCGTTCTGCGCCCCCACTCTCTTCTATATGCCTCTGGAGTCCTGCTCCGTTCTGTGCCCCCACCCTCTTCTATATGCCTCTGGCTTCCTGTTCCAGTTTGCACCCCCACTCTCTTCTATATGCCTCTGCCGTCCTGTTCCGTTCTGCGCCCCCACTCTCTTCTATATGCCTCTGGAGTCCTGCTCCGTTCTGTGCCCCCACTCTCTTCTATATGCCTCTGGCTTCCTGTTCCATTTTACACCCCCACTCTCTTCTATATGCCTCTGGCGTCCTGCTCCGTTCTGTGCCCTCACTCTCTTTTTATGCCTCTGGAGTCCTGCTCCGCTCTGCGCCCCCATTCTCTTCTATATGCCTCTGGCGTCCTGCTCCACTCTGCACCCCCACTCTCTTCTATATGTCTCTGGCGTCCTGCTCCGTTCTGTGCCCCCACTCTATTCTATATGCCTCTGGCGTCGTGCTCCGTTCTGCGCCCCCACTCTCTTTTTATGCCTCTGGAGTCCTGCTCTGTTCTGCGCCCCCACTCTCTTCTATATGCCTCTGGCGTCCTGCTCCATTCTGCACCCCCACTCTCTTCTATATGTCTCTGGCGTCCTGCTCCGTTCTGTGCCCCCACTCTCTTCTATATGTCTCTGGCGTCCTGCTCCGTTCTGTGCCCCCACTCTCTTCTATATGTCTCTGGAGTCCTGCTCCGTTCTGCGCCCCCACTCTCTTTTTATGCCTCTGGAGTCCTGCTCTGTTCTGCGCCCCCACTCTCTTCTATATGCCTCTGGCGTCCTGCTCCATTCTGCACCCCCACTCTCTTCTATATGTCTCTGGCGTCCTGCTCCGTTCTGTGCCCCCACTCTCTTCTATATGTCTCTGGCGTCCTGCTCCGTTCTGTGCCCCCACTCTCTTCTATATGTCTCTGGCGTCCTGCTCCGTTCTGTGCCCCCACGATCTTCTATATGCCTATGGAGTCCTGCTCCGTTCTGCGCCCCCACTCTCTTTTTATGCCTCTGGAGTCCTGCTCTGTTCTGCGCCCCCACTCTCTTCTATATGCCTCTGGCGTCCTGCTCCATTCTGTGCCCCCACTCTATTCTATATGTCTCTGGCGTCCTGCTCCGTTCTGCGCCCCCACTCTCTTCTATATGTCTCTGGCGTCCTGCTCCGTTCTGTGCCCCCACTCTATTCTATATGCCTCTGGCGTCCTGCTCCGTTCTGCGCCCCCACTCTCTTCTATATGTCTCTGGAGTCCTGCTACGTTCTGCGCCCCCACTCTCTTCTATATGCCTCCGGAGTCCTGCTCCGTTATGCACCCCCACTCTCTTCTATATGCCTCCGGAGTCCTGCTCCGTTCTGTGCCCCCACTCTCTTTTTATGCCTCTGGAGTCCTGCTCTGTTCTGCGCCCCCACTCTCTTCTATATGTCTCTGGCGTCCTGCTCCGTTCTGTGCCCCCACTCTATTCTATATGCCTCTGGCGTCCTGCTCCGTTCTGCGCCCCCACTCTCTTCTATATGCCTCCGGAGTCCTGCTCCGTTATGCACCCCCACTCTCTTCTATATGCCTCTGGCGTCCTGCTCCGTTCTGCGCCCCCACTCTCTTCTATATGCCTCTGGAGTCCTGCTCCGTTCTGTGCCCCCACTCTCTTCTATATGCCTCTGGCTTCCTGTTCCATTTTACACCCCCACTCTCTTCTATATGCCTCTGCCGTCCTGCTCCGTTCTGTGCCCCCACTCTCTTTTTATGCCTCTGGAGTCCTGCTCTGTTCTGCGCCCCCACTCTCTTCTATATGTCTCTGGCGTCCTGCTCCGTTCTGTGCCCCCACTCTATTCTATATGCCTCTGGCGTCCTGCTCCGTTCTGCGCCCCCACTCTCTTCTATATGCCTCCGGAGTCCTGCTCCGTTATGCACCCCCACTCTCTTCTATATGCCTCTGGCGTCCTGCTCCGTTCTGCGCCCCCACTCTCTTCTATATGCCTCTGGAGTCCTGCTCCGTTCTGTGCCCCCACTCTCTTCTATATGCCTCTGGCTTCCTGTTCCAGTTTGCACCCCCACTCTCTTCTATATGCCTCTGCCGTCCTGTTCCGTTCTGCGCCCCCACTCTCTTCTATATGCCTCTGGAGTCCTGCTCCGTTCTGTGCCCCCACTCTCTTCTATATGCCTCTGGCGTCCTGCTCCGTTCTGTGCCCCCACTCTCTTTTTATGCCTCTGGAGTCCTGCTCCGCTCTGCGCCCCCATTCTCTTCTATATGCCTCTGGCGTCCTGCTCCACTCTGCACCCCCACTCTCTTCTATATGTCTCTGGCGTCCTGCTCCGTTCTGTGCCCCCACTCTATTCTATATGCCTCTGGCGTCGTGCTCCGTTCTGCGCCCCCACTCTCTTTTTATGCCTCTGGAGTCCTGCTCTGTTCTGCGCCCCCACTCTCTTCTATATGCCTCTGGCGTCCTGCTCCATTCTGCACCCCCACTCTCTTCTATATGTCTCTGGCGTCCTGCTCCGTTCTGTGCCCCCACTCTCTTCTATATGTCTCTGGCGTCCTGCTCCGTTCTGTGCCCCCACTCTCTTCTATATGTCTCTGGAGTCCTGCTCCGTTCTGCGCCCCCACTCTCTTTTTATGCCTCTGGAGTCCTGCTCTGTTCTGCGCCCCCACTCTCTTCTATATGCCTCTGGCGTCCTGCTCCATTCTGCACCCCCACTCTCTTCTATATGTCTCTGGCGTCCTACTCCGTTCTGTGCCCCCACTCTCTTCTATATGTCTCTGGCGTCCTGCTCCGTTCTGTGCTCCCACTCTCTTCTATATGTCTCTGGCGTCCTGCTCCGTTCTGTGCCCCCACGATCTTCTATATGCCTATGGAGTCCTGCTCCGTTCTGCGCCCCCACTCTCTTTTTATGCCTCTGGAGTCCTGCTCTGTTCTGCGCCCCCACTCTCTTCTATATGCCTCTGGCGTCCTGCTCCATTCTGTGCCCCCACTCTATTCTATATGTCTCTGGCGTCCTGCTCCGTTCTGCGCCCCCACTCTCTTCTATATGTCTCTGGCGTCCTGCTCCGTTCTGTGCCCCCACTCTATTCTATATGCCTCTGGCGTCCTCCTCCGTTCTGCGCCCCCACTCTCTTCTATATGTCTCTGGAGTCCTGCTACGTTCTGCGCCCCCACTCTCTTCTATATGCCTCCGGAGTCCTGCTCCGTTATGCACCCCCACTCTCTTCTATATGCCTCTGGCGTCCTGCTCCGTTCTGTGCCCCCACTCTCTTTTTATGCCTCTGGAGTCCTGCTCTGTTCTGCGCCCCCACTCTCTTCTATATGTCTCTGGCGTCCTGCTCCGTTCTGTGCCCCCACTCTATTCTATATGCCTCTGGCGTCCTGCTCCGTTCTGCGCCCCCACTCTCTTCTATATGCCTCCGGAGTCCTGCTCCGTTATGCACCCCCACTCTCTTCTATATGCCTCTGGCGTCCTGCTCCGTTCTGTGCCCCCACTCTCTTCTATATGTCTCTGGCGTCCTGCTCCGTTCTGCGCCCCCACTGTCTTCTATATGCCTCTGGCGTCCTGCTCCGTTCTGTGCCCCCACTCTCTTCTATATGCCTCTGGAGTCCTGCTCCATTCTGCACCCCCACTCTCTTCTATATGTCTCTTGCGTCCTGCTCCGTTCTGTGCCCCCACTATTTTCTATATGTCTCTGGCGTCCTGCTCCGTTCTGTGCCCCCACTGTCTTCTATATGCCTCTGGCGTCCTGCTCCGTTCTGTGCCCCCACTCTCTTCTATATGCCTCTGGAGTCCTGCTCCATTCTGCACCCCCACTCTCTTCTATATGTCTCTTGCGTCCTGCTCCGCTCTGTGCCCCCACTCTCTTCTATATGTCTCTGGCGTCCTGCTCCGTTCTGTGCCCCCACTCTCTTCTATATGTCTCTGGCGTCCTGCTCCGTTCTGTGCCCCCACTATCTTCTATATGTCTCTGGCGTCCTGCTCCGTTCTGTGCCCCCACTATCTTCTATATGTCTCTGGCGTCCTGCTCCGTTCTGTGCCCCCGCTGTCTTCTATATGCCTCTGGCGTCCTGCTCCGTTCTGTGCCCCCACTCTCTTCTATATGTCTCTGGAGTCCTGCTCCATTCTGCACCCCCACTCTCTTCTATATGTCTCTGGCGTCCTGCTCCGTTCTGTGCCCCCACTCTCTTCTATATGCCTCTGGAGTCCTGCTCCATTCTGCACCCCCACTCTCTTCTATATGTCTCTGGAGTCCTGCTCCATTCTGTGCCCCCACTCTCTTCTATATGCCTCCGGAGTCCTGCTCCGTTATGCACCCCCACTCTCTTCTATATGTCTCTGGAGTCCTGCTCCGTTCTGTGCCCCCACTCTCTTCTATATGCCTCTGGAGTCCTGCTCCATTCTGCACCCCCACTCTCTTCTATATGCCTCTGGCGTCCTGCTCCGTTCTGTGCCCCCACTCTCTTCTATATGTCTCTGGCGTCCTGCTCCGTTCTGCACCCCCACTGTCTTCTATATGCCTCTGGCGTCCTGCTCCGTTCTATGCCCCCACTCTCTTCTATATGCCTCTGGAGTCCTGCTCCGTTCTGCACCCCCACTCTCTTCTATATGTCTCTGGCGTCCTGCTCCGTTCTGTGCCCCCACTCTCTTCTATATGTCTCTGGCGTCCTGCTCCGTTCTATGCCCCCACTCTCTTCTATATGCCTCTGGAGTCCTGCTCCATTCTGCACCCCCACTCTCTTCTATATGCCTCTGGCGTCCTGCTCCGTTCTGTGCCCCCACTCTCTTCTATATGTCTCTGGCGTCCTGCTCCGTTCTGCACCCCCACTGTCTTCTATATGCCTCTGGCGTCCTGCTCCGTTCTATGCCCCCACTCTCTTCTATATGCCTCTGGAGTCCTGCTCCGTTCTGCACCCCCACTCTCTTCTATATGCCTCTGGAGTCCTGCTCCGTTCTGCACCCCCACTCTCTTCTATATGTCTCTGGCGTCCTGCTCCGTTCTGCACCCCCACTGTCTTCTATATGCCTCTGGCGTCCTGCTCCGTTCTATGCCCCCACTCTCTTCTATATGCCTCTGGAGTCCTGCTCCGTTCTGCACCCCCACTCTCTTCTATATGTCTCTGGCGTCCTGCTCCGTTCTGTGCCCCCACTCTCTTCTATATGTCTCTGGCGTCCTGCTCCGTTCTATGCCCCCACTCTCTTCTATATGCCTCTGGAGTCCTGCTCCATTCTGCACCCCCACTCTCTTCTATATGCCTCTGGCGTCCTGCTCCGTTCTGTGCCCCCACTCTCTTCTATATGTCTCTGGCGTCCTGCTCCGTTCTGCACCCCCACTGTCTTCTATATGCCTCTGGCGTCCTGCTCCGTTCTATGCCCCCACTCTCTTCTATATGCCTCTGGAGTCCAGCTCCGTTCTGCACCCCCACTCTCTTCTATATGTCTCTGGCGTCCTGCTCCGTTCTGTGCCCCCACTCTCTTCTATATGTCTCTGGAGTCCTGCTCCGTTCTATGCCCCCACTCTCTTCTATATGCCTCTGGAGTCCTGCTCCATTCTGCACCCCCACTCTCTTCTATATGCCTCTGGCGTCCTGCTCCGTTCTGTGCCCCCACTCTCTTCTATATGTCTCTGGCGTCCTGCTCCGTTCTGCACCCCCACTGTCTTCTATATGCCTCTGGCGTCCTGCTCCGTTCTATGCCCCCACTCTCTTCTATATGCCTCTGGAGTCCTGCTCCGTTCTGCACCCCCACTCTCTTCTATATGTCTCTGGCGTCCTGCTCCGTTCTGTGCCCCCACTCTCTTCTATATGTCTCTGGCGTCCTGCTCCGTTCTGTGCCCCCACTGTCTTCTATATGCCTCTGGAGTCCTGCTCCGTTATGCACCCCCACACTCTTCTATATGCCTCTGGCGTCATGCTCCGTTCTGCGCCCCCACTCTCTTCTATATGCCTCTGGAGTCCTGCTCCGTTCTGTGCCCCCACCCTCTTCTATATGCCTCTGGCTTCCTGTTCCATTTTGCACCCCCACTCTCTTCAATATGCCTCTGGCTTCCTGTTCCATTTTGCACCCCCACTCTCTTCAATATGCCTCTGGCTTCCTGTTCCAGTTTGCACCCCCACTCTCTTCTATATGCCTCTGCCGTCCTGTTCCGTTCTGCGCCCCCACTCTCTTCTATATGCCTCTGGAGTCCTGCTCCGTTCTGTGCCCCCACTCTCTTCTATATGCCTCTGGCTTCCTGTTCCATTTTGCACCCCCACTCTCTTCTATATACCTCTGGAGTCCTGCTCCGTTCTGTGCCCCCACTCTCTTCTATATGCCTCTGGAGTCCTGCTCCGTTCTGTGCCCCCACTCTCTTCTATATGCCTCTGGCGTCCTGCTCCGTTCTGTGCCCTCACTCTCTTTTTATGCCTCTGTAGTCCTGCTCCGCTCTGCGCCCCCATTCTCTTCTATATGCCTCTGGCGTCCTGCTCCGTTCTGCGCCCCCACCCCTCTTCTATATGCCTCCGGAGTCCTGCTCTGTTCTGCACCCCCACTATCTTCTATATGCCTATGGAGTCCTGCTCCGTTCTGCGCCCCCACTCTCTTTTTATGCCTCTGGAGTCCTGCTCCGCTCCGCGCCCCCATTCTCTTCTATATCCCTCTGGCGTCCTGCTCCATTCTGCACCCCCACTCTCTTCTATATGTCTCTGGCGTCCTGCTCCGTTCTGTGCCCCCACTCTATTCTATATGCCTCTGGCGTCCTGCTCCGTTCTGTGCCCCCACTCTCTTTTATATGCTTCTGGAATCCTGCTCCGTTCTGCGCCCCCACTCTCTTCTATATGCCTCTGGCACCCTGCTCCGTTCTGCGCTCCCACTCTCTTCTATATGCCTCCGGAGTCCTGCTCCGTTCTGCGCCCCCAATCTCTTCTATATGCCTCTGGAGTCCTGCTCCATTCTGCACCCCCACTCTCTTCTATATGCCTCTGGAGTCCTGTTCCGTTCTGCGCCCCCACTCTCTTCTATATGCCTCCGGAGTCCTGCTCCGTTCTGCGCCCCCAATCTCTTCTATATGCCTCTGGAGTCCTGCTCCATTCTGCACCCCCACTCTCTTCTATATGCCTCTGGCGTCCTGCTCCGTTCTGCGCCTCCACTCTCTTCTATATGCCTCCGGAGTCCTCCTCCGTTCTGCGCCCCCACTCTCTTCTATATGCCTCCGGAGTCCTGCTCCGTTCTGCGCCCCCACTCTCTTCTATATGCCTCCGGAGTCCTGCTCCGTTCTGCGCCCCCACTCTCTTCTATATGCCTCCGGAGTCCTGCTCCGTTATGCGCCCCCACTCTCTTCTATATGCCTCCGGAGTCCTGCTCCGTTCTGCGCCCCCACTCTCTTCTATATGCCTCTGGAGTCCTGCTCCGTTCTGCGCCCCCACTCTCTTCTATATGCCTCCGGAGTCCTGCTCCGTTCTGCGCCCCCACTCTCTTCTATATGCCTCCGGAGTCCTGCTCCGTTCTGCGCCCCCACTCTCTTCTATATGCCTCTGGCTTCCTGCTCCGTTCTGTGCCCCAACTCTCTTCTATATGCCTCTGGAGTCCTGCTCCGTTCTGTGCCCCAACTCTCTTCTATATGCCTCTGGCTTCCTGCTCCGTTCTGCGCCCACACTCTCTTCTATATGTCTCTGGAGTCCTGCTCCGTTCTGTGCCCCCACTCTCTTCTATATGCCTCTGGCTTCCTGCTCCGTTCTGTGCCCCAACTCTCTTCTATATGCCTCTGGCTTCCTGCTCCGTTCTGCGCCCACACTCTCTTCTATATGCCTCTGGCTTCCTGCTCCGTTCTGTGCCCCCACTCTCTTCTATATGTCTCTGGAGTCCTGCTCCGTTCTGTGCCCCAACTCTCTTCTATATGCCTCTGGCTTCCTGCTCCGTTCTGCGCCCACACTCTCTTCTATATGTCTCTGGAGTCCTGCTCCGTTCTGTGCCCCAACTCTCTTCTATATGCCTCTGGCTTCCTGCTCCGTTCTGTGCCCCAACTCTCTTCTATATGTCTCTGGAGTCCTGCTCCGTTCTGCGCCCACACTCTCTTCTATATGCCTCTGGCTTCCTGCTCCGTTCTGTGCCCCAACTCTCTTCTATATGCCTCTGGAGTCCTGCTCCGTTCTGTGCCCCAACTCTCTTCTATATGCCTCTGGCTTCCTGCTCCGTTCTGCGCCCACACTCTCTTCTATATGTCTCTGGAGTCCTGCTCCGTTCTGTGCCCCAACTCTCTTCTATATGCCTCTGGCTTCCTGCTCCGTTCTGTGCCCCAACTCTCTTCTATATGTCTCTGGAGTCCTGCTCCGTTCTGCGCCCACACTCTCTTCTATATGCCTCTGGCTTCCTGCTCCGTTCTGAGCCCCAACTCTCTTCTATATGCCTCTGGAGTCCTGCTCCGTTCTGCGCCCACACTCTCTTCTATATGCCTCTGGCTTCCTGCTCCGTTCTACGCCCCAACTCTCTTCTATATGCCTCTGGACTCCTGCTCCGTTCTGTGCCCCTACTCTCTTCTATATGCCTCTGGCGTCCTGCTCCGTTCTGTGCCCCCACTCTCTTCTATATGCCTCTGGCGTCCTGCTCCGTTCTGCGCCCCCACTCTCTTCTATATGCCTCTGGCGTCCCGCTCCGTTCTGCGCCACCACTCTCTTCTATATGCCTCTGACTTCCTGTTCCCTTCTGTGCCCCTACTCTCTTCTATATGCCTCTGGCTTCCTGCTCCGTTCTGCGCCCCAACTCTCTTCTATATGCCTCTGACTTCCTGTTCCCTTCTGTGCCCCCACTCTCTTCTATATGCCTCTGGCGTCCTGCTCCGTTCTGTGCCCCAACTCTCTTCTATATGCCTCTGGACTCCTGCTCCGTTCTGCGCCCCCACTCTCTTCTATATGCCTCTGGCGTCCTGCTCCGTTCTGCACCCCCACTCTCTTCTATATGCCTCTGGACTCCTGCTCCGTTCTGTGCCCCTACTCTCTTCTATATGCCTCTGGCGTCCTGCTCCGTTCTGTGCCCCCACTCTCTTCTATATGCCTCTGGCGTCCTGCTCCGTTCTGCGCCCCCACTCTCTTCTATATGCCTCTGGCGTCCCGCTCCGTTCTGCGCCACCACTCTCTTCTATATGCCTCTGACTTCCTGTTCCCTTCTGTGCCCCTACTCTCTTCTATATGCCTCTGGCTTCCTGCTCCGTTCTGCGCCCCAACTCTCTTCTATATGCCTCTGACTTCCTGTTCCCTTCTGTGCCCCCACTCTCTTCTATATGCCTCTGGCGTCCTGCTCCGTTCTGCGCCCCAACTCTCTTCTATATGCCTCTGGCGTCCTGCTCCGTTCTGTGCCCCCACTCTCTTCTATATGCCTCTGGCGTCCTGCTCCGTTCTGCGCCCCCACTCTCTTCTATATGCCTCTGGCTTCCTGCTCCGTTCTGCACCCCCACTCTCTTCTATATGCCTCTGGACTCCTGCTCCGTTCTGTGCCCCTACTCTCTTCTATATGCCTCTGGCTTCCTGCTCCGTTCTGTGCCCCCACTCTCTTCTATATGCCTCTGGCTTCCTGCTCCGTTCTGTGCCCCTACTCTCTTCTATATGCCTCTGGACTCCTGCTCCGTTCTGTGCCCCTACTCTCTTCTATATGCCTCTGGCGTCCTGCTCCGTTCTGTGCCCCCACTCTCTTCTATATGCCTCTGGCGTCCTGCTCCGTTCTGCGCCCCCACTCTCTTCTATATGCCTCTGGCTTCCTGCTCCGTTCTGCGCCCCCACTCTCTTCTATATGCCTCTGGCTTCCTGCTCCGTTCTGCGCCCCCACTCTCTTCTATATGCCTCTGGCTTCCTGCTCCGTTCTGTGCCCCCACTCTCTTCTATATGCCTCTGGACTCCTGCTCCGTTCTGCGCCCCAACTCTCTTCTATATGCCTCTGGCGTCCTGCTCCGTTCTGCACCCCCACTCTCTTCTATATGCCTCTGGCGTCCTGCTCCGTTCTGCACCCCCACTCTCTTCTATATGCCTCTGGCGTCCTGCTCCGTTCTGCGCCCCCACTCTCTTCTATATGCCTCTGGCGTCCTGCTCCGTTCTGCGCCCCCACTCTCTTCTATATGCCTCTGGCTTCCTGCTCCGTTCTGCGCCCCAACTCTCTTCTATATGCCTCTGGCGTCCTGCTCCGTTCTGCACCCCCACTCTCTTCTATATGCCTCTGGCGTCCTGCTCCGTTCTGCACCCCCACTCTCTTCTATATGCCTCTGGCTTCCTGCTCCGTTCTGCACCCCCACTCTCTTCTATATGCCTCTGGCGTCCTGCTCCGTTCTGCACCCCCACTCTCTTCTATATGCCTCTGGCTTCCTGCTCCGTTCTGTGCCCCAACTCTCTTCTATATGCCTCTGGCTTCCTGCTCCGTTCTACGCCCCAACTCTCTTCTATATGCCTCTGGCTTCCTGCTCCGTTCTGTGCCCCAACTCTCTTCTATATGCCTCTGGCTTCCTGCTCGGTTCTGGCCCCCACTCTCTTCTATATGCCTCTGGCTTCCTGCTCCGTTCTGCGCCCCAACTCTCTTCTATATGCCTCTGGCTTCCTGCTCCGTTCTGCACCCCAACTCTCTTCTATATGCCTCTGGAGTCCTGCTCCGTTCTGCGCCCACACTCTCTTCTATATGCCTCTGGCTTCCTGCTCCGTTCTGCACCCCAACTCTCTTCTATATGCCTCTGGCTTCCTGCTCCGTTCTGTGCCCCAACTCTCTTCTATATGCCTCTGGCTTCCTGCTCCGTTCTGCGCCCACACTCTCTTCTATATGCCTCTGGCTTCCTGCTCCGTTCTGTGCCCCCACTCTCTTCTATATGCCTCTGGCTTCCTGCTCCGTTCTGTGCCCCAACTCTCTTCTATATGCCTCTGGCTTCCTGCTCCGTTCTGCGCCCACACTCTCTTCTATATGTCTCTGGAGTCCTGCTCCGTTCTGTGCCCCCACTCTCTTCTATATGCCTCTGGCTTCCTGCTCCGTTCTGTGCCCCAACTCTCTTCTATATGCCTCTGGCTTCCTGCTCCGTTCTGTGCCCCCACTCTCTTCTATATGCCTCTGGAGTCCTGCTCCGTTCTGTGCCCCAACTCTCTTCTATATGCCTCTGGCTTCCTGCTCCGTTCTGCGCCCACACTCTCTTCTATATGTCTCTGGAGTCCTGCTCCGTTCTGTGCCCCCACTCTCTTCTATATGCCTCTGGCTTCCTGCTCCGTTCTGTGCCCCAACTCTCTTCTATATGCCTCTGGCTTCCTGCTCCGTTCTGCGCCCACACTCTCTTCTATATGCCTCTGGCTTCCTGCTCCGTTCTGTGCCCCCACTCTCTTCTATATGTCTCTGGAGTCCTGCTCCGTTCTGTGCCCCAACTCTCTTCTATATGCCTCTGGCTTCCTGCTCCGTTCTGCGCCCACACTCTCTTCTATATGTCTCTGGAGTCCTGCTCCGTTCTGTGCCCCAACTCTCTTCTATATGCCTCTGGCTTCCTGCTCCGTTCTGTGCCCCAACTCTCTTCTATATGTCTCTGGAGTCCTGCTCCGTTCTGCGCCCACACTCTCTTCTATATGCCTCTGGCTTCCTGCTCCGTTCTGTGCCCCAACTCTCTTCTATATGCCTCTGGAGTCCTGCTCCGTTCTGCGCCCACACTCTCTTCTATATGCCTCTGGCTTCCTGCTCCGTTCTACGCCCCAACTCTCTTCTATATGTCTCTGGAGTCCTGCTCCTTTCTGTGCCCCAACTCTCTTCTATATGTCTCTGGAGTCCTGCTCCGTTCTGTGCCCCCACTCTCTTCTATATGCCTCCGGAGTCCTGCTCCGTTATGCACCCCCACTCTCTTCTATATGTCTCTGGAGTCCTGCTCCGTTCTGTGCCCCCACTCTCTTCTATATGCCTCTGGAGTCCTGCTCTGTTCTGTGCCCCCACTCTCTTCTATATGCCTCTGGAGTCCTGCTCCGTTCTGTGCCCCAACTCTCTTCTATATGCCTCTGGAGTCCTGCTCCGTTCTGCGCCCACACTCTCTTCTATATGCCTCTGGCTTCCTGCTCCGTTCTACGCCCCAACTCTCTTCTATATGTCTCTGGAGTCCTGCTCCGTTCTGCACCCCCACTCTCTTCTATATGTCTCTGGAGTCCTGCTCCGTTCTGTGCCCCAACTCTCTTCTATATGTCTCTGGAGTCCTGCTCCGTTCTGTGCCCCAACTCTCTTCTATATGTCTCTGGAGTCCTGCTCCGTTCTGCACCCCCACTCTCTTCTATATGCCTCTGGCTTCCTGCTCCGTTCTGCGCCCCAACTCTCTTCTATATGCCTCTGGCTTCCTGCTCCGTTCTGCGCCCCAACTCTCTTCTATATGCCTCTGAAGTCCTGCTCCGTTCTGCGCCCACACTCTCTTCTATATGCCTCTGGCTTCCTGCTCCGTTCTGCGCCCCAACTCTCTTCTATATGCCTCTGGCTTCCTGCTCCGTTCTGCGCCCCAACTCTCTTCTATATGCCTCTGGCTTCCTGCTCCGTTCTGCGCCCCCACTCTCTTCTATATGCCTCTGGACTCCTGCTCCGTTCTGCGCCCCAACTCTCTTCTATATGCCTCTGGCTTCCTGCTCCGTTCTGCACCCCCACTCTCTTCTATATGCCTCTGGCGTCCTGCTCCGTTCTGCGCCCCCACTCTCTTCTATATGCCTCTGGCTTCCTGCTCCGTTCTGCACCCCAACTCTCTTCTATATGCCTCTGGCTTCCTGCTCCGTTCTGTGCCCCAACTCTCTTCTATATGCCTCTGGCTTCCTGCTCCGTTCTACGCCCCAACTCTCTTCTATATGCCTCTGGCTTCCTGCTCCGTTCTGTGCCCCAACTCTCTTCTATATTCCTCTGGCTTCCTGCTCCGTTCTGTGCCCCCACTCTCTTCTATATTCCTCTGGCTTCCTGCTCCGTTCTGCGCCCCAACTCTCTTCTATATGCCTCTGGCTTCCTGCTCCGTTCTGCACCCCAACTCTCTTCTATATGCCTCTGGCTTCCTGCTCCGTTCTGCACCCCAACTCTCTTCTATATGCCTCTGGCTTCCTGCTCCGTTCTGTGCCCCAACTCTCTTCTATATGCCTCTGGCTTCCTGCTCCGTTCTACGCCCCAACTCTCTTCTATATGCCTCTGGCTTCCTGCTCCGTTCTGTGCCCCAACTCTCTTCTATATGCCTCTGGCTTCCTGCTCGGTTCTGGCCCCCACTCTCTTCTATATGCCTCTGGCTTCCTGCTCCGTTCTGCGCCCCAACTCTCTTCTATATGCCTCTGGCTTCCTGCTCCGTTCTGCACCCCAACTCTCTTCTATATGCCTCTGGAGTCCTGCTCCGTTCTGCGCCCACACTCTCTTCTATATGCCTCTGGCTTCCTGCTCCGTTCTGTGCCCCCACTCTCTTCTATATGCCTCTGGCTTCCTGCTCCGTTCTGTGCCCCAACTCTCTTCTATATGCCTCTGGCTTCCTGCTCCGTTCTGTGCCCCAACTCTCTTCTATATGCCTCTGGCTTCCTGCTCCGTTCTGCGCCCACACTCTCTTCTATATGCCTCTGGCTTCCTGCTCCGTTCTGTGCCCCCACTCTCTTCTATATGCCTCTGGCTTCCTGCTCCGTTCTGTGCCCCAACTCTCTTCTATATGCCTCTGGCTTCCTGCTCCGTTCTGCGCCCACACTCTCTTCTATATGTCTCTGGAGTCCTGCTCCGTTCTGTGCCCCCACTCTCTTCTATATGCCTCTGGCTTCCTGCTCCGTTCTGTGCCCCAACTCTCTTCTATATGCCTCTGGCTTCCTGCTCCGTTCTGTGCCCCCACTCTCTTCTATATGCCTCTGGAGTCCTGCTCCGTTCTGTGCCCCAACTCTCTTCTATATGCCTCTGGCTTCCTGCTCCGTTCTGCGCCCACACTCTCTTCTATATGTCTCTGGAGTCCTGCTCCGTTCTGTGCCCCCACTCTCTTCTATATGCCTCTGGCTTCCTGCTCCGTTCTGTGCCCCAACTCTCTTCTATATGCCTCTGGCTTCCTGCTCCGTTCTGCGCCCACACTCTCTTCTATATGCCTCTGGCTTCCTGCTCCGTTCTGTGCCCCCACTCTCTTCTATATGTCTCTGGAGTCCTGCTCCGTTCTGTGCCCCAACTCTCTTCTATATGCCTCTGGCTTCCTGCTCCGTTCTGCGCCCACACTCTCTTCTATATGTCTCTGGAGTCCTGCTCCGTTCTGTGCCCCAACTCTCTTCTATATGCCTCTGGCTTCCTGCTCCGTTCTGTGCCCCAACTCTCTTCTATATGTCTCTGGAGTCCTGCTCCGTTCTGCGCCCACACTCTCTTCTATATGCCTCTGGCTTCCTGCTCCGTTCTGTGCCCCAACTCTCTTCTATATGCCTCTGGAGTCCTGCTCCGTTCTGCGCCCACACTCTCTTCTATATGCCTCTGGCTTCCTGCTCCGTTCTACGCCCCAACTCTCTTCTATATGTCTCTGGAGTCCTGCTCCTTTCTGTGCCCCAACTCTCTTCTATATGTCTCTGGAGTCCTGCTCCGTTCTGTGCCCCCACTCTCTTCTATATGCCTCCGGAGTCCTGCTCCGTTATGCACCCCCACTCTCTTCTATATGTCTCTGGAGTCCTGCTCCGTTCTGTGCCCCCACTCTCTTCTATATGCCTCTGGAGTCCTGCTCTGTTCTGTGCCCCCACTCTCTTCTATATGCCTCTGGAGTCCTGCTCCGTTCTGTGCCCCAACTCTCTTCTATATGCCTCTGGAGTCCTGCTCCGTTCTGCGCCCACACTCTCTTCTATATGCCTCTGGCTTCCTGCTCCGTTCTACGCCCCAACTCTCTTCTATATGTCTCTGGAGTCCTGCTCCGTTCTGCACCCCCACTCTCTTCTATATGTCTCTGGAGTCCTGCTCCGTTCTGTGCCCCAACTCTCTTCTATATGTCTCTGGAGTCCTGCTCCGTTCTGTGCCCCAACTCTCTTCTATATGTCTCTGGAGTCCTGCTCCGTTCTGCACCCCCACTCTCTTCTATATGCCTCTGGCTTCCTGCTCCGTTCTGCGCCCCAACTCTCTTCTATATGCCTCTGGCTTCCTGCTCCGTTCTGCGCCCCAACTCTCTTCTATATGCCTCTGAAGTCCTGCTCCGTTCTGCGCCCACACTCTCTTCTATATGCCTCTGGCTTCCTGCTCCGTTCTGCGCCCCAACTCTCTTCTATATGCCTCTGGCTTCCTGCTCCGTTCTGCGCCCCAACTCTCTTCTATATGCCTCTGGCTTCCTGCTCCGTTCTGCGCCCCCACTCTCTTCTATATGCCTCTGGACTCCTGCTCCGTTCTGCGCCCCAACTCTCTTCTATATGCCTCTGGCTTCCTGCTCCGTTCTGCACCCCCACTCTCTTCTATATGCCTCTGGCGTCCTGCTCCGTTCTGCGCCCCCACTCTCTTCTATATGCCTCTGGCTTCCTGCTCCGTTCTGCACCCCAACTCTCTTCTATATGCCTCTGGCTTCCTGCTCCGTTCTGTGCCCCAACTCTCTTCTATATGCCTCTGGCTTCCTGCTCCGTTCTACGCCCCAACTCTCTTCTATATGCCTCTGGCTTCCTGCTCCGTTCTGTGCCCCAACTCTCTTCTATATTCCTCTGGCTTCCTGCTCCGTTCTGTGCCCCCACTCTCTTCTATATTCCTCTGGCTTCCTGCTCCGTTCTGCGCCCCAACTCTCTTCTATATGCCTCTGGCTTCCTGCTCCGTTCTGCACCCCAACTCTCTTCTATATGCCTCTGGCTTCCTGCTCCGTTCTGCACCCCAACTCTCTTCTATATGCCTCTGGCTTCCTGCTCCGTTCTGTGCCCCAACTCTCTTCTATATGCCTCTGGCTTCCTGCTCCGTTCTACGCCCCAACTCTCTTCTATATGCCTCTGGCTTCCTGCTCCGTTCTGTGCCCCAACTCTCTTCTATATGCCTCTGGCTTCCTGCTCGGTTCTGGCCCCCACTCTCTTCTATATGCCTCTGGCTTCCTGCTCCGTTCTGCGCCCCAACTCTCTTCTATATGCCTCTGGCTTCCTGCTCCGTTCTGCACCCCAACTCTCTTCTATATGCCTCTGGAGTCCTGCTCCGTTCTGCGCCCACACTCTCTTCTATATGCCTCTGGCTTCCTGCTCCGTTCTGCACCCCAACTCTCTTCTATATGCCTCTGGCTTCCTGCTCCGTTCTGTGCCCCAACTCTCTTCTATATGCCTCTGGCTTCCTGCTCCGTTCTGCGCCCACACTCTCTTCTATATGCCTCTGGCTTCCTGCTCCGTTCTGTGCCCCCACTCTCTTCTATATGCCTCTGGCTTCCTGCTCCGTTCTGTGCCCCAACTCTCTTCTATATGCCTCTGGCTTCCTGCTCCGTTCTGCGTCCACACTCTCTTCTATATGTCTCTGGAGTCCTGCTCCGTTCTGTGCCCCCACTCTCTTCTATATGCCTCTGGCTTCCTGCTCCGTTCTGTGCCCCAACTCTCTTCTATATGCCTCTGGCTTCCTGCTCCGTTCTGTGCCCCCACTCTCTTCTATATGCCTCTGGAGTCCTGCTCCGTTCTGTGCCCCAACTCTCTTCTATATGCCTCTGGCTTCCTGCTCCGTTCTGCGCCCACACTCTCTTCTATATGTCTCTGGAGTCCTGCTCCGTTCTGTGCCCCCACTCTCTTCTATATGCCTCTGGCTTCCTGCTCCGTTCTGTGCCCCAACTCTCTTCTATATGCCTCTGGCTTCCTGCTCCGTTCTGCGCCCACACTCTCTTCTATATGCCTCTGGCTTCCTGCTCCGTTCTGTGCCCCCACTCTCTTCTATATGTCTCTGGAGTCCTGCTCCGTTCTGTGCCCCAACTCTCTTCTATATGCCTCTGGCTTCCTGCTCCGTTCTGCGCCCACACTCTCTTCTATATGTCTCTGGAGTCCTGCTCCGTTCTGTGCCCCAACTCTCTTCTATATGCCTCTGGCTTCCTGCTCCGTTCTGTGCCCCAACTCTCTTCTATATGTCTCTGGAGTCCTGCTCCGTTCTGCGCCCACACTCTCTTCTATATGCCTCTGGCTTCCTGCTCCGTTCTGTGCCCCAACTCTCTTCTATATGCCTCTGGAGTCCTGCTCCGTTCTGCGCCCACACTCTCTTCTATATGCCTCTGGCTTCCTGCTCCGTTCTACGCCCCAACTCTCTTCTATATGTCTCTGGAGTCCTGCTCCTTTCTGTGCCCCAACTCTCTTCTATATGTCTCTGGAGTCCTGCTCCGTTCTGTGCCCCCACTCTCTTCTATATGCCTCCGGAGTCCTGCTCCGTTATGCACCCCCACTCTCTTCTATATGTCTCTGGAGTCCTGCTCCGTTCTGTGCCCCCACTCTCTTCTATATGCCTCTGGAGTCCTGCTCCGTTCTGTGCCCCCACTCTCTTCTATATGTCTCTGGAGTCCTGCTCCGTTCTGTGCCCCCACTCTCTTCTATATGCCTCCGGAGTCCTGCTCCGTTCTGTGCCCCCACTCTCTTCTATATGTCTCTGGAGTCCTGCTCCGTTCTGTGCCCCCACTCTCTTCTATATGCCTCTGGAGTCCTGCTCCGTTCTGTGCCCCCACTCTCTTCTATATGTCTCTGGAGTCCTGCTCCGTTCTGTGCCCCCACTCTCTTCTATATGTCTCTGGAGTCCTGCTCCGTTCTGTGCCCCCACTCTCTTCTATATGCCTCCGGAGTCCTGCTCCGTTATGCACCCCCACTCTCTTCTATATGTCTCTGGAGTCCTGCTCCGTTCTGTGCCCCCACTCTCTTCTATATGCCTCTGGAGTCCTGCTCTGTTCTGTGCCCCCACTCTCTTCTATATGCCTCTGGAGTCCTGCTCCGTTCTGTGCCCCAACTCTCTTCTATATGCCTCTGGCTTCCTGCTCCGTTCTACGCCCCAACTCTCTTCTATATGTCTCTGGAGTCCTGCTCCGTTCTGCGCCCACACTCTCTTCTATATGCCTCTGGCTTCCTGCTCCGTTCTACGCCCCAACTCTCTTCTATATGTCTCTGGAGTCCTGCTCCTTTCTGTGCCCCAACTCTCTTCTATATGTCTCTGGAGTCCTGCTCCGTTCTGTGCCCCAACTCTCTTCTATATGCCTCCGGAGTCCTGCTCCGTTATGCACCCCAACTCTCTTCTATATGTCTCTGGAGTCCTGCTCCTTTCTGTGCCCCAACTCTCTTCTATATGTCTCTGGAGTCCTGCTCCGTTCTGTGCCCCCACTCTCTTCTATATGCCTCCGGAGTCCTGCTCCGTTATGCACCCCCACTCTCTTCTATATGTCTCTGGAGTCCTGCTCCGTTCTGTGCCCCCACTCTCTTCTATATGCCTCTGGAGTCCTGCTCTGTTCTGTGCCCCCACTCTCTTCTATATGCCTCTGGCTTCCTGCTCCGTTCTACGCCCACACTCTCTTCTATATGCCTCTGGAGTCCTGCTCCGTTCTGCGCCCACACTCTCTTCTATATGCCTCTGGCTTCCTGCTCCGTTCTACGCCCCAACTCTCTTCTATATGTCTCTGGAGTCCTGCTCCGTTCTGCACCCCCACTCTCTTCTATATGTCTCTGGAGTCCTGCTCCGTTCTGTGCCCCAACTCTCTTCTATATGCCTCCGGAGTCCTGCTCCGTTATGCACCCCAACTCTCTTCTATATGTCTCTGGAGTCCTGCTCCTTTCTGTGCCCCAACTCTCTTCTATATGTCTCTGGAGTCCTGCTCCGTTCTGTGCCCCAACTCTCTTCTATATGCCTCCGGAGTCCTGCTCCGTTATGCACCCCAACTCTCTTCTATATGTCTCTGGAGTCCTGCTCCTTTCTGTGCCCCAACTCTCTTCTATATGTCTCTGGAGTCCTGCTCCGTTCTGTGCCCCAACTCTCTTCTATATGCCTCCGGAGTCCTGCTCCGTTATGCACCCCAACTCTCTTCTATATGTCTCTGGAGTCCTGCTCCTTTCTGTGCCCCAACTCTCTTCTATATGTCTCTGGAGTCCTGCTCCGTTCTGTGCCCCCACTCTCTTCTATATGCCTCCGGAGTCCTGCTCCGTTATGCACCCCCACTCTCTTCTATATGTCTCTGGAGTCCTGCTCCGTTCTGTGCCCCCACTCTCTTCTATATGCCTCTGGAGTCCTGCTCTGTTCTGTGCCCCCACTCTCTTCTATATGCCTCTGGAGTCCTGCTCCGTTCTGCGCCCACACTCTCTTCTATATGCCTCTGGCTTCCTGCTCCGTTCTACGCCCCAACTCTCTTCTATATGTCTCTGGAGTCCTGCTCCGTTCTGCACCCCCACTCTCTTCTATATGTCTCTGGAGTCCTGCTCCGTTCTGTGCCCCAACTCTCTTCTATATGTCTCTGGAGTCCTGCTCCGTTCTGTGCCCCAACTCTCTTCTATATGCCTCTGGCTTCCTGCTCCGTTCTGCGCCCCAACTCTCTTCTATATGCCTCTGGCTTCCTGCTCCGTTCTGCGCCCCAACTCTCTTCTATATGCCTCTGAAGTCCTGCTCCGTTCTGCGCCCCAACTCTCTTCTATATGCCTCTGAAGTCCTGCTCCGTTCTGTGCCCCAACTCTCTTCTATATGTCTCTGGAGTCCTGCTCCGTTCTGCACCCCCACTCTCTTCTATATGCCTCTGAAGTCCTGCTCCGTTCTGCGCCCCAACTCTCTTCTATATGCCTCTGAAGTCCTGCTCCGTTCTGCGCCCCAACTCTCTTCTATATGTCTCTGGAGTCCTGCTCCGTTCTGCGCCCCAACTCTCTTCTATATGCCTCTGGCTTCCTGCTCCGTTCTGCGCCCCAACTCTCTTCTATATGCCTCTGGCTTCCTGCTCCGTTCTGCGCCCCCACTCTCTTCTATATGCCTCTGGACTCCTGCTCCGTTCTGCGCCCCAACTCTCTTCTATATGCCTCTGGCTTCCTGCTCCGTTCTGCACCCCCACTCTCTTCTATATGCCTCTGGCGTCCTGCTCCGTTCTGCGCCCCCACTCTCTTCTATATGCCTCTGGCTTCCTGCTCCGTTCTGCACCCCAACTCTCTTCTATATGCCTCTGGCTTCCTGCTCCGTTCTGTGCCCCAACTCTCTTCTATATGCCTCTGGCTTCCTGCTCCGTTCTACGCCCCAACTCTCTTCTATATGCCTCTGGCTTCCTGCTCCGTTCTGTGCCCCAACTCTCTTCTATATTCCTCTGGCTTCCTGCTCCGTTCTGTGCCCCCACTCTCTTCTATATTCCTCTGGCTTCCTGCTCCGTTCTGCGCCCCAACTCTCTTCTATATGCCTCTGGCTTCCTGCTCCGTTCTGCACCCCAACTCTCTTCTATATGCCTCTGGCTTCCTGCTCCGTTCTGCACCCCAACTCTCTTCTATATGCCTCTGGCTTCCTGCTCCGTTCTGTGCCCCAACTCTCTTCTATATGCCTCTGGCTTCCTGCTCGGTTCTACGCCCCAACTCTCTTCTATATGCCTCTGGCTTCCTGCTCCGTTCTGTGCCCCAACTCTCTTCTATATGCCTCTGGCTTCCTGCTCCGTTCTGTGCCCCAACTCTCTTCTATATGCCTCTGGCTTCCTGCTCCGTTCTACGCCCCAACTCTCTTCTATATGCCTCTGGCTTCCTGCTCCGTTCTGTGCCCCAACTCTCTTCTATATGCCTCTGGCTTCCTGCTCGGTTCTGGCCCCCACTCTCTTCTATATGCCTCTGGCTTCCTGCTCCGTTCTGCACCCCAACTCTCTTCTATATGCCTCTGGAGTCCTGCTCCGTTCTGCGCCCACACTCTCTTCTATATGCCTCTGGCTTCCTGCTCCGTTCTGCACCCCAACTCTCTTCTATATGCCTCTGGCTTCCTGCTCCGTTCTGTGCCCCAACTCTCTTCTATATGCCTCTGGCTTCCTGCTCCGTTCTGCGCCCACACTCTCTTCTATATGCCTCTGGCTTCCTGCTCCGTTCTGTGCCCCCACTCTCTTCTATATGCCTCTGGCTTCCTGCTCCGTTCTGTGCCCCAACTCTCTTCTATATGCCTCTGGCTTCCTGCTCCGTTCTGCGCCCACACTCTCTTCTATATGTCTCTGGAGTCCTGCTCCGTTCTGTGCCCCCACTCTCTTCTATATGCCTCTGGCTTCCTGCTCCGTTCTGTGCCCCAACTCTCTTCTATATGCCTCTGGCTTCCTGCTCCGTTCTGTGCCCCCACTCTCTTCTATATGCCTCTGGAGTCCTGCTCCGTTCTGTGCCCCAACTCTCTTCTATATGCCTCTGGCTTCCTGCTCCGTTCTGCGCCCACACTCTCTTCTATATGTCTCTGGAGTCCTGCTCCGTTCTGTGCCCCCACTCTCTTCTATATGCCTCTGGCTTCCTGCTCCGTTCTGTGCCCCAACTCTCTTCTATATGCCTCTGGCTTCCTGCTCCGTTCTGCGCCCACACTCTCTTCTATATGCCTCTGGCTTCCTGCTCCGTTCTGTGCCCCCACTCTCTTCTATATGTCTCTGGAGTCCTGCTCCGTTCTGTGCCCCAACTCTCTTCTATATGCCTCTGGCTTCCTGCTCCGTTCTGCGCCCACACTCTCTTCTATATGTCTCTGGAGTCCTGCTCCGTTCTGTGCCCCAACTCTCTTCTATATGCCTCTGGCTTCCTGCTCCGTTCTGTGCCCCAACTCTCTTCTATATGTCTCTGGAGTCCTGCTCCGTTCTGCGCCCACACTCTCTTCTATATGCCTCTGGCTTCCTGCTCCGTTCTGTGCCCCAACTCTCTTCTATATGCCTCTGGAGTCCTGCTCCGTTCTGCGCCCACACTCTCTTCTATATGCCTCTGGCTTCCTGCTCCGTTCTACGCCCCAACTCTCTTCTATATGTCTCTGGAGTCCTGCTCCTTTCTGTGCCCCAACTCTCTTCTATATGTCTCTGGAGTCCTGCTCCGTTCTGTGCCCCCACTCTCTTCTATATGCCTCCGGAGTCCTGCTCCGTTATGCACCCCCACTCTCTTCTATATGTCTCTGGAGTCCTGCTCCGTTCTGTGCCCCCACTCTCTTCTATATGCCTCTGGAGTCCTGCTCCGTTCTGTGCCCCCACTCTCTTCTATATGTCTCTGGAGTCCTGCTCCGTTCTGTGCCCCCACTCTCTTCTATATGCCTCCGGAGTCCTGCTCCGTTCTGTGCCCCCACTCTCTTCTATATGTCTCTGGAGTCCTGCTCCGTTCTGTGCCCCCACTCTCTTCTATATGCCTCTGGAGTCCTGCTCCGTTCTGTGCCCCCACTCTCTTCTATATGTCTCTGGAGTCCTGCTCCGTTCTGTGCCCCCACTCTCTTCTATATGCCTCCGGAGTCCTGCTCCGTTATGCACCCCCACTCTCTTCTATATGTCTCTGGAGTCCTGCTCCGTTCTGTGCCCCCACTCTCTTCTATATGCCTCTGGAGTCCTGCTCTGTTCTGTGCCCCCACTCTCTTCTATATGCCTCTGGAGTCCTGCTCCGTTCTGTGCCCCAACTCTCTTCTATATGCCTCTGGCTTCCTGCTCCGTTCTACGCCCCAACTCTCTTCTATATGTCTCTGGAGTCCTGCTCCGTTCTGCGCCCACACTCTCTTCTATATGCCTCTGGCTTCCTGCTCCGTTCTACGCCCCAACTCTCTTCTATATGTCTCTGGAGTCCTGCTCCTTTCTGTGCCCCAACTCTCTTCTATATGTCTCTGGAGTCCTGCTCCGTTCTGTGCCCCCACTCTCTTCTATATGCCTCCGGAGTCCTGCTCCGTTATGCACCCCAACTCTCTTCTATATGTCTCTGGAGTCCTGCTCCTTTCTGTGCCCCAACTCTCTTCTATATGTCTCTGGAGTCCTGCTCCGTTCTGTGCCCCAACTCTCTTCTATATGCCTCCGGAGTCCTGCTCCGTTATGCACCCCAACTCTCTTCTATATGTCTCTGGAGTCCTGCTCCTTTCTGTGCCCCAACTCTCTTCTATATGTCTCTGGAGTCCTGCTCCGTTCTGTGCCCCCACTCTCTTCTATATGCCTCCGGAGTCCTGCTCCGTTATGCACCCCCACTCTCTTCTATATGTCTCTGGAGTCCTGCTCCGTTCTGTGCCCCCACTCTCTTCTATATGCCTCTGGAGTCCTGCTCTGTTCTGTGCCCCCACTCTCTTCTATATGCCTCTGGAGTCCTGCTCCGTTCTGCGCCCACACTCTCTTCTATATGCCTCTGGCTTCCTGCTCCGTTCTACGCCCCAACTCTCTTCTATATGTCTCTGGAGTCCTGCTCCGTTCTGCACCCCCACTCTCTTCTATATGTCTCTGGAGTCCTGCTCCGTTCTGTGCCCCAACTCTCTTCTATATGTCTCTGGAGTCCTGCTCCGTTCTGTGCCCCAACTCTCTTCTATATGCCTCTGGCTTCCTGCTCCGTTCTGCGCCCCAACTCTCTTCTATATGCCTCTGGCTTCCTGCTCCGTTCTGCGCCCCAACTCTCTTCTATATGCCTCTGAAGTCCTGCTCCGTTCTGCGCCCCAACTCTCTTCTATATGCCTCTGAAGTCCTGCTCCGTTCTGTGCCCCAACTCTCTTCTATATGTCTCTGGAGTCCTGCTCCGTTCTGCACCCCCACTCTCTTCTATATGCCTCTGAAGTCCTGCTCCGTTCTGCGCCCCAACTCTCTTCTATATGCCTCTGAAGTCCTGCTCCGTTCTGCGCCCCAACTCTCTTCTATATGTCTCTGGAGTCCTGCTCCGTTCTGTGCCCCAACTCTCTTCTATATGTCTCTGGAGTCCTGCTCCGTTCTGCACCCCCACTCTCTTCTATATGCCTCTGGCTTCCTGCTCCGTTCTGCGCCCCAACTCTCTTCTATATGCCTCTGGCTTCCTGCTCCGTTCTGCGCCCCAACTCTCTTCTATATGCCTCTGAAGTCCTGCTCCGTTCTGCGCCCACACTCTCTTCTATATGCCTCTGGCTTCCTGCTCCGTTCTGCGCCCCAACTCTCTTCTATATGCCTCTGGCTTCCTGCTCCGTTCTGCGCCCCAACTCTCTTCTATATGTCTCTGGAGTCCTGCTCCGTTCTGCGCCCACACTCTCTTCTATATGCCTCTGGCTTCCTGCTCCGTTCTGCGCCCCAACTCTCTTCTATATGCCTCTGGCTTCCTGCTCCGTTCTGCGCCCCAACTCTCTTCTATATGCCTCTGAAGTCCTGCTCTGTTCTGCGCCCCAACTCTCTTTTAAATGCCTCTAGCGTCCTGTTCGGATCTGCGCCCCGACTCTCTTCTATATGCCTCTGACTTCCTGTTCCCTTCTGTGCCCCCACTCTCTTCTATATGCCTCTAGCGTCCTGCTCCGTTCTGTGCCCCAACTCTCTTCTATATGCCTCTGGCTTCCTGCACCATTCTGCGCCCCATCTCTCTTTTAAATGCCTCTAGCGTCCTGTTCGGATCTGCGCCCCGACTCTCTTCTATATGCCTCTGACTTCCTGTTCCCTTCTGTGCCCCTACTCTCTTCTATATGCCTCTAGCGTCCTGCTCGGTTCTGGCCCCCACTCTCTTCTATATGCCTCTGGCGTCCTGCTTCCTTCTACACCCCCACTCTCTTCTATATGCCTCTGGACTCCTGCTCCGTTCTGCGCCCCAACTACTTTTTTTTAAAGCTTTTTTCCCCAGCCATAACCACATGCTAATGATCTTCCCAGCTCTTGCCTTGCAGGCTCTTTCATTGTTACTCTGCAAAGAATGTTTTCAAAGCCCTAAGTCTTTGCAGACTTTTTTCATTGCTATAATAGCTCTGAATGTTTCTTTCCAGCCCTAACCAGGTGCTAATGATGTTTTCAGCTCTTCCTGGCTTACAACCATGATGTACCTTCATACTCATAATGGGCCCTTGCTATGAGATCAATGTATTTCAGCATAGAAGCAGCCCCAGCTTGCTCTCTCTCGATCACAACGGACATATAAGTCAAGAAAGACTACAGCCAAGAACTAAAACATCTCTCAACTTTTACTTTCTTAACCCGTTCAGCTCATGCTTCCTCGTCGTTTTCCTTCTTAGGAACCTCCCTATTTAATCGGGAGAATATATCCACGTATTCCCCTTTCCAGATTCTCTCCTTAATGGACAGGTGTAGGTGAAAACCTAATGAAGTAGAGGGCAAACCCTAGGATATCGCTCAAAGCCTCACGGCTGCTAATGGATCTACTGCACCAGGCACTGTTGTCTGGCTACCACTCACCGCCTCTGAATTTAAAGTAGGTGCCGAGCCCATGGGCGTAGTGGCCGGATTAATCGGAGAAATGGGGGCAGTAGCCGCCCATACTTGAGCGCAAGTGGCTACCACTCCCAAACCTTGTGTGGGGAGAACCTGGGCTCGTAGGTGAATTACTAGGTGTTGTGTTATCTGCTTGAGCAGTGACATGTAGTGCTACATGCTCACCTGAAGGCATCTGTTGAATCCCTGAAGGTCGTGCTACCACGGCAACTGCGCTCACTGCTGAGTTGACCACGACGGCAGTGTTAAGCCCAGGTTGCATAGTTGGCTCGCCCTGGGGGGGCCCCAAAGAGGCCGAGGGGGCAGGCAGCCGACTCTCTGTCCCCTGACTGAAGACTGACATCCAACGTGTATCCAAGGACTCCAAGAGGTCAATTATCCTAGATAGGGATTGATCAGGAAGTGTTACCTCATGCCTCCGTGTCCCACTAGGACCACATTCGATCGTAGAGGCCTGCTCCTGTGCTGCCCTTTCAGCCTGCCTTTCCCTGGCAGAAGGCCGGGCAGTTTTTCTAGGGTGAACATTAGGAATGGGGGGCCCCTAATGAGGCCTTGTGTTTTCTGGGCGCCATCCCAAAATGCTTTACATAGAAATTAGAAGAAACAAAATTCCCTTTGTTAAGGAAACAAGGCTACAGCCCTTGAGGACCTGGTTCTAAACTTGTTTAAAACACAAAAGAGGCTCGCGAGGCCTTCCCCTACCTCCCACAAATTTCTTTAACCGATTCCTGCTCGATTCTCTCCTCGCCGAATCCGGGCTCTGGTAATCAGTGTGTCCCTAGCAGTCCTGGTTTTCCTGGCCACTCACAAAAAGAAAACAGGGCCAAGAGTGCTACGTAGAACTTGCTCTGGTCGCCCTTCCAAGTGGGCCCCTAGCAAGCTGCTGGCCGAGCTGGTAAAGGCGCACAAAGGCAAGGGAGGGGTGTGTGAAGGATTGGCGCCTTATCCCTCCTCCCTATGACCTAGAAACCAAGCGGCCCCAAAAGCTCTCCGCGTTTGATCTTGGCTCGGGAACAGCAGTATCCTGTATAAAGTTAAGCCCTTCAGATACTCATCATCTCCTGGGATCTTCTCCAAAGTGATGAAGAAAAATATCCTGTATAAAGTTAAGCCCTTCAGATACTCACCATCTCCTCAGTTTTTCTGCAAAATAATGAAGGTAAGTCTCCTGTATAAAGTTAAGACTTTCAGATACTCACCATCTCCTGGGATTCAGGCCTTCCTTTCAAATATGAAACAGTTAAATTTTAAACAAATTTTAAAAATGTGTTTAAAAAAGCACACTTCAAATATTCACTGTCTATTGCTCTGTCTATAAATTTCTGAAGGGTACTTTTTTTTTGTATAATGTTGAACCCTTCAGATACTAACCATCTCCTGTGTTTTTCTCCAAAACTATGAAGGTAAATCTCCTGGATGAAGTTAAGCCCTTTAGATACTCACCATCTCCTCTGTTTTTCTCCAAAGTGATGAAAGTAAATCTTCTATTTAATATTGAGCCCTGTAGGTACTCCAGGCCTTCTTTTCAAATAGGAAACTGTGTTTTTCTCCAAAATTATACAGTTAAATTTTCAACAAATTTTTAAAATTTGTTTAAAAAAGCACCCTTCAAATATTCGATGTTTTTTGTTCTGTCTATAAATTTCTGAAGGGTACTTTTTTTTTTTTTGTATAATGTTGAGCCCTTCAGATACTCACCATCTCCTGTGTTTTTCTCCAAAACGATGAAGGTAAACCTCCTGTATAAAGTTAAGACCTTTTGATACTCACCATCTCCTGTGTTTTTCTCCAAAATGATGAAGATAAATCTCCTGTAAAAAGTTAAGCTGTTCACATATTCACCATCTCCTGTCTTTTTCTCCAAAACGATGAAGATAAATCTCCTGTATAAAGTTAAGCCCTTTAGATACTCACCATCTACTGTGTTTTTTTCCAAAAGGATGAAGATAAATCTCCCGTATAAAGTTAAGGCCTTTAGATACTCACCATCTCCTGTGTTTTTCTCAAAAACGATAACGGTAAATCTCCTGTATAAAGTTAAGCCCTTTAGATACTCACCATCTCCTTTGTTTTTCTCCAAAGTGATGACAGTAAATCTTCTATTTAATATTGAGCCCTGTAGGTACTTCTGGCCTTCCTTTCAAATATGAATGTCTACATAATGATACAGTTAGATTTTTAACAAATTTTTAAAATGTGTTTAAAAAAGCACCCTTCAAATATTCACTGTTTTTTGTTCTATGTATACATTTCTGAAGGGTACTTTTTTTTTGTATACTGTTGAGCCCTTCAGATACTCACCATCTCCTGTGTTCTTCTCCAAAATGTTGAAGGTAAATCTCCTGTATAAAATTAAGCCCTTTAGATACTCACCATCTGCTGTGTTTTTCTCCAAAGTGATGAACGTAAATCTTCTATTTAATATTGAGCCCTGTAGGTACTTCAGGCCTTCTTTTCAAATATGAATCTGTGTTTTTCTCCAAAATTATACAGTTAAATTTTTAACAAATTTTTTAAATTTGTTTTAAAAAGCACCCTTCAAATATTCACTGTTTTTTGTTCTGTCTATAAATTTCTGAAGGGCACTTTTTTTTTTGTATACTGTTGAGCCCTTCAGATACTCACTATCTTCTGTGTTCCTCTCCAAAATGTTGAAGGTAAATCTCCTGTATAAAATTAAGCCCTTTAGATACTCACCATCTGCTGTGTTTTTCTCCAAAGTGATGAACGTAAATCTTCTATTTAATATTGAGCCCTGTAGGTACTTCAGGCCTTCTTTTCAAATATGAATCTGTGTTTTTCTCCAAAATTATAGTTAAATTTTTAACAAATTTTTTAAATTTGTTTAAAAAAGCACCCTTCAAATATTCACTGTTTTTTGTTCTGTCTATAAATTTCTGAAGGGCACTTTTTTTTTTTTGTATAATGTTGAGCCCTTCAGATACTCACCATCTCCTGTGTTTTTCTCCAAAACGATGAAGGTAAATCTCCTGTATAAAGTTAAGACCTTTACATACTCACCATCTCCTGTGTTTTTCTCCAAAGTGATGAAAGTAAATCTTCTATTTAATATTGAGCCCTGTAGGTATTTCTGACCTTCCTTTCAAATATGAATCTCTACATAATGATAAAGTTAAATGTTTAACAAATTTTTTAAATGTGTTTATAAAAGCACCCTTCAAATATTCAGTTTTTTGTTCTATCTATAAATTTCTGAAGGGTATTTTTTTTTTGTATAATGTTGAGCCCTTCAGATACTCACCATCTCTTGTGTTTTTCTCCAAAGTGATGAAAGTAAATCTTCTATTTAATATTGATGCCTGTAGGTACTTCAGGCCTTCTTTTCAAATATGAATCTGTTTGTTCTATCTATAAATTTCTGAAGTGTACTTTTTTTTTTGTATAATGTTCAGCCCTTCAGATACTCACCATCTCCTGTGTTTTTCTCCAAAACGATGAAGGTAAATCTCCTGTATAAAGTTAAGCCCTTTAGATACTCACCATCTCCTGTGTTTTTGTCCAAAGTGATGAAAGTAAATCTTCTATTTAATATTGAGCACTGTAGGTTCTTCTGGCCTTCTTTTCAAATATGAATCTGTGTTTTTCTCCAAAATTATACAGTTAAATTTTTAACAAATTTTTTAAAATTGTTTTAAAAAGCACCCTTCAAATATTCAGTGTTTTTTGTTCTGTCTATAAATTTCTGAAGGGTACTTTTTTTTTTGTATACTGTTGAGCCCTTCAGATACTCACCATCTCCTGTGTTTTTCTCCAAAACGATTAAGGTAAATCTCCTGTATAAAGTTAAGACCTTTAGATACTCACCATCTCCTGTGTTTTTCTCCAAAGTGAAGAAAGTAAATCTTCTATTTAATATTGAGCCCTGTAGGTACTTCTGGCCTTCCTTTCAAATATGAATCTCTACATAATGATACAGTTAAATTTTTAACAAATTTTTAAAATGTGTTTAAAAAAGCACCCTTCAAATATTCACTGTTTTTTGTTCTGTCTATACGTTTCTGAAGGGTACTTTTTTTTTTAATATACTGTTGAGCCCTTCAGATACTCACCATCTCCTGTGTTTTTCTCCAAAACGATGAAGGTAAATCTTCTATTTAATATTGAACCCTGTAGGTACTTCTGGCCTTCCTTTCAAATATGAATCTCTACATAATGATACAGTTAAATTTTTAACAAATTTTTAAAATGTGTTTAAAAAAGCACCCTTCAAATATTCACTGTTTTTTGTTCTGTCTATACGTTTGTGAAGGGTACTTTTTTTTAAATATACTTTTGAGCCCTTCAGATACTCACCATCTCCTGTGTTTTCCCCCAAAACGACATAGTTAAATCTATCAAAATTTAAGACCTTCAGATATTCACTATCTTTTCTCTTTCTGTAATATTCTGAAGGCTAATCTTTATAAAGTTGAGCCCTTCAGATACTCACCGTCTCCTCAGTTTTTCTGCAAAATAATGAAGGTAAGTCTCCTGTATAAAGTTAAGACGTTCAGATACTCACCATCTCCTGGGATTTCTCCAAAATAAAGAAGGTAAGTCTCCTGTATAAAGTAAAGCCCTTCAGATACTCATCATTACTGCCTGTTTCTCCAAAATGGTGAATCTCCTGTGTTTTTCTCCATAATGATTAATGTCTTTTTTACTCCAAAACAACATAGTTAAATCTATCTAAAGCTAAGACCTTCAGATATTCACTATCTTTTCTCTTTCTATAAAATTCTGAAGGCAAATCTTTATAAAGTTGAGCCCTTCAGATACTCACCATCTCCTGGGTTTTTTCCCAAATAATGAAAGTAAATCTTTTGTATATAGTTGAGTCCTTCAGATACTCAACATTTCTGCCTGTTTCTCCAAAATGGTGAATCTCCTGTATTTTCCTCCATAATGATGAATGTCCTGTTTTTTTTCTCCAAAACGACATAGTTAAATCTATCAAAAGTTAAGACCTTCAGATATTCACTATCTTTTCTCTTTCTATAAAATTCTGAAGGAAAATCTTTATAAAGTTGAGTCCTTCAGATACTCACCATCTCCTGGGTTTTTTCCAAAATAATGAAAGTAAATCTCCTGTAAATAATTGAGTCCTTCAGATACTCACCATCTCCTGGGATTTCTCCAAAATAATGAAGGTAAGTCTCCTGTATAAAGTAAAGCCCTTCAGATAATCATCATTTCTGCCTGTTTCTCCAAAATGGTGAATCTCCTGTGTTTTTCTCCATAATGATGAATGTCTTTTTTACTCCAAAACAACATAGTCAAATCTATCTAAAGTTAAGACCTTCAGATATTCACTATCTTTTGCTCTTTCTATAACATTCTGAAGGCAAATCTTTATAAAGTTGAGCCCTTCAGATACTCACCATCTCCTGGGTTTTTCTCCAAAATAATGAATGTAAGTCTCCTGTATAAAGTAAAGCCCTTCAGATACTCACCATTTCTGCCTGTTTCTCCAAAATGTTGAATCTCCTGTGTTTTCCTCCATAATGATGAATGACCTGTTTTCCCCACCAAAATGACATAGTTAAATCTATCTAAAGATAAAACCTTTAGATATTCACTATCTTTTGCTCTTTCTATAAAATTCTGAAGGCAAATCTTTATAAAGTTGAGTCCTTCAGATACTCACCATCTCCTGGGTTTTTTCCAAAATAATGAAAGTAAATCTCCTGTAAATAATTGAGTCCTTCAGATACTCACCATCTCCTGGGATTTCTCCAAAATAATAAAGGTAAGTCTCCTGTATAAAGTTAAGATGTTCAGATACTCACCATTTCTGCCTGTTTCTCCAAAATGGTGAATCTCCTGTGTTTTTCTCCATAATGATGAATGTCTTTTTTACTCCAAAACAACATAGTCAAATCTATCTAAAGTTAAGACCTTCAGATATTCACTATCTTTTGCTCTTTCTATAACATTCTGAAGGCAAATCTTTATAAAGTTGAGCCCTTCAGATACTCACCATCTCCTGGGTTTTTCTCCAAAATAATGAATGTAAGTCTCCTGTATAAAGTAAAGCCCTTCAGATACTCACCATTTCTGCCTGTTTCTCCAAAATGGTGAATCTCCTATGTTTTCCTCCATAATGATGAATGTCCTGTTTTTTGTCTCCAAAACGACATAGTTAAATCTATCAAAATTTAAGACCTTCAGATATTCACTATCTTTTGCTCTTTCTATAAAATTCTGAAGGCTAATCTTTATAAAGTTGAACCCTTCAGACACTCACCATCTCCTCAGTTTTTCTGCAAAATAATGAAGGGAAGTCTCCTGTTTAAAGTTAAGACGTTCAGATACTCACCATCTCCTGGGATTTCTCCAAAATAATGAAGGTAAGTCTCCTGTATAATGTAAAGCCCTTCAGATACTCACCATTACTGCCTTTTTCTCCAAAATGGTGAATCTCCTGTGTTTTTCTCCATAATGATGAATGTCTTTTTTACTCCAAAACAACATAGTTAAATCTATCTAAAGTTAAGACCTTCAGATATTCACTATCTTTTGCTCTTTCTATAACATTCTGAAGGCAAATCTTTATAAAGTTGAGCCCTTCAGATACTCACCATCTCCTGGGTTTTTCTCCAAAATAATGAATGTAAGTCTCCTGTATAAAGTAAAGCCCTTCAGATACTCACCATTTCTGCCTGTTTCTCCAAAATGTTGAATCTCCTGTGTTTTCCTCCATAATGATGAATGACCTGTTTTCCCCACCAAAATGACATAGTTAAATCTATCTAAAGATAAAACCTTTAGATATTCACTATCTTTTGCTCTTTCTATAAAATTCTGAAGGCAAATCTTTATAAAGTTGAGTCCTTCAGATACTCACCATCTCCTGGGTTTTTTCCAAAATAATGAAAGTAAATCTCCTGTAAATAATTGAGTCCTTCAGATACTCACCATCTCCTGGGATTTCTCCAAAATAATAAAGGTAAGTCTCCTGTATAAAGTTAAGATGTTCAGATACTCACCATTTCTGCCTGTTTCTCCAAAATGGTGAATCTCCTGTGTTTTTCTCCATAATGATGAATGTCTTTTTTACTCCAAAACAACATAGTCAAATCTATCTAAAGTTAAGACCTTCAGATATTCACTATCTTTTGCTCTTTCTATAACATTCTGAAGGCAAATCTTTATAAAGTTGAGCCCTTCAGATACTCACCATCTCCTGGGTTTTTCTCCAAAATAATGAATGTAAGTCTCCTGTATAAAGTAAAGCCCTTCAGATACTCACCATTTCTGCCTGTTTCTCCAAAATGGCGAATCTCCTATGTTTTCCTCCATAATGATGAATGTCCTGTTTTTTGTCTCCAAAACGACATAGTTAAATCTATCAAAATTTAAGACCTTCAGATATTCACTATCTTTTGCTCTTTCTATAAAATTCTGAAGGCTAATCTTTATAAAGTTGAACCCTTCAGACACTCACCATCTCCTCAGTTTTTCTGCAAAATAATGAAGGGAAGTCTCCTGTTTAAAGTTAAGATGTTCAGATACTCACCATCTCCTGGGATTTCTCCAAAATAATGAAGGTAAGTCTCCTGTATAATGTAAAGCCCTTCAGATACTCACCATTACTGCCTTTTTCTCCAAAATGGTGAATCTCCTGTGTTTTTCTCCATAATGATGAATGTCTTTTTTACTCCAAAACAACATAGTTAAATCTATCTAAAGTTAAGACCTTCAGATATTCACTATCTTTTGCTCTTTCTATAACATTCTGAAGGCAAATCTTTATAAAGTTGAGCCCTTCAGATACTCACCATCTCCTGGGTTTTTCTCCAAAATAATGAATGTAAGTCTCCTGTATAAAGTAAAGCCCTTCAGATACTCACCATTTCTGCCTGTTTCTCCAAAATGTTGAATCTCCTGTGTTTTCCTCCATAATGATGAATGACCTGTTTTCCCCACCAAAATGACATAGTTAAATCTATCTAAAGATAAAACCTTTAGATATTCACTATCTTTTGCTCTTTCTATAAAATTCTGAAGGCAAATCTTTATAAAGTTGAGTCCTTCAGATACTCACCATCTCCTGGGTTTTTTCCAAAATACTGAAAGTAAATCTCCTGTAAATAATTGAGTCCTTCAGATACTCACCATCTCCTGGGATTTCTCCAAAATAATAAAGGTAAGTCTCCTGTATAAAGTTAAGATGTTCAGATACTCACCATTTCTGCCTGTTTCTCCAAAATGGTGAATCTCCTGTGTTTTTCTCCATAATGATGAATGTCTTTTTTACTCCAAAACAACATAGTCAAATCTATCTAAAGTTAAGACCTTCAGATATTCACTATCTTTTGCTCTTTCTATAACATTCTGAAGGCAAATCTTTATAAAGTTGAGCCCTTCAGATACTCACCATCTCCTGGGTTTTTCTCCAAAATAATGAATGTAAGTCTCCTGTATAAAGTAAAGCCCTTCAGATACTCACCATTTCTGCCTGTTTCTCCAAAATGGCGAATCTCCTATGTTTTCCTCCATAATGATGAATGTCCTGTTTTTTGTCTCCAAAACGACATAGTTAAATCTATCAAAATTTAAGACCTTCAGATATTCACTATCTTTTGCTCTTTCTATAAAATTCTGAAGGCTAATCTTTATAAAGTTGAACCCTTCAGACACTCACCATCTCCTCAGTTTTTCTGCAAAATAATGAAGGGAAGTCTCCTGTTTAAAGTTAAGACGTTCAGATACTCACCATCTCCTGGGATTTCTCCAAAATAATGAAGGTAAGTCTCCTGTATAATGTAAAGCCCTTCAGATACTCACCATTACTGCCTTTTTCTCCAAAATGGTGAATCTCCTGTGTTTTTCTCCATAATGATGAATGTCTTTTTTACTCCAAAACAACATAGTTAAATCTATCTAAAGTTAAGACCTTCAGATATTCACTATCTTTTGCTCTTTCTATAACATTCTGAAGGCAAATCTTTATAAAGTTGAGCCCTTCAGATACTCACCATTTCTGCCTATTCTGTAAAATGGTGAATCTCCTGTGTTTTCCTCCATAATGATGAATGTCCTCTTTTTTTCTCCAAAACAACATAGTTAAACCTATCAAAAGTTAAGACCTTCAGATATTCACTATCTTTTCTCTTTCTTTAAAATTCTGAAGGCTAATATTTATAAAGTTGAGCCCTTCAGATACTCACACTCTCCTTGGTTTTTCTGCAAAATAATGAATGTAAGTCTCCCGTATTAAGTAAAGCCCTTCAGATACTCACCATTTCTGCCTGTTCTCCAAAATGGTGAATCTCCTGTGTTTTCCTCCATAATGATGAATGTCCTGTTTTTTCCCCCAAAACGACATAGTTAAATCTATCAAAAGTTAAGACCTTCAGATATTCACTATCTTTTGCTCTTTCTATAACATTCTGAAGGCAAATCTTTATAAAGTTGAGCCCTTCAGATACTCACCATCTCCTGGGTTTTTTTTCCAAAATAATGAAAGTAAATCTTTTGTATATAGTTGAGTCCTTCAGATACTCAACATTTCTGCCTGTTTCTCCAAAATGGTGAATCTCCTGTGTTTTCCTCCATAATGATGAATGTCCTGGTTTTTTTCTCCAAAGCGACATAGTTAAATCTATCAAAATTTAAGACCTTCAGATATTCACTATCTTTTCTCTTTCTATAAAATTCTGAAGGCTAATCTTTATAAAGTTGAGCCCTTCAGATACTCACCATCTCCTCAGTTTTTCTGCAAAATAATGAAGGTAAGTCTCCTGTATAAAGTTAAGACTTTCAGATACTCACCATCTCCTGGGATTCAGGCCTTCATTTCAAATATGAAACAGTTAAATTTTAAACAAATTTTAAAAATGTGTTTAAAAAAGCACACTTCAAATATTCACTGTCTATTGCTCTGTCTATAAATTTCTGAAGGGTACTTTTTTTATATATAATGTTGAACCCTTCAGATACTAACCATCTCCTGTGTTTTTCTCCAAAACGATGAAGGTAAATCTTCTGTATAAAGTTAAGTCCTTCATATACTCACGATCTCCTGTGTTTTTCTCAAAAATGATGATGATAAATCTCCCGTATAAAGTTAAGCTGTTCACATACTCACCATCTCTTGTCTTTTTCTCCAAAATGATGAAGGTAAATCTCCTGTATAAAGTTAAGCCCTTTAGATACTCACCATCTCCTGTGTTTTTCTCCAAAGTGATGAAAGTAAATCTTCTATTTAATATTGAGCCCTGTAGGTACTTCAGGCCTTCTTTTCAAATATGAATCTGTGTTTTTCTCCAAAATTATACAGTTAAATTTTTAACAAATTTTTAAAATTTGTTTAAAAAAGCACCCTTCAAATATTCGATGTTTTTTGTTCTGTCTATAAATTTCTGAAGGGTACTTTTTTTTTTTGTATAATGTTGAGCCCTTCAGATACTCACCATCTCCTGTGTTTTTCTCCAAAACGATGAAGGTAAACCTCCTGTATAAAGTTAAGACCTTTTGATACTCACCATCTCGTGTGTTTTTCTCCAAAATGATGAAGATAAATCTCCTGTATAAAGTTAAGACCTTTTGATACTCATCACCTTCTGTGTTTTTCTCCAAAATGATGAAGATAAATCTCCTGTATAAAGTTAAGCTGTTCACATATTCACCATCTCCTGTCTTTTTCTCCAAAACGATGAAGATAAATCTCCTGTATAAAGTTAAGCCCTTTAGATACTCACCATCTACTGTGTTTTTTTCCAAAAGGATGAAGATAAATCTCCCGTATAAAGTTAAGACCTTTTGATACTCACCATCTCCTGTGTTTTTCTCCAAAAGGATGAAGATAAATCTCCTGTATAAAGTTAAGACCTTTTGATACTCACCATCTCCTGTGTTTTTTTCCAAAACGATGAAGGTAAACCTCCTGTATAAAGTTAAGACCTTTTGATACTCACCATCTCCTGTGTTTTTCTCCAAAATGATGAAGATAAATCTCCTGTATAAAGTTAAGGCCTTTAGATACTCACCATCTCCTGTGTTTTTCTCCAAAATAATGAAAGTAAATCTTATATTTAATATTGAGCCCTGTAGGTACTTCAGGCCTTCTTTTCAAATATGAATCTGTGTTTTTCTCCAAAATTATACAGTTACATTTTTAACACATTTTTAAAATTTGTTTAAAAAAGCACCCTTCAAATATTCACTGTTTTTTGTTGTATCTATAAATGTCTGAAGGGTACTTTTTTTTTTGTATAATGTTGAGCCCTTCAGATACTCACTATCTTCTGTGTTCCTCTCCAAAATGATGAATGTAAATCTCCTGTATAAAGTTAAGACCTTTAGATACTCACCATCTCCTGTGTTTTTCTCCAAAGTGATGAAAGTAAATCTTCTACTTAATATTGAGCCCTGTAGGTACTCCAGGCCTTCTTTTCAAATATGAATCTGTGTTTGTCTCCAAAATTATACAGTTAAATTTTTAACACATTTTTAAAATTTGTTTAAAAAAGCACCCTTCAAATATTCACTGTTTTTTGTTCTGTCTATAAATTTCTGAAGGGTACTTTTTTTTTTCTATAATGTTGAGCCCTTCAGATACTCACCATCTCCTGTGTTTCTCTGCCAAACGATGACGGTAAATCTCCTGTATAAAGTTAAGACCTTTAGATACTCACCATCTCCTGTGTTTTTCTCCAAAGTGATGAAAGTAAATCTTCTATTTAATATTGAGCCCTGTAGGTACTTCTAGCCTTTTTTCAAATATGGATCTCTACATAATGATACAGTTAAATTTTTAACAAATTTTTAAAATGTGTTTAAAAAAGCACCCTTCAAATATTCACTGTTTTTTGTTCTATGTATACATTTCTGAAGGGTACTTTTTTTTTGTATACTGTTGAGCCGTTCAGATACTCACCATCTCCTGTGTTCTTCTCCAAAATGTTGAAGGTAAATCTCCTGTATAAAGTTAAGCCCTTTAGATACTCACCATCTCCTGTGTTTTTCTCCAAAGTGATGAACGTAAATCTTCTATTTAATATCGAGCCCTGTAGGTACTTCAGGCCTTCTTTTCAAATATGAATCTGTGTTTTTCTCCAAAATTATACAGTTAAATTTTTAACAAATTTTTTAAATTTGTTTTAAAAAGCACCCTTCAAATATTCACTGCTTTTTGTTCTGTCTATAAATTTCTGAAGGGTACTTTTTTTTTTTGTATAATGTTGAGCCCTTCAGATACTCACCATCTCCTGTGTTTCTCTGCCAAACGATGACGGTAAATCTCCTGTATAAAGTTAAGACCTTTAGATACTCACCATCTCCTGTGTTTTTCTCCAAAGTGATGAAAGTAAATCTTCTATTTAATATTGAGCCCTGTAGATACTTCTGGCCTTCCTTTCAAATATGAATCTCTACATAATGATACAGTTAAATGTTTAAAAAATTTTTTAAATGTGTTTATAAAAGCACCCTTCAAATATTCAGTTTTTTGTTCTATCTATAAATTTCTGAAGGGTATTTTTTTTTGTATAATGTTGAGCCCTTCAGATACTCACTATCTTCTGTGTTCTTCTCCAAAATGATGAAGGTAAATCTCCTGTATAAAGTTAAGCCCTTTAGATACTCACCATCTCCTGTGTTTTTGTCCAAAGTGATGAAAGTAAATCTTCTATTTAATATTGAGCACTGTAGGTAATTCTGGCATTCTTTTCAAATATGAATCTGTGTTTTTCTCCAAAATTATACAGTTAAATTTTTAACAAATTTTTTAAATTTCTTTTAAAAAGCACCCTTCAAATATTCAGTGTTTTTTGTTCTGTCTATAAATTTCTGAAGGGTACTTTTTTTTTTGTATACTGTTGAGCCCTTCAGATACTCACCATCTCCTGTGTTTTTCTCCAAAACGATTAAGGTAAATCTCCTGTATAAAGTTAAGACCTTTAGATACTCACCATCTCCTGTGTTTTTCTCCAAAGTGAAGAAAGTAAATCTTCTATTTAATATTTAGCCCTGTAGGTACTTCTGGCCTTCCTTTCAAATATGAATCTCTACATAATGATACAGTTAAATTTTTAACAAATTTTTAAAATGTGTTTAAAAAATCACCCTTCAAATATTCACTGTTTTTTGTTCTGTCTATACGTTTCTGAAGGGTACTTTTTTTTTAATATACTGTTGAGCCCTTCAGATACTCACCATCTCCTGTGTTTTTCTCCAAAACGATGAAGGTAAATCTTCTATTTAATATTGAACCCTGTAGGTACTTCTGGCCTTCCTTTCAAATATGAATCTCTACATAATGATACAGTTAAATTTTTAACAAATTTTTAAAATGTGTTTAAAAAAGCACCCTTCAAATATTCACTGTTTTTTGTTCTGTCTATACGTTTGTGAAGGGTACTTTTTTTTTAATATACTTTTGAGCCCTTCAGATACTCACCATCTCCTGTGTTTTTCCCCAAAACGACTTAGTTAAATCTATCAAAATTTAAGACCTTCAGATATTCACTATCTTTTCTCTTTCTATAATATTCTGAAAGCTAATCTTTATAAAGTTGAGCCCTTCAGATACTCACCATCTCCTCAGTTTTTCTGCAAAATAATGAAGGTAAGTCTCCTGTATAAAGTTAAGACGTTCAGATACTCACCATCTCCTGGGATTTCTCCAAAATAAAGAAGGTAAGTCTCCTGTATAAAGTAAAGCCCTTCAGATACTCATCATTACTGCCTGTTTCTCCAAAATGGTGAATCTCCTGTGTTTTTCTCCATAATGATTAATGTCTTTTTTACTCCAAAACAACATAGTTAAATCTATCTAAAGCTAAGACCTTCAGATATTCACTATCTTTTCTCTTTCTATAAAATTCTGAAGGCAAATCTTTATAAAGTTGAGCCCTTCAGATACTCACCATCTCCTGGGTTTTTTCCCAAATAATGAAAGTAAATCTTTTGTATATAGTTGAGTCCTTCAGATACTCAACATTTCTGCCTGTTTCTCCAAAATGGTGAATCTCCTGTATTTTCCTCCATAATGATGAATGTCCTGTTTTTTTTCTCCAAAACGACATAGTTAAATCTATCAAAAGTTAAGACCTTCAGATATTGACTATCTTTTCTCTTTCTATAAAATTCTGAAGGCAAATCTTTATAAAGTTGAGTACTTCAGATACTCACCATCTCCTGGGTTTTTTCCAAAATAATGAAAGTAAATCTCCTGTAAATAATTGAGTCCTTCAGATACTCACCATCTCCTGGGATTTCTCCAAAATAATGAAGGTAAGTCTCCTGTATAAAGTAAAGCCCTTCAGATACTCATCATTTCTGCCTGTTTCTCCAAAATGGTGAATCTCCTGTGTTTTTCTCCATAATGATGAATGTCTTTTTTACTCCAAAACAACATAGTCAAATCTATCTAAAGTTAAGACCTAAAGATATTCACTATCTTTTGCTCTTTCTATAACATTCTGAAGGCAAATCTTTATAAAGTTGAGCCCTTCAGATACTCACCATCTCCTGGGTTTTTCTCCAAAATAATGAATGTAAGTCTCCTGTATAAAGTAAAGCCCTTCAGATACTCACCATTTCTGCCTGTTTCTCCAAAATGTTGAATCTCCTGTGTTTTCCTCCATAATGATGAATGACCTGTTTTCCCCACCAAAATGACATAGTTAAATCTATCTAAAGATAAAACCTTTAGATATTCACTATCTTTTGCTCTTTCTATAAAATTCTGAAGGCAAATCTTTATAAAGTTGAGTCCTTCAGATACTCACCATCTCCTGGGTTTTTTTCCAAAATAATGAAAGTAAATCTCCTGTAAATAATTGAGTCCTTCAGATACTCACCATCTTCTCGGTTTTTCTGCAAAATAATGAAGGTACGTCTCCTGTTTAAAGTTAAGACGTTCAGATACTCACCATCTCCTGGGATTTCTCCAAAATAATGAAGGTAAGTCTCCTGTATAAAGTAAAGCCCTTCAGATACTCACCATTACTGCCTTTTTCTCCAAAATGGTGAATCTCCTGTGTTTTTCTCCATAATGATGAATGTCTTTTTTACTCCAAAACAACATAGTTAAATCTATCTAAAGTTAAGACCTTCAGATATTCACTATCTTTTGCTCTTTCTATAAAATTCTGAAGGCAAATCTTTATAAAGTTGAGCCCTTCAGATACTCACCATTTCTGCCTGTTTCTCCAAAATGGTGAATCTCCTATGTTTTCCTCCATAATGATGAATGACCTGTTTCCCCCCCCCCCCAAAATGACATAGTTAAATCTATGTAAAGATAAAACCTTTAGATATTCACTATTTTTTGCTCTTTCTATAAAATTCTGAAGGCAAATCTTTATAAAGTTGAGCCCTTCAGATACTCACCATCTCCTGGGTTTTTTTCCAAAATAATGAAAGTAAATCTTTTGTATATAGTTGAGTCCTTCAGATACTCAACATTTCTGCCTGTTCTCCAAAATGGTGAATCTCCTGTGTTTTCCTCCATAATGATGAATGTCCTGTTTTTTCTCTCCAAAACGACATAGTTAAATCTATCAAAATTTAAGACCTTCAGATATTCACTATCTTTTGCTCTTTCTATAAAATTCTGAAGGCTAATCTTTATAAAGTTGAACCCTTCAGACACTCACCATCTCCTCAGTTTTTCTGCAAAATAATGAAGGGAAGTCTCCTGTTTAAAGTTAAGACGTTCAGATACTCACCATCTCCTGGGATTTCTCCAAAATAATGAAGGTAAGTCTCCTGTATAAAGTAAAGCCCTTCAGATACTCACCATTACTGCCTTTTTCTCCAAAATGGTGAATCTCCTGTGTTTTTCTCCATAATGATGAATGTCTTTTTTACTCCAAAACAACATAGTTAAATCTATCTAAAGTTAAGACCTTCAGATATTCACTATCTTTTGCTCTTTCTATAAAATTCTGAAGGCAAATCTTTATAAAGTTGAGCCCTTCAGATACTCAACATTTCTGCCTGTTTCTCCAAAATGGTGAATCTCCTGTGTTTTCCTCCATAATGATGAATGTCCTGTTTTTTTTCTCCAAAACGACATAGTTAAGCCTATCAAAAGTTAAGACCTTCAGATATTCACTATCTTTTCTCTTTCTTTAAAATTCTGAAGGCTAATATTTATAAAGTTGAGCCCTTCAGATACTTACCATCTCCTTGGTTTTTCTGCAAAATAATGAATGTAAGTCTCCCGTATTAAGTAAAGCCCTTCAGATACTCACCATTTCTGCCTGTTCTCCAAAATGGTGAATCTCCTGTGTTTTCCTCCATAATGATGAATGTCCTGTTTTTTCCCCCAAAACGACATAGTTAAATCTATCAAAAGTTAAGACCTTCAGATATTCACTATCTTTTGCTCTTTCTATAACATTCTGAAGGCAAATCTTTATAAAGTTGAGCCCTTTAGATACTCACCATCTCCTGGGTTTTTCTCCAAAATAATGAATGTAAGTCTCCTGTATAAAGTAAAGCCCTTCAGATACTCACCATTTCTGCCTGTTTCTCCAAAATGGTGAATCTCCTATGTTTTCCTCCATAATGATGAATGACCTGTTTCCCCCCCCCCAAAAATGACATAGTTAAATCTATGTAAAGATAAAACCTTTAGATATTCACTATTTTTTGCTCTTTCTATAAAATTCTGAAGGCAAATCTTTATAAAGTTGAGCCCTTCAGATACTCACCATCTCCTGGGTTTTTTTCCAAAATAATGAAAGTAAATCTTTTGTATATAGTTGAGTCCTTCAGATACTCAACATTTCTGCCTGTTCTCCAAAATGGTGAATCTCCTGTGTTTTCCTCCATAATGATGAATGTCCTGTTTTTTCTCTCCAAAACGACATAGTTAAATCTATCAAAATTTAAGACCTTCAGATATTCACTATCTTTTGCTCTTTCTATAAAATTCTGAAGGCTAATCTTTATAAAGTTGAACCCTTCAGACACTCACCATCTCCTCAGTTTTTCTGCAAAATAATGAAGGGAAGTCTCCTGTTTAAAGTTAAGACGTTCAGATACTCACCATCTCCTGGGATTTCTCCAAAATAATGAAGGTAAGTCTCCTGTATAAAGTAAAGCCCTTCAGATACTCACCATTACTGCCTTTTTCTCCAAAATGGTGAATCTCCTGTGTTTTTCTCCATAATGATGAATGTCTTTTTTACTCCAAAACAACATAGTTAAATCTATCTAAAGTTAAGACCTTCAGATATTCACTATCTTTTCCTCTTTCTATAAAATTCTGAAAGCAAATCTTTATAAAGTTGAGCCCTTCAGATACTCACCATTTCTGCCTATTCTGTAAAATGGTGAATCTCCTGTGTTTTCCTCCATAATGATGAATGTCCTCTTTTTTTCTCCAAAACGACATAGTTAAACCTATCAAAAGTTAAGACCTTCAGATATTCACTATCTTTTCTCTTTCTTTAAAATTCTGAAGGCTAATATTTATAAAGTTGAGCCCTTCAGATACTCACCATCTCCTTGGTTTTTCTGCAAAATAATGAATGTAAGTCTCCCGTATTAAGTAAAGCCCTTCAGATACTCACCATTTCTGCCTGTTCTCCAAAATGGTGAATCTCCTGTGTTTTCCTCCATAATGATGAATGTCCTGTTTTTCCCCCCAAAACGACATAGTTAAATCTATCAAAAGTTAAGACCTTCAGATATTCACTATCTTTTGCTCTTTCTATAAAATTCTGAAGGCAAATCTTTATAAAGTTGAGCCCTTCAGATACTCACCATCTCCTGGGTTTTTTTCCCAAAATAATGAAAGTAAATCTTTTGTATATACTTGAGTCCTTCAGATACTCAACATTTCTGCCTGTTTCTCCAAAATGGTGAATCTCCTGTGTTTTCCTCCATAATGATGAATGTCCTGGTTTTTTTCTCCAAAGCGACATAGTTAAATCTATCAAAATTTAAGACCTTCAGATATTCACTATCTTTTCTCTTTCTATAAAATTCTGAAGGCTAATCTTTATAAAGTTGAGCCCTTCAGATACTCACCATCTCCTCAGTTTTTCTGCAAAATAATGAAGGTAAGTCTCCTGTATAAAGTTAAGACTTTCAGATACTCACCATCTCCTGGGACTCAGGCCTTCCTTTCAAATATGAAACAGTTAAATTTTAAACAAATTTTAAAAATGTGTTTAAAAAAGCACACTTCAAATATTCACTCTCTATTGCTCTGTCTATAAATTTCTGAAGGGTACTTTTTTTTAATATAATGTTGAACCCTTCAGATACTAACCATCTCCTGTGTTTTTCTCCAAAACGATGAAGGTAAATCTTCTGTATAAAGTTAAGTCCATCATATACTCACGATCTCCTGTGTTTTTCTCAAAAATAATGATGATAAATCTCCCGTATAAAGTTAAGCTGTTCACATACTCACCATCTCTTGTCTTTTTCTCCAAAATGATGAAGGTAAATCTCCTGTATAAAGTTAAGCCCTTTAGATACTCACCATCTCCTGTGTTTTTCTCCAAAGTGATGAAAGTAAATCTTCTATTTAATATTGAGCCCTGTAGGTACTTCTAGCCTTTTTTCAAATATGGATCTCTACATAATGATACAGTTAAATTTTTAACAAATTTTTAAAATTTGTTTAAAAAAGCACCCTTCAAATATTCACTGTTTTTTGTTCTATCTATAAATTTCTGAAGGGTACTTTTTTTTTTGTATAATGTTGAGTCCTTCAGATACTCACTATCTCCTGTGTTTTTCTGCCAAACGATGATGGTAAATCTCCTGTATAAAGTTAAGACCTTTAGATACTCACCATCTCCTGTGTTTTTCTCCAAAGTGATGAAAATAAATCTTCTATTTAATATTGAGCCCTGTAGGTACTTCTGGCCTTTCTTTCAAATATGGATCTCTACATAATGATACAGTTAAATTTTTAACAAATTTTTAAAATTTGTTTAAAAAAGCACCCTTCAAATATTCACTGTTTTTTGTTCTATCTATAAATTTCTGAAGGGTACTTTTTTTTTTGTATAATGTTGAGCCCTTCAGATACTCACTATCTTCTGTGTTCCTCTCCAAAATGATGAAGGTAAATCTCCTGTATAAAGTTAAGCCGTTTAGATACTCACCATCTCCTGTGTTTTTCTCCAAAGTGATGAAAGTAAATCTTCTATTTAATATTGAGCCCTGTAGGTACTTCAGGCCTTCTTTTCAAATATGAATCTGTGTTTGTCTCCAAAATTATACAGTTAAATTTTTAACACATTTTTAAAATTTGTTTAAAAAAGCACCCTTCAAATATTCACTGTTTTTTTTCTGTCTATAAATTTCTGAAGGGTACTGGTTTTTTTTTCTACAATATTGAGCCCTTCAGATACTCACCATCTCCTGTGTTTCTCTGCCAAACGATGACGGTAAATCTCCTGTATAAAGTTAAGACCTTTAGATACTCACCATCTCCTGTGTTTTTCTCCAAAGTGATGAAAGTAAATCTTCTATTTAATATTGAGCCCTGTAGGTACTTCTGGCCTTTCTTTCAAATATGGATCTCTACATAATGATACAGTTAAATTTTTAACAAATTTTTAAAATTTGTTTAAAAAAGCACCCTTCAAATATTCACTGTTTTTTGTTCTATCTATAAATTTCTGAAGGGTACTTTTTTTTTTTGTATAATGTTGAGCCCTTCAGATACTCACCATCTCCTGTGTTTTTCTGCCAAACGATGATGGTAAATCTCCTGTATAAAGTTAAGACCTTTAGATACTCACCATCTCCTGTGTTTTTCTCCAAAGTGATGAAAGTAAATCTTCTATTTAATATTGAGCCCTGTAGGTACTTCTGGCCTTCCTTTAAAATATGGATCTCTACATAATGATACAGTTAAATGTTTAACAAATTTTTAAAATGTGTTTAAAAAAGCACCCTTCAAATATTCACTGTTTTTTGTTCTGTCTATAAATTTCTGAAGGGTACTTTTTTTTTTTTTGTATACTGTTGAGCCCTTCAGATACTCACCATCTCCTGTGTTTTTCTCCAAAACGATGAAGGTAAATCTCCTGTATAAAGTTAAGACCTTTAGATACTCACCATCTCCTGTGTTTTTCTCCAAAGTGATGAAAGTAAATCTTCTATTTAATATTGAGCCCTGTAGGTACTTCTGGCCTTCATTTTAAATATGGATCTCTACATAATGATACAGTTAAATGTTTAACAAATTTTTAAAATGTGTTTAAAAAAGCACCCTTCAAATATTCACTGTTTTTTGTTCTGTCTATAAATTTCTGAAGGGTACTTTTTTTTTTTGTATACTGTTGAGCCCTTCAGATACTCACCATCTCCTGTGTTTTTCTCCAAAACGATGAAGGTAAATCTCCTGTATAAAGGTAAGACCTTTAGATACTCACCATCTCCTGTGTTTTTCTCCAAAGTGATGAAAGTAAATCTTCTATTTAATATTGAGCCCTGTAGGTACTTCTGGCCTTCCTTTCAAATATGGATCTCTACATAATGATACAGTTAAATTTTTAACAAATTTTTAAAATTTGTTTAAAAAAGCACCCTTCAAATATTCACTGTTTTTTGTTCTATCTATAAATTTCTGAAGGGTACTTTTTTTTTTGTATAATGTTGAGCCCTTCAGATACTCACCATCTCCTGTGTTTTTCTGCCAAACGATGACGGTAAATCTCCTGTATAAAGTTAAGACCTTTAGATACTCACCATCTCCTGTGTTTTTCTCCAAAGTGATGAAAGTAAATCTTCTATTTAATATTGAGCCCTGTAGGTACTTCTGGCCTTCCTTTCAAATATGGATCTCTGCATAATGATACAGTTAAATTTTTAACAAATTTTTAAAATGTGTTTAAAAAAGCACCCTTCAAATATTCACTGTTTTTTGTTCTGTCTATAAATTTCTGAAGGGTACTTTTTTTTTTTGTATACTGTTGAGCCCTTCAGATACTCACCATCTCCTGTGTTTTTCTCCAAAACGATGAAGGTAAATCTCCTGTATAAAGTTAAGACCTTTAGATACTCACCATCTCCTGTGTTTTTCTCCAAAGTGATGAAAGTAAATCTTCTATTTAATATTGAGCCCTGTAGGTACTTCTGGCCTTCCTTTTAAATATGGATCTCTACATAATGATACCGTTAAATGTTTAACAAATTTTTAAAATGTGTTTAAAAAAGCACCCTTCAAATATTCACTGTTTTTTGTTCTATCTATAAATTTCTGAAGGGTACTTTTTTTTTTGTATAATGTTGAGCCCTTCAGATACTCACTATCTTTTGTGTTCCTCTCCAAAATGATGAAGGTAAATCTCCTGTATAAAGTTAAGCCCTTTAGATACTCACCATCTCCTGTATTTTTCTCCAAAGTGATGAAAGTAAATCTTCTACTTAATATTGAGCCCTGTAGGTACTCCACGCCTTCTTTTCAAATATGAATTTGTGTTTGTCTCCAAAATTATACAGTTTAATTTTTAACACATTTTTAAAATTTGTTTAAAAAAGCACCCTTCAAATATTCACTGTTTTTTGTTCTGTCTATAAATTTCTGAAGGGTACTTTTTTTTTTCTATAATGTTGAGCCCTTCAGATACTCACCATCTCCTGTGTTTTTCTCCAAAGTGATGAAAGTAAATCTTCTATTTAATATTGAGCCCTGTAGGTACTTCTGGCCTTCCTTTTAAATATGGATCTCTACATAATGATACAGTTAAATGTTTAACAAATTTTTAAAATGTGTTTAAAAAAGCACCCTTCAAATATTCACTGTTTTTTGTTCTGTCTATAAATTTCTGAAGGGTACTTTTTTTTTTTGTATACTGTTGAGCCCTTCAGATACTCACCATCTCCTGTGTTTTTCTCCCAAACGATGAAGGTAAATCTCCTGTATAAAGTTAAGACCTTTAGATACTCACCATCTCCTGTGTTTTTCTCCAAAGTGATGAAAGTAAATCTTCTATTTAATATTGAGCCCTGTAGGTACTTCTGGCCTTCCTTTCAAATATGGATCTCTACATAATGATACAGTTAAATTTTTAACAAATTTTTAAAATTTGTTTAAAAAAGCACCCTTCAAATATTCACTGTTTTTTGTTCTGTCTATAAATTTCTGAAGGGTACTTTTTTTTTTTGTATACAGTTGAGCCCTTCAGATACTCACCATCTCCTGTGTTTTGCTCCAAAATGATTAAGGTAAATCTCCTGTATAAAGTTAAGACCTTTAGATACTCACCATCTCCTGTATTTTTCTCCAAAGTGATGAAAGTAAATCTTCTACTTAATATTGAGCCCTGTAGGTACTCCACGCCTTCTTTTCAAATATGAATCTGTGTTTGTCTCCAAAATTATACAGTTAAATTTTTAACAAATTTTTAAAATTTGTTTAAAAAAGCACCCTTCAAATATTCACTGTTTTTTGTTCTGTCTATAAATTTCTGAAGGGTACTTTTTTTTTTTCTATAATGTTGAGCCCTTCAGATACTCACCATCTCCTGTGTTTCTCTGCCAAACGATGACGGTAAATCTCCTGTATAAAGTTAAGACCTTTAGATACTCACCATCTCCTGTGTTTTTCTCCAAAGTGATGAAAGTAAATCTTCTATTTAATATTGAGCCCTGTAGGTACTTCTAGCCTTTTTTCAAATATGGATCTCTACATAATGATACAGTTAAATTTTTAACAAATTTTTAAAATTTGTTTAAAAAAGCACCCTTCAAATATTCACTGTTTTTTGTTCTATCTATAAATTTCTGAAGGGTACTTTTTTTTTTGTATAATGTTGAGTCCTTCAGATACTCACTATCTCCTGTGTTTTTCTGCCAAACGATGATGGTAAATCTCCTGTATAAAGTTAAGACCTTTAGATACTCACCATCTCCTGTGTTTTTCTCCAAAGTGATGAAAATAAATCTTCTATTTAATATTGAGCCCTGTAGGTACTTCTGGCCTTTCTTTCAAATATGGATCTCTACATAATGATACAGTTAAATTTTTAACAAATTTTTAAAATTTGTTTAAAAAAGCACCCTTCAAATATTCACTGTTTTTTGTTCTATCTATAAATTTCTGAAGGGTACTTTTTTTTTTGTATAATGTTGAGCCCTTCAGATACTCACTATCTTCTGTGTTCCTCTCCAAAATGATGAAGGTAAATCTCCTGTATAAAGTTAAGCCGTTTAGATACTCACCATCTCCTGTGTTTTTCTCCAAAGTGATGAAAGTAAATCTTCTATTTAATATTGAGCCCTGTAGGTACTTCAGGCCTTCTTTTCAAATATGAATCTGTGTTTGTCTCCAAAATTATACAGTTAAATTTTTAACACATTTTTAAAATTTGTTTAAAAAAGCACCCTTCAAATATTCACTGTTTTTTTTCTGTCTATAAATTTCTGAAGGGTACTGGTTTTTTTTTCTACAATGTTGAGCCCTTCAGATACTCACCATCTCCTGTGTTTCTCTGCCAAACGATGACGGTAAATCTCCTGTATAAAGTTAAGACCTTTAGATACTCACCATCTCCTGTGTTTTTCTCCAAAGTGATGAAAGTAAATCTTCTATTTAATATTGAGCCCTGTAGGTACTTCTGGCCTTTCTTTCAAATATGGATCTCTACATAATGATACAGTTAAATTTTTAACAAATTTTTAAAATTTGTTTAAAAAAGCACCCTTCAAATATTCACTGTTTTTTGTTCTATCTATAAATTTCTGAAGGGTACTTTTTTTTTTTGTATAATGTTGAGCCCTTCAGATACTCACCATCTCCTGTGTTTTTCTGCCAAACGATGATGGTAAATCTCCTGTATAAAGTTAAGACCTTTAGATACTCACCATCTCCTGTGTTTTTCTCCAAAGTGATGAAAGTAAATCTTCTATTTAATATTGAGCCCTGTAGGTACTTCTGGCCTTCCTTTAAAATATGGATCTCTACATAATGATACAGTTAAATGTTTAACAAATTTTTAAAATGTGTTTAAAAAAGCACCCTTCAAATATTCACTGTTTTTTGTTCTGTCTATAAATTTCTGAAGGGTACTTTTTTTTTTTGTATACTGTTGAGCCCTTCAGATACTCACCATCTCCTGTGTTTTTCTCCAAAACGATGAAGGTAAATCTCCTGTATAAAGTTAAGACCTTTAGATACTCACCATCTCCTGTGTTTTTCTCCAAAGTGATGAAAGTAAATCTTCTATTTAATATTGAGCCCTGTAGGTACTTCTGGCCTTCATTTTAAATATGGATCTCTACATAATGATACAGTTAAATGTTTAACAAATTTTTAAAATGTGTTTAAAAAAGCACCCTTCAAATATTCACTGTTTTTTGTTCTGTCTATAAATTTCTGAAGGGTACTTTTTTTTTTTGTATACTGTTGAGCCCTTCAGATACTCATCATCTCCTGTGTTTTTCTCCAAAACGATGAAGGTAAATCTCCTGTATAAAGGTAAGACCTTTAGATACTCACCATCTCCTGTGTTTTTCTCCAAAGTGATGAAAGTAAATCTTCTATTTAATATTGAGCCCTGTAGGTACTTCTGGCCTTCCTTTCAAATATGGATCTCTACATAATGATACAGTTAAATTTTTAACAAATTTTTAAAATTTGTTTTAAAAAGCACCCTTCAAATATTCACTGTTTTTTGTTCTATCTATAAATTTCTGAAGGGTACTTTTTTTTTTGTATAATGTTGAGCCCTTCAGATACTCACCATCTCCTGTGTTTTTCTGCCAAACGATGACGGTAAATCTCCTGTATAAAGTTAAGACCTTTAGATACTCACCATCTCCTGTGTTTTTCTCCAAAGTGATGAAAGTAAATCTTCTATTTAATATTGAGCCCTGTAGGTACTTCTGGCCTTCCTTTCAAATATGGATCTCTGCATAATGATACAGTTAAATTTTTAACAAATTTTTAAAATGTGTTTAAAAAAGCACCCTTCAAATATTCACTGTTTTTTGTTCTGTCTATAAATTTCTGAAGGGTACTTTTTTTTTTTGTATACTGTTGAGCCCTTCAGATACTCACCATCTCCTGTGTTTTTCTCCAAAACGATGAAGGTAAATCTCCTGTATAAAGTTAAGACCTTTAGATACTCACCATCTCCTGTGTTTTTCTCCAAAGTGATGAAAGTAAATCTTCTATTTAATATTGAGCCCTGTAGGTACTTCTGGCCTTCCTTTTAAATATGGATCTCTACATAATGATACAGTTAAATGTTTAACAAATTTTTAAAATGTGTTTAAAAAAGCACCCTTCAAATATTCACTGTTTTTTGTTCTATCTATAAATTTCTGAAGGGTACTTTTTTTTTTGTATAATGTTGAGCCCTTCAGATACTCACTATCTTCTGTGTTCCTCTCCAAAATGATGAAGGTAAATCTCCTGTATAAAGTTAAGCCCTTTAGATACTCACCATCTCCTGTGTTTTTCTCCAAAGTGATGAAAGTAAATCTTCTATTTAATATTGAGCCCTGTAGGTACTCCAGGCCTTCTTTTCAAATATGAATTTGTGTTTGTCTCCAAAATTATACAGTTTAATTTTTAACACATTTTTAAAATTTGTTTAAAAAAGCACCCTTCAAATATTCACTGTTTTTTGTTCTGTCTATAAATTTCTGAAGGGTACTTTTTTTTTTCTATAATGTTGAGCCCTTCAGATACTCACCATCTCCTGTGTTTTTCTCCAAAGTGATGAAAGTAAATCTTCTATTTAATATTGAGCCCTGTAGGTACTTCTGGCCTTCCTTTTAAATATGGATCTCTACATAATGATACAGTTAAATGTTTAACAAATTTTTAAAATGTGTTTAAAAAAGCACCCTTCAAATATTCACTGTTTTTTGTTCTGTCTATAAATTTCTGAAGGGTACTTTTTTTTTTTGTATACTGTTGAGCCCTTCAGATACTCACCATCTCCTGTGTTTTTCTCCCAAACGATGAAGGTAAATCTCCTGTATAAAGTTAAGACCTTTAGATACTCACCATCTCCTGTGTTTTTCTCCAAAGTGATGAAAGTAAATCTTCTATTTAATATTGAGCCCTGTAGGTACTTCTGGCCTTCCTTTCAAATATGGATCTCTACATAATGATACAGTTAAATTTTTAACAAATTTTTAAAATTTGTTTAAAAAAGCACCCTTCAAATATTCACTGTTTTTTGTTCTATCTATAAATTTCTGAAGGGTACTTTTTTTTTTGTATAATGTTGAGCCCTTCAGATACTCACCATCTCCTGTGTTTTTCTGCCAAACGATGACGGTAAATCTCCTGTATAAAGTTAAGACCTTTAGATACTCACCATCTCCTGTGTTTTTCTCCAAAGTGATGAAAGTAAATCTTCTATTTAATATTGAGCCCTGTAGGTACTTCTGACCTTCCTTTCAAATATGGATCTCTGCATAATGATACAGTTAAATTTTTAACAAATTTTTAAAATGTGTTTAAAAAAGCACCCTTCAAATATTCACTGTTTTTTGTTCTGTCTATAAATTTCTGAAGGGTACTTTTTTTTTTTGTATACTGTTGAGCCCTTCAGATACTCACCATCTCCTGTGTTTTTCTCCAAAACGATGAAGGTAAATCTCCTGTATAAAGTTAAGACCTTTAGATACTCACCATCTCCTGTGTTTTTCTCCAAAGTGATGAAAGTAAATCTTCTATTTAATATTGAGCCCTGTAGGTACTTCAGGCCTTCTTTTCAAATATGAATCTATGTTTGTCTCCAAAATTATACAGTTAAATTTTTAACACATTTTTAAAATTTGTTTAAAAAAGCACCCTTCAAATATTCACTGTTTTTTTTCTGTCTATAAATTTCTGAAGGGTACTTTTTTTTTTCCTACAATGTTGAGCCCTTCAGATACTCACCATCTCCTGTGTTTCTCTGCCAAACGATGACGGTAAATCTCCTGTATAAAGTTAAGACCTTTAGATACTCACCATCTCCTGTGTTTTTCTCCAAAGTGATGAAAGTAAATCTTCTATTTAATATTGAGCCCTGTAGGTACTTCTGGCCTTTCTTTCAAATATGGATCTCTACATAATGATACAGTTAAATTTTTAACAAATTTTTAAAATTTCTTTAAAAAAGCACCCTTCA